>NC_090822.1:118414501-118724107 GCF_000390325.3 Nicotiana tomentosiformis
TTGGACTTAGGCGTATGCCCGGATTTGTATTTGGATAAGTCTAGAAGGTTTCGACACTAATTGACGAAAGTTCAAAATATTAAGCAGAAAAGGTGTCTCAATTTGCAAAATACCTACTTTTGGACGGGGATAACTCTCATAATATGAAGATACTTTCCATGAATTTTGAACCTAGAGTGTAGCTCTTTGATTCTAGTTTCTAACGCATCAAGCTGTTCGTCATTTGGACATTCCTACTAAAAGTTATGATCAAATTACCAAAGTTAGATCACCCACCTATTTTGGCGGACAACGAAGTGAAGGTCACTTCGCCAGACCGGGCGCGGATCCTGCCTTCTCTTACATACAGAGGACAGCGAAGTGAAGGTCACTTCTCCAGACCGGGCGCGGACTAGATCCAGCTCTTTTTATACCAATTCGGGGATCATTTTCCCCATTTCATTTGGACAAATTTTGGAGCTCTTCTCCACTCTCTCAAGACCACCAATTCCTCCCATCTTCAATGTAAGCAATCCCCATTATCTTTGTATGAAATTTCATCATTTCTACACTAGTATTGATGAGATCTACACACAAAATACATAGATCTTCAAGAAATTCTTTCAAGAACTCAAAGTAAGGTTTTGCAAGATTTCTTCCAAAAGGTAATCCTACACCCTTAGACTTACATGTATAGATATATTAAGGGAATATGAGTATGAATCAAGTATTAGAATTCATGGTATGGTGATTGAAAGCCATAAACTCCCAATTTAAATGAATACCAATTGTAGAGATTGAAAAATAATTATTAGTGAAATTTTGTTGGTTGGGTATGAATGGTTGGTCACACATGTGATGTTGGGAGTATAAGTTGTTAAAGAATGATGGTGGGATGAATTGTTGGATGAAGAAATACCATTACTAGAGGTAGTTAAATGCTATGCACTCTAAGTGTTTGTTAAAATGTTTAAATGACCAAATATCTGAAAATTATTTACTAATATTGGTCCAATTAAATTATGTTGATGTAGATTGAAGTTGTAAGAGTAGTGGGAGGTTTTAATATCACTAAAGAGCTGAATCAAGAAAGCTCGGTTCGTGGCGATTTTTGCCGAGGGATTTTCAAGGAAATCATCGGGGTTTGGGCCGTTCGGAGGTGGATACGCACATAATAAAATTTTTGGAGCATTGTTTAGCTTGCTCGATAATGAATTCGGCTGGTTAGAGGTAAGTAACTCTTATAAGATGAGGGTATGAATCCTGATTATACGTGATATGTGTTTGGTGTTGAGATGACGCACATGCTAGGTGACGGGCGTGTGGGCGTGCACTGTGTGAACTGTGACTCAGTTATTTCTGTGGTACTGTGTAGTTACCTGAACTTATATGTAACCATGAAATCTCTACGTACTTGAGCTATTGCGCTGCGATCCATATTAGAAACCATGTCTAGACGACATGCCTATTTTGTTGTGACCCACTGAGGTTATTTCTGCTGTCGAATTATTTGTTTAAATTGTAACTTCATACTCAGTCATGTTCATTCATTTCATATCATCTCTAAGTCTCTATTGCTATTTATTGATCTATCATATCATCATTTTGGGCTGATTGTCATGACATTGTGAGCCCGAGAGACTGGAGAGATTGATGACTGAGTGAGGCCGATGGCCTGATTGTGAGGATGATTATGGGATCGGGCTGCACGCCGGAGCAGACCATATTGGCTTTATATATATATATATATATATATATATATATATATATATATATATATATAAAATTTATGGGATCGGGCTGCACGCCGCAACATGATTGACAAATTTATGCCATGATTGGCTTGTTATAGAGCTTCGGTTGAAGGAGCCCCTCCGGAGTCTGTACACACCCCTGTGAGCGCAGGTACCTACCGAGTGCGAGTGTCAAGTGTAAGTGCCAATCGATTGGGAGGATTGAGTGACTGTGAGGATTGAGTGATTGTGAAGACTGAGTGATTGTGAGGACTGAGTGACTGGGAGGACTGAATGACTGTGAGGAGTGAGTGAATTGATACTCTGAGAGTATGCATATGGTTTTATCAATGAGATACATTGCATTGACATGCACACATGACATACAAGCATAGAGGTGTATTTTCCTCATGTTGTACGGTATCACGTCATTCATGACTTCTAACACATATTGGCATATGAGCATAGTGATGCATTTTCCACTGGCTATCTGGAAAGGAAATGAAACATCTTATTTATTGTTGAAAGGATTTTTGGGAAAATTACTGTTTTCAAACTTACTCATATTTTTGGCAACTTCGGTAAACGACTTGGATTTTCATTGATACACTTGAAAGGCAGAACTATTTTTCAGAAATCATGATTAAGCTGTGCATTTTTATCTGTGAGTTACTTCATTTATTCCTTGATTTATGTTATTGGTGTTGGACTCTGACCTTGGTACAAGCTCGTCACTACTTTCAACCTAAGGTTAGGTTTGTTACTTATTGAGTACATGGGGTCGGTTGTACTCATACTACACTTCTGCACCTTGCGTGCATATGTTGGCTATTGATGTTGTTGTGTTCGTTGGGAGTTGGATCTAAAGATGTACATGCGTTCTGGTTGTAGATGCCTCTTGTTCTTGGTAGCCTTAGACTTATAAAACTCTGTTTATGTACTTTTCAAACAGGTGATGTATTTACTTCGTACCAGTTTTGTATACTCTATTCTTAGAAGTTCATGATTTGTACTACCAGTCCTTGGGGAATGTATAAGATTTAGATATTTTCTTTTACTTAATTGTCTTGTTAAATTACATTGGAATTATATTATGGATAATTGGCTTACCTAACGGGTTGAGGTTAGGTGGCATCATGACTAGTTGGATTTTGGATCGTGACAAGTTGGTATCAGAGCCCTAGTTTCATAGGTTCTACAAGTCATGAGAAAATGTCTAGTAGAGTCTTGCGGATCGGTATGATGACGTCCATACTTATCTTCAAGAGGCTACAAGGCATTTTAGGATAAACTTCCCATCTTTTTCTCATTATCGTGTAGAATTGATTCAGCTTGAAATATAACTCTTTGAATTCCTTCCACGTATTCGTGTGCGCATATGAGCGCTCGGTATCAACTGTGCATCACTGGCTTGTGATTCCATGAACGAGGTTCGAGATGTGTATTCTGTGTTTTTGTGATGGGAAGGTTTAGACCACAGCTTAGGCTCGGTAGCTTCAGTTGTGTGAAGTTGTACATTTGGACTCATATGTCCGGTAGTGTCCCCATGAGTGGAATTTGTGTCTCGATGAACAGTTGAATGACTATATGATGAGTATGATATGAATGCGGGATGTGTTCAGGTGGGCTGAATAAGACGAATAAAGTTTACTTGTCCCTCAAGAGTCTGCTATTGGGTACTTGATTCCTGTTTTGATGTGATGTACATTCTTGAGTTGTGAGTGCGTTGAGGGATTTGTCATGCTATTTAATTGTGGAGCGAAGCAGATTTTCATGTCGTGTTGATGAGTTCAAACTCAGAAAGATTAAGTGATTGCATAGTAATTGTGACTGCGAAAGGGTATAACAAGATGCTAATTTGAGGCTAAGGATGTGGGTTATCCCCCACAGAGTAATCTATTTAGGTGTGTTTCTTATAATATTGAGTAGAGATTTTCTTTTCTGCCAGCGGGGCATAGGTGTTGAGACTTGAATTTGAATCTGGTTGAGAAATTAACTTGAGTGTCAAGAGAATGAATGCGAGTTTAGCGGATGATTGAAATATTCTTATGGTTGGCACTGCATGAGCTTGTGAAGAATTTTTCTTGAACTGACTGCGGTATTATGGCAGTAATAGAGTATGAGTATTGTGAGTTATCGAGTGTTTTAATTTATGGATTTGAGCCAAGTAGGGGAGCCTGCTATTGACAATTCAATTTCATGGTTATATGTTAAATTTTATTTTTAGTCTGAGGCATACTTTTGGATTAGTTATGACTTGCAGAGGTTGAGATCGAGGATGACTCGAGTACTGAAATTCCTGGATACGAGTTATATCGCACTTTATGAGTATATGAAAATCAGTTAATGAGTTGGGTTGTTATTGTTGGATGTAGTACGCACGGAGTATGAATTGATTGGTGGTGTTAAGGTGGGGTTACCTCTTTGAGTATTGTTAAGCTAAGGGAGCACGTGTCTTTGGGACCGTTTGGGCGGTGCAATTTAGATTTGAGCAGAGTGGATGACTCTCTAGAAGGTTCTAATAGGTTTGAGATTTATATATAGCAATCGAGAATTTTTCCGGATTGGTGTATAGATAGAATATGAGATTTATGTTTAATGGTCCCGGGACGTGCGGTGATTCTGTTTCACTATGGATTCTACATTTTAGTAGAAGAAAGGAAATATGAATAATTTTAAATTCACATAAGGTCTTTAAAAGTGAGTGTCTCGGTTGTGGTATTTATGAAGGTGCTTAAGAAGAATACAGTGGCTTATGGGTCTTAGGGCAGTGTGGTTTTATGTTAGGATGTCTTGTAGTGAGCTTTGAGTAAGGATTGTGGAGTTGTGACAAGGAGAAGTGTCAACTTGAGGATAATTTAGAAGAAACTCGGAGAAAATTGAACGACTGGGTAGTAGGCTGAACCAGTATGGTAATGGTATGATTGGTTCTTTAGTTACGTATGATGTGTGAGGCTCTACAAATATTTTTGGTTGCAGTATTCTTGGGTTTGGTGACCTACGTGGCTTGGTCGAGTTAGAGGAATTCAGTTTTGATTGCTTGGTTATGTGCAAATAGATTTCAAAGTGTTCTTGATGTTTCTACCATGGTTTGAACCAGATATTTTCTACCGGTATGGGGAACGTGTTGTGTATTGTGATTTCCTTCTAGAAGGAAGAAAATTGAAGGTTTCTAACTAACCAGGTATGTATTTTGCTTGTGACTCAAAGTATTAATGAGGTTCTCGTGTTTTCATAAGATGGCCTAATAGAGGCGGTGCATGGAGTGATATTGGGATTTGCATGTGCAAGTATACAGTTCAGTTCCAAAAGGAAAGTAATGAGTTTATGGCGCACAAATAATTTATGATATTGGCACTAATGGTATTACCTCAGAAGAGTGTACATTCAAAAGGGCACATTGTGTTTTGACTTACGGATGTTTCGTTGATATTGCAGTATTCGCCTGGTTGATCGACTGCTAATATTTAGATTTTTGCTATGTGGCACGGGAGAATTATAGAAGTATTCCTCGTGGGATGATCATGCATGAAAGATGTGTTAGTCATTCGAGTGCTGGAGTAGGGATCAGTTACGGTGATTTATGCATTCTATGAATCTGGAGATTGGGAGTTCTCGAAAGCATATTGTTTCAGGGTTGCGACCTATTTGAGGTGAGTATTTTATTTAAACTCGGTAGAGGCACTAGTTTCACTAATTGTTTGTGATAGCTACGCGCTATGAGTGCGCATATATGTGAGGTTTGAGCCCATGTGCGGGCATCAGAGCAAGTATTCATACTCGGAAGAATGCTTAGGCAAAGATATGCCTAGATTTGACTGTTAAGCGTAAATTTATAACATTTCTCGTATTCGTACCTTTGTCGAGAACTACCTAGGCTATACTTGAGGTTACAAAGAGGCTAATTCCCTGAATAAATCGGGTAGTTACTAATTCTGCGTTAACTTACCGATTTAAGTTGTGATAGCACACCTTGCACATGCCTACCCTATGGCATGTTATTTATATCAGTCGAGGAGCGTGTGAATCTTATATCATTTATCATATACATGTGTACTTATTTGATTACTCATATATGATATGCTTGGACTGGAGGGCTGTGACCATGCCAGGCGGATTATGTTATTGGCATTTGAGTTGTTCGTGCGGGTCCAGATATTGATACTATAGCACGTGAGTTGTCTGTGCGAGTGATATTAATGTGAGCTCTAGAAGAGCTGGTTACTGTTATAAACTTGTGTGTCTTGGTTCTACTATATATAATGAGCTTATAGCATTGCAGTTGTGGTAGTGCTTGTTGAACTCGCAATACGGTTCTTTTCTTTGAGATATTTTTCATTTTTGGGTACACAGATTGCACAGTTGTGGCTTGAGTTATATTGGTGTGGCATATCTGTGGGATAGTTGTATTTAAAAATATAAGGTCATTGGACCTAGAATGTGTACAATCGGATTTGATAATGGTATATTTGGGAGGATGATATCGAAAGTCAGCTTAGAAAGTAATTATGATTCTGGTTGGGGCGAGATAACTCCATGACTAGTTGATCTGATAAGTGGTTATGTGATTCCACGTGTTTCTTTAATTATCAACAGTGTACGAATGTTTTGGGAATGAGGTTTTGTTTGATATGAGCTTTAATACTAGTACCAGGTTGGTTTTGAGTAGTTACTGTGATCGGAAATGGTGCTACGAGTATGCGAGTTGTGTAGTATGTTATGTGATTATATCTAGGGTATGGTTAAGGACTAATTCAACTTGTTAAGACTCATACAGAGTGTAGATATGAGATTCGGGTGTTGAAAAGAAATTTTTTGGATGTTGGAAATTGGATTCCAAGGTTTATGGGCTAATGCTAAAATAGTAATTTTCAGTTATGTGGTGTCGTCATGCCTATATGAAATAGGGTGATATGGAATCACCCCCGGGAATGTGCGTGGTAAGGTGGAATAGCGATTTGAAGGTTTAGGAAGAACTCTTGGCACGTTCGAGGACGAACGTATGTTTAAGTGAGGGAGAATGTAACGACCCGACTTATCGTGTATGAATTATCAGTTTTGTTTTCAGGTGTTTCGGAACATGTTCGGAAGAATAAATTCCATGTTCGAAGCCTTAAGTTGAAAGAGTTGACCAAATTTGACTTTTTAGTATTCAATCTCGGATCAGAGTTTTGATAGTTCCGTTAGGTCCGGATGGTGATTTTGGACTTGGACGTATGATTTGCATTTGTATAAGTCTAGAAGGTTTCGGCACTAATTGGCGAAAGTTGGAAATATTAAGTAGAAAATGTGTCTCAATTTGCAAAACACCTACCTTTGGACGGATATAACTCTCATAATGTGTAGATACTTTCCATGAATTTTGCACCTAGAGTGTATCTCTTTGAGTCTAGTTTCTAACGTATTAAGTTATTTGTCATTTGGACATTCCTACTAAAAGTTATGATCAAATTACCAAAGTTAGATCACCCAGTTATTTTGGCGGACAGCGAAGTGAGGGTCACTTCGCCAGACCGGGCGTGGATCCTGCCTTCTCTTGCATACAGTGGATAGCGAAGTGAGGGTCACTTCGCCAGACCGGGCGCGGACCAGCTCCAGCTCTTTTTAAACCAATTCGGGGCTCATTTTCCACATTTTATTTGGACGAATTTTGGAGCTCTTCTCCACTCTCTCAAGACCACCAACTAGGGGTGTTCAAAACTGAACCGAAATCGAAAATCGAACCGAAATCGAAACCGAAATCGAAACCGAAACCGAAGCTTAATGGCTTATGGGTATCGGTTTAACGGTTTAACGAACGGGGAACAAATTAAAATTTTTTTATTAACGATTTATCGGTTTTGGGGCGGATTATTCAATTTTCTTAACTGATAATCCGTTAACTCGTTGAGAATACATATATATATAAAATTTATTTTTATCCATATTACTGCTCTGGACAATTGTACGAAGTGCAAAGTGAATTGTACTGATTTATTTTTATCCATAAATATGAATTGATATTCTTGGATGTTATTTCTTCTAAGTAGTGGGTTAATTAGTTATCTGGGCAGAGGTGTTGTCCAAACAGGTTTTTAATTATTACTCCCAACTTGTATGTATGAAACTTTTAACTTTGACCCAACAAGCTTGTTCACTGGAACGAGTTTCATATATTGAAGAAAGGTCTCAAATGTGTTGCTGCTGCTGGAACTCGTGCAGATATAAAATGTTATCTTTCCGTATCTTATATTTATACTTCGGTTTATTACACGATTTACTAATTAAAAAAGCACAATCTAAATCGATAACCGTCCGATAATAGCTAAACCGATACCAACCCGCCCGATATCTTATCGGGTGGCTAGCAGATTAATTCATTTTAAAGCCGATAATCGATAAGACGAACCGTTAAGAGTAAATAACTGCCCGATCCTCCTGATAAGCAGCCCTACCACCAACTCCTCCCATCTTCAAGTTAAGCAATCCCCATTATCTTGGTGTGAAATTCCATCATTTTTACACTAGTATTGATGAGATCTACACACAAAATACATAGATCTTCAAGAAATTTCTTCAAGAACTCAAATGAGGGATTTGCAAGATTTCTTCCAAAAGGTAATCCTACGCCCTTAGACTTACATGCATGGATATATTTTCACGACCCAAACCGATAGGCCGTGACGAGTGCATGAGTTCTACCTATCGAACACCCATAAGCATTTGTCTAAGATATAAACATGAAAAAAGTGTAGGTCATGCATAACGTCTGAAAATAAACTATTAATTCATATGAACAACTAACGTGGGAAAACAGGCCCAAAAGACATATATACATACATATATATACTGTAGGGAGAGCCGACAAGGCCACATACTATATAACTATACATGACTGTCTACAGACCTCTAATAGAGTGTACAACAAGCATTTGCCGCAACAGGCCGTGTAAACCAAAATCCTATTAATAGATAGGAACACAGCCCAACCAATTCCCAAAAAATATAAATTTGTATCAAATTCGAACTAGTAACTAATCCCAACATGGAAGTACTGAAAAAACTCATATAAGCAAAAAATCTCAAATAGCCTTGATCATGAGCCATATAATTATCACTATAAATAAGAACCATAATTCCAACAGTAGTGATTAATATTGACATAATAGAAGTAAGTGGGTCGATCAAGTATCCGAACTCTAAAGAAAAATCATTATTGATGATCCAAGACCATACATATTGATAAAAAGAACGGCTATTTATTTGCTGAATAGACAGGTAGATTGAAAAAACCATGACTATGCTTAACAATAAAACACTCTGAAAAGCCCACATACGGCGAAAACTTTTTGTTGCCGTTGGAAAAAGAATAAGTCCCGCTCCTATTAACATAGGGACTGGAAGTGGAATGAAAGGTATGATCCACGCATATTCATAGGTGTACATAACATCATCAAGCCTCTGAGGGCATCCCATCATATCATTTCGGCCACTATGGGCAAAATCATCAACATATACCAGCTGATCAAGTGGTGGTGCGTATATAACGCCTTAACTTTTTCCCATATCCCATATACATATAATATACGCGTATATAACGCCTTCTGGTCATGGGTCAATGTACATGTATAAATGCATGAAATGCATAAGAAATATTACGTTAATAAGATTTCTCGAATATCATAAAATTAATATTCCTTTCGGACAAACTTTATCAAATATGTATTTTTCTGGGACCCATGAACATAGGATATAATAATAATTCACATGGGAAATCAAGAATATAGACACCTCTAGTATTTCTATGAATAAAGTTATTTATGAATGTTGCGTATTTTGCTTGTTTCATATGTATCACTTGGATCATGCCAAAAAGAAAAAAAAAGGATAGCCTTAACATACCTCAAGTCGTCAATAAAACTCAACAACAAGCTTATGACAACTAGCGCACCAACCCTATAGCAAAGAAATACGTGTACAATTTAGATGACGGTAGCATATTACGTATCTCAAACGATAACTCGATTCTAAAATAAAACGGACAACATTTTCCCTGATTTTACTGCTCCCTCAAGCCTACTATAAGCGAGATACAAACATAATACAATCAGCAACTCAAAACCACCCTAATTATAATCCGGGATCTTCAATACAACAAAAACCCCAAATATACCATAATATACCCAATCAACAAATTATCAATTAGCATGCAACTACAACGACGAGCGACCAACCTACTACCCTACCACATGTGGTATTTCTCCACGCTATTTTTATCCTTCCAAACTCCATAAATTAGAAGAACAATAGACAGCCCAAAATCAATACAAAACAACCCATAAAACAGTCCACTACAAGTCAAATAACTCGAACTCACGGCTTCCGATCACCGTCCCGTGAGGTCTAACTATTAGAAAACGAATTTATCAACTTTTCTTGATATTTTAAAGCTTAAATACAGAAATTAATATTTTTTATTAACTAATAAATACATTCCAAAACTCAAACTACAAAGAAAAAGAGAGGTGATATAGTGATACTTACGTCGTAGGGATCGTTCTGATGTTATCGCTTCTCGATTTCGTACCCGGGATGTTAGTATTATTTGAAGCTATTAGAGAGCTCAATGAACGTTCTTTTATGGTGTCTCTGGTCAGATTCTATGTAAAATTAAGAGAGAGAGACGAGTTAAAATATATTTATCAAACTTTTGAAAAGTCAAAAGGTGCTAACTTGGCACCCTCTGATTCACCCACCTTCCGATGCTTATATATTTTTATCCGAAAATCATATAAATGAACGGTTAAGAGTGTTGGAAATTACATTATAAAACCTTCAATTTGGTATATAATATGTCCCCAAAAGACCTCATATAGTATACGAAATATATTTCTCAAAAAGCTCTATTATATGGCAAATGCTTAGTCGATTTTTTCCGCAACTTAAATCCGATTTTCCCCAAACTTTATGTGTTTTGTCCAAATATCATATATAGTCATATTATAATTTTAAAATCATTTAAATCATAATTAACTAGTCTCATATTTATTATACGTCACCTTGGGACGTACATGGTGTAACAATATTAAGGGAATATGAGTATGAATCATTTATTAGAATTCATGGTATGGTGATTGGAAGCCATAGACTCCCAAATTAAATAAATACCCATTGTAGAGATTGAAAAGTAATTATTTAGTAGAATTTTATTGGTTGGGTGTGAATGGTTGGTCATACATGTGATGTTGGGAGTATAAGTTGTTAAGGAATGCTGGTGGGATGATTTGTTGGATGAAGAAACACCATTACTAATTGTTTGTTAAAATGTCTAAATGACCAAAAATCTGGAAATTATTTACTAATATTGGTCCAATTGAATTATGTTGATGTAGATTAAAGTTGTAAGAATAGTGAGAGGTTTTAATATTACTAAAGAGCTGAATCAAGAAAGCTCGGTTCGTGGCGATTTTTGCCGAGGGATTTTCAAGGAAATCATCGGGGTTTGGGTTGTTCGAAGGTGGATACGCACATAATAAAAATTTTGAAGCATTGTTTAGCTTGCTCGACATTGAATTCGGCTGGTTAGAGGTAAGTAACTCTTCTAAGATTAGGGTATGAACCCTGATTATACGTGATATGTGTTTGGTGTTGAGGTGATGCACATGCTAGGTGACGGGCGTGTGGTCGTGCACTGTGTGAAATGTGACTCAGTTATTTATATGGTACTGTGTAGTTACCTGAACTTATATGTAACCGTGAAATCTCTATGTACTAGAGCTATTGCGCTGCGATCCATATTAGAAACCATGTCTAGACGGCATGCCTATTTTGTTGAGACCCACTGAGGTCATTTCTGCTATCGAATTATTTGTTTAAATTGTAACATCATACTTAGTCATGTGCATTCCTTTCATATCATCTCTCAGTCTCTGTTGCTATTTATTGATTCATCATATCATAATTTTGGGCTTATTGTCATGACATTGTGAGCCCGAGAGACTGGAGAGATTGATGACTGAGTGAGGCCGAGGGCCTGATTGTGAGGATGATTATGGGATCGGGCTGCACGCCATAGCAGGCCATATTGGCTTTATATATGTATATATAAATAGGATCGGGCTGCATGCCGCAACATGGTTGATTGATTTATGCCATGATTGGCTTGTTATAGCGCTTGGGCTGAAGGAGACCTTCCGGAGTCTGTACACACCCCTAGTGAGCGCAGGTACCTACTGAGTGCGAGTGCCGAGCGATTGGGAGGATTGAGTGACTGTGAGGATTGAGTGACTGTCAGGACTGAGTGACTGGGAGGACTGAGTGACTGTGAGGAGTGAATTGATACTCTGAGAGTATGCATATGGTTTTATCATTGAGATACATTCCATTGACATGCACACATAATATACAAGCATATAGATGTATTTTCCTCATGTTATACGGTATCACATCATTCATGACTTCTCACACATATTGGCATATGAGCATAGTGATGTATTTTCCACTGGCTATCTCGAAAGGAAATGAAACATCTTATTTATTGTTGAAAGGATTTTTGGGAAAATTACTGTTTTCAAACTTACTTATATTTTTGGCAACTTCGGTAAACGACTTGGGTTTTCACTGATACACTTAAAAGGCAAAACTATTTTTCAGAAATCATGATTAAGCTGAGCATTTTTATTTGTCAGTTACTTCATTTAATCCTTGCTTTATGCTGTTGGTTATTGGAGTTGGACTCTGACCTTGGTACAATCTCGTCACTACTTTTAACCTAAGGTTAGGTTTGTTACTTATTGAGTACATGTGGTCGGTTGTACTCATACTACACTTCTGTACCTTGTGTGCAGATGTTGGTTACTGATGTTGTTGTGTTCGTTGGGATCTGGATTTGAAGATGTACCTGCGTTCCGGTTGTAGCTGCCTCTTGTTCTTGGTAGCCTTAGATTTATAAAACTCTGTTTATGTACTTTTCAAACAGTATGTATTTACTTTGTACCAACTTTGTATACTCTATTCTTAGAAGCTCATGATTTGTACTACCAGTCTTTGGGGAATGTATAAGATTTAGATATTTTCTTTTACTTAATTGTCTTGTTAAATTACATTGGGATTGGATAGTAGATAATTGGTTTACCTAACGGGTTGGGTTAGACGTCATCACAACTAGTTGAATTTTGGGTCGTGCCATCTGCTATATTAAAACCCCCAATCCCAATTATAAGCTTCCGATTTTGTTTTAATGATGATGTTTCTGGAAAGTTGGTCAAGTATATATAAGCTTACTTTGACTCCTGCGTGACCAAAGTAATGCAAGGGTAATAGGATTCCCACAAACATAAACGATAGAGTTCGCCAATCCCACATTGCAACTTCATTTTTGGTACTTAATTTAACCCACATGTTGGAGTTCTTGATGAAATACTACAACAATAACAATAATATACCCAATATATTCTCATAGTTAAGTAGGGTCTAGGGAGGGTAGTATGTATGCAATCCTTACCCATACCTTGTAAAGATAGATAGTCTATTTTCGGAAGACCCTCGACTCAATAAAGCAAAATCACAACAGTAATGACAAAAAACTTATAAGGAAAACGAAATAATAATGACAGTCAGAAAAAATAAGAAATGACGCAAAGGAAACATCAAGTAATTAATAGTATCAATCTAAAAATAGGGAACACAAGGAAAATACTAGTAGTACCAGGGAAAGAAGTACGCGAATAAGGATCTATTGGTTTGAGGTAAGGATTCTAAACTACTATTTGAGTTTTATACAAGCATATATTACTACTTTTTTATTACTAAAAACATGAGATTTAATTAGAAGGAATGATGCTCCCACAATTAGAAAATCATGAATTTAAAGGACTTTCTGGACTCCGATTGAGAACTAATTATGGATTTGGAAGGTATGATGCTTCAGTTATTCAGTCATATAAATAATGAATAATTCGTACTTCCCAACCATAGTACTAATTTGGAGTTTATAGATTCTTATTTTGCTACTGAATGCATAGTCATTTTAGTTATTAGATTCACATTTAAATATATATTATATATTTAATGTATTTCCTATACAAATACATAATCTAAGCAAAAGCTATATTAAAATTGTCTAAACCCGTGCCTAATAATCTAGCTTCATCCGTTCTTATCTCTCTCACGAATTTTCTTATGTTCCAAACTACGATGAATTAGTTCCTTCAGCTTCACATGACTCGTAGTTTCAAGTGTACATAAAAATTATTGTTTGGGAAAAATAAATAAAGAAGACAATAATTAACACAAATGCTTATATATATTATACAGCAACTAATTGATGAATCGATCAAGCTATTATCTCATCTATCTTACACTCCCTATACTTGATATCAGCCTTATTGGATCCGGCCTCAAGGATTATGTCACAACATTCACATCTATCAATCTGAAAAAAACAAAGAAAAACAAAAAATAATAAAATATAGAGATCAGAGTCGAGGATTTTGTAATTTTTACACAAGTAGATGTTATTATATATTCACTTTTTTTCTTTTTTCCTTTCTATTTTGGGGAGGAAGACGAGGAAAATGTATAATTGAGATTTTCTTGGTTTAACTCAATTTGCTTAATTTTGAGGTTATTAGTTCCTGCCACTATCTATGGATGATACTCAGTAACTTGTAGATTATCTAAGGCCTGGTGCACAATGCATCTCGCGTTTACGCAGGGTCCGGGGAAGGGCCGCATCACAAGTGATGTGATGTCGAAAGCCTACCATAATGCAAGTATTAATGGCTGCTTCCACGATTCGAACTCATAATTTATAGGTCACATGTAGACAACTTTACCGTTGTTCCAAGACTCCCCTTCTAGATTACCAGACAGTTAGAGCTGTCAAATTTGGCTCCAGCCCAAATGAGCCCCCCAAGGTTGGGCTAGTTATTGACCCGCCCATTTATTGAATTTAGTCCGTATTGACTCAACCCATTTAAAGTTGGGCTAATTTTTAGCCCAAATTGATTCATGAGTAACTTTGCCAAAATATCTTAGAAATAATTATTTTTTTATTTGATATGTTATATATGACCATAACAAATTTTAAAAAAGTCTTATTTAGTAATAATATAATTTAAAAGAAAACAACACATATTAAGTAAAGTTTGATAAGAGTTGGACGGGTTGGACTTTGATCCAAATTTTAGCTCATCCTGACGCAACCCATCTTAGCCTGAGTAACTTTTGGGCGAGTCATTTTGACCCATCCAATTATTGACTCAACCCATTTTGACCCGCCCAAAATCAGCCCAACCCGCCATTTGGCACCCCTATTGTCCGTGTATAAAAGTTAAACTCATACAAAAATTTATGGGAGATTATGGCGGTAGAAAACATTACCTCAATACGTTTTGTTGATGGTGAGTATACATGAATTTCTGAAATATATTCTGCAGAATAATTTCCAGTAGACAAACAAGCTCCAATCCCTCTAGGCCATTCTCTAGTGTAAGTAGTAACAATTTCATTTCTTGGATTTCTCTCAACAGATTTGAAGAAAAATACATGAGGAGCTTCACAAGGATCCCAAGATGGACTTCTAACATCAAACATATAATATGGTGGACTAGGACTTGGTTGCCATGTCTTGAATGTTACAATAGGATTTTGTATCCAACTTCTAGGCATAATTTTCTCATAAATATGTGCTGAATATCCCCAAGAAACTGAAAATGTCCAATTTTTTGACCTCTGGTGGCATATGGTTTGTTGTAACATACGTGATTGATCATAATTTGCAGCATTATGGAGGTGGAAACTAGATTGGGCACGATCCATTGAGGGAAAAATTGGATCAACCATATCAAAATGGTGAAGGGATGTTAGTAAAGACTTTGGATGATATGATAGAAATCCAGATATGTCACCACGTAGATCAATCTGCAAGTTATAAATATCCATATATTATTTAAGGGAAAAGAAAAAAAAAGTATACTTAATCCAATTAGTTGATAAGACATATCTTGCTGAATACACTGACAGTGTAAAAAGTTTAAAAAAAAAAAGTTTTTGACTAAGGTCGGTCTCCTTAGAACGAGTTATCAAACGATATGATCTATAATAGGTTAAAATATACTGATAGCGTAAAATTTTTTTACTGGTTAAAACCGGAAGAAACCTTACCTGATGAATACCTTGAAGAGGAGAAAGGTTGACTCCAATATCAGAAATGCAAAGCATTGTAGTTCTATCAGCAGATTTCAAGTGAGAATATCTCTTTAGGCAAGACATTATATTCTTAGCAAATGCTCTAGCCAAAGGATAACTCAAAATAATTCCAGCTCCACCAAAAGCTTCATGAAATGAGTACCAATAATTCGACAATATAAATTCCGAGTGTCCTCCGATATAATAGTACTTCGTATGATCATATTGTGCAAGAATATCAACCATATTATCTAAAAAAAATATCGAGTCGTCGTCCCCCATAATTACCCATCTTACCCCGTCATGTTCTTCTCTAAATACCTCCATAATCCCATGAACCATTCTTAAAACTCTTGAATCAACATGTTTGGTTTCTTTAACTAGTTTTGGAACATCATCGGATATTTTATAAGGAGGTGAATTTATTGACCAAGGTAAAAGATTACCTTTAGGAGGAACATCTAGTAAAAGATGACCTCTTGTAATATTTGGTCTCCACCAAGATTCAATATAGGATTTTCTATGGTGCCATGCTTTTTCTGACCCTAAAAGTCCAAAAAGGAGATGGTTAATATTTGTGGGATTTTTGGTTTGTGCAACATTTGATGATCTAATTGGGAATTTTAAGGAAGAGAAAAGATAAGAAGATGGACATTCAGAGTCATTGAAAAAGATTATTGAACCTACGTATAGGACTAAACCACAAATTAGGACAGTGTTGCAAATGCTAATGACAGTGGATTTGTCAAAACTAGACATTTTGAGAGATTGAGTAGAGAGAACTAAAGAATGGAAACAAATGAGCTTTTGCTCTGGTATTAGTTTTGTAAGGTTTTAAACAAAGAGAACACCCCACCCCCACCCCACCCTTACAACACACTGATGTCAATGATCTTTATATGTCCTAACATACACTATGTCACAGTCTTTGTACTAGATCGTTGACTAAAATATTATTGTCTTTAATTTCATGAACATTTTTGATTAATTAACCCAAATCGCCGCCCACCCAATCACCTAAATTAAAAGTAA
Source organism: Nicotiana tomentosiformis (assembly GCF_000390325.3). NCBI lineage: Eukaryota > Viridiplantae > Streptophyta > Magnoliopsida > Solanales > Solanaceae > Nicotiana > Nicotiana tomentosiformis. The sequence goes on from NC_090822.1 coordinate 118,431,415, forward strand.
CCGGCAAATGTATACTATATGTTTGATATATGTATAACCATATATGGTCTATGTATATTCATGTATAGTATGTGTATAACTGTGTAAAACCATCGTATAATTTATGTATATCAGCTTGAAAAAGTAAACAATGAATCCAATCGGCTATTTAGGTAAAGAACAAGCACTTTTTGACTTTTAAAAGCCAAACTTTTGTATCTTTAAGCCCGTCTTTCCAAGTAGTGTGTGTATATATATATATATATATATATATATATATATATGCAAATAATATATATGTCCAAGTGTCTAGGCTGTCTTTATTACCAGAATGTTACATTTCAAAAGCATATGTAATTACCTTACGCTAATGTTTTCCATCTCGCTCAAACTTCTATTTCAGAAATTTGTTGATACGAATCCCGATATACAGTTGAGAGTTTACTACTATTAATATTTTTCATTTTGCTTTAAATTTATTGAAATATCGTAGGATGTAATTCATGAGTAGGACAGTTTACTTCAATATTTGCATAACTTCGAAAACTAAAGTAAGATTAACAGATTAGGTCAACGTATACTTTTCCTTATCTAAATAAATACTTATGTTAAAGGTTGCTAATTCTTGAAGTCTCTCAAACTCACGTGATATTTTTAAAGTAATTCGATCCAGTCAAATAAAGGAATCTTTAAGTTACCTTCAAGCTGCCTTTATAAAGCAGTTCTCATCTTTGTGCAACATAAAATAATGTTTACCAACAAGGATCGTGGTAGACTGACAACTATTTCTTTTATTATTAATTATAGGTATCGGGTTCGAGTCCTGTGTACGAAGTTGTTCTTGTTAGGAAACGCTTTACCTCTAATGTGAGACTTCCCGACACGAATTCGGATTTACAAGCTTTAACGTAAAATAATGTTTAATAGAAAATATAGCTTCAAAATGAATAATAATCCTTGAATCAATTAGTTGTTTGATTATTAGTGTGTGTTAATTTACTCAAAGCAAGTTAGATAGTCCTACAACTACTAAACTATTGGCCTATAACTAATTTGAAACTACTAAACTCTTGGCCTATAACTAATTCGAAGTTACGGACTTCCAAGTACATTGTAATGAATTCCCATATATCCCATCTATATTCTGTGTTCTTGCTAGTGTGATTTAATTAAGAATTAAAAGATTTCTCTTTTCACCAATATATTTATGATTTGTAATTATTATAAATCGATACTACTAATAATAAAAAGTAGGTCAATATATACTTCTACCATATTATTATCAGCAAATTACCATATTATCAGGAGGGGACGCAAGAACATGCACATATAGGTTAATTTAAGAATTAATATTTGCATACTAAGAAATATTACCACTTGTGCCGCCAGAAAAGAATGTAGAAAGGTAGAAGATTTCGAAATACTATTTAATGCTATCTCCATTCACAAGTCTAAAATAACTTTTCTCGCAATTGAAGGATTAATGTTCTTATACTGCCTTTTTCTTTTAATTAAGTATATATAATAAGGGAATTAAAGAATGGAAAACTTCATATATAATATACTGAGACATGTGAAGTAGTAGTGTATACGGGTGAAATCGAGATCATGGTGCATCCCGACCTCCGACAAGATAAGCCAGGCTCGAGACATGGTGACAAGGGACCGAAATCGAGCCAAAGGTCCCACCGAGCTAGAATCCGGGGCATGACGCCTGTCCTCGAGAATGTCGAGGTAATGATTCCGGATTCGGTCCTAGCCTCGAACGACTTCGAAGAACATTGTCGGACAATCAAACATAGCTAACAGAAGGCCGAAATATCCGCGACCGACCGGATATCACGGCGGGGATCTCGACACGTATCGATAAGGAACCGGCAGTCAGTTAATCAGAAGATTTTTTTACCTTTTATAGAGTTGTACCTAAAGTAGGACTTCCCTACTATATAAAGGGGGTCTGATAATTCATGAAATACATTGTAACACGCATTCCAAAGCAATATATTCTAATTTTCTCTGTTATTAGCGCTCTCTCTCTCTCTCTCTCTCTCTCTTGTTCACCAGTGCTGGCCACAGCGAGCCCGAATTGAGGGTGATTATTTCATTAAGGACGGAACTATCCATGGGAACGGGCCTTCCAACGGTCCTTCGAGAATTTGCGCCACGAGTTCTCGGAGTAGGACATCTGTAAAACGATACCCTCGACCCACTTCTTGAGTCGAGGGACAACATTTGGAACCCGAGCGACGGCAGCACCACCACAAATACCGATAAGGGAAAGAAAATTAAACATAAAATCAACATTCAAATGAAAGGTCTACTTACGTGATGTATTCCACTTCTCGGGGAATGGACTGCATTCAGCCAGAATCAAGTCCGCAGTCCTCACTAGGACAAAATAGCCCTACCAACCTCGATCCCGGTCCTCATCGATACTTGAGAATGGAGCTTTACTGGCCCGACGCACAAGCTTTATCAGCGCCCCCTCCCCCAGAAGATTCGGGGACTGTATAAGCGGAGTAGATAGTCAATGGTGAACGAGCACCCATTGATTTTGTTCACAAACAACCTGAGGAGAATCATGATCCTCTAGAGTAATTGGTGAATCTGGCATAGGCACACGTTGTACCTCTTGAAAAAATCTAAAATGACCGGGTCTACAAGGCCTAATGTAAAGGGATAAGTGTAAACACTTAGATATCCCTCAACATAGGTGGTAATAGACTCTTCGAGGACCACTATGACTTTATCGGCCCAGTTGCAGTCTTTTTGAACCGTAGGGAGGACCTCTTCGGTAATCGAGTACATGTATCTCGAGATCTCCTCATACCGACCACGTATGAAGGAACATTTTCAAGGGGGGTTAGGGTACTGGTTCATCAACGGCCACGCTCGGAGCGGTCTCCTCAACCTCAGTAGCCGGCCGCGAAGTAGAATGAGCTTTTTTCTAGGAAACGGTTTTGGAAGTCTTGCCATTCTTTGATAAAGTAAAAATGGAGGGAAATCTGGGAAAAATGAAGAAACAAAGGATGTTGAAGGATTAGACTAGTTGGCTTGAGAAGAAGTTGGGTAAACATTCTTGCAAAGGATCTCGAGTAATCGGGGTAAAAGTGCTAAAGAGCATTGAAATCCTGAGGGTATGAGGGTAGAAGGTTTGATGTAAAGTAAAAATGAACAAAGGAGGGGGTATTTATAGTAGTTCAGCGACGTTTCACGCCCAGGGACGGTCGACCGGCAGCTGACATGCATTTAATGCCATCATGACTTGACTAACGAGATGTTTCAGATGTTTTGTCATTTCTGTCGCGATGTGTCGAAGTAAGAATCAGAAGCTCATGTAGTTCCTCATCGTTTACTCTCCGAGAAATAAGGGGACTATCTGTATACGGGTGAAGTCGAGCTCATGGTGCATCCCGGACTCCAACAAGATAAGCCATGCTCGAGACATGGTGGCAAGGGACCGAAATCGAGCCAAAGGTCCCATCGAGCTAGAATCAGGGGGCATGACGCCTGCCCTCAAGAATGTCGAGGTCATGATTCCGGATTCGGTCCTAGCCTCGAACTACTTCTAAGAAAATTGTCGGACAATCAAGCATAGCCAACAGAAGGCCGAAATATCTGTGACTGGTCGGATATCACGGCGGGGATCTCGGCACGTATCGATAAGGAACCGACAGTTAGTTAATTAGAAGATTTTTTACCTTTTATAGAGTTGTACCTAAAGCAGGGCTTCCCTACTATATAAAGGGGGTCTGATAATTCATGAAACACATTATAACACGCATTCCAAAGTAATATATTATTATTTTCTCTGTTATTAGCTCTCTCTCTCTCTCTCTCTCTTTCTCTCTCTCTCTTTTGTTCACCAGTGCTGGCCACAACGAGCCCGGATCGAGGGTGATTATTTCATTAAGGCTGGAACTATCCTACTCGTGTGGTTTGAATTTATTTTATCTTTATTTGTTCAGTAGTAACTTAATTTATCGCTTTGTATCAAATTAATCCGTGTATCCTTAAAACCACTTACAAATTTAATTGTTATCCGATTTTGAGAGTAAACAGTTTGGCGCCCACCGTGGGGCTGAGGATAATAGCGGCGATTTGATACAAATTTCCGTAACGCACCCTACTTTACACTTGCTCTTTGAAGTGCCTTTGATTTCAGGTCTGAGTTAAAATGTCGAACTTCTAATCTACCCCTCTAAACACGGATGCTGAGTCTGGCCACCATGGCGAGAACAACAATATAGCACCCGAAAATGAGATGCCCCCTACCGATCCCAACGGAATTCCGATCGCAGTCCCGATCGACGCCAGCTCACATGTGGCCATCAACACAAATTTGCCCACCGATCCTGAGAACAACATCCGCGGGGGAGTCGGGTCGGTAGCTCAAAATGCTTATGATGGTGAAGAGGATGAGATCAACTTGCGGGTGATCTTCGAAATGCTGCAGGCTCAGCAGGCAGTGATAGCCCAACTGCAGAATCGAAGCCGCGCTCCCAGTAGAGTTGAGCCCGAGTCATCCTGGGAAAACACTCGTGGAAATGAACCAGCCGCAGACATGCCAAATGAAGTTGAACCCGGAACTAACCCCGAGATAATAAAGATGATTGAGGAATTGAAAAAACGGGTGGAAACAGGAGAAAAGAAAATCGAATCCAACGATAAGAAGGTGGAGACTTACAACTCCAGGGTCGACCAAATCCCCAGAGTGCCACCGATATTGAAAGGCCTATAGACTCCAAGAAGTTTGTTCAGAAACCCTTCGCTTCGAGCGTAGCCCCGAAGCCGATCCCTAAAAAGTTCTGCATGCTTGAAATTCCTAAGTACAATGGGACAACTGACCCAAATGAACATGTGACCTCATACACGTGTGCCATCAGGGGGAATGACTTAGAAGATGGCGAAATCGAATCTGTCTTGCTGAAATAATTCGGAGAGACCTTGTCAAAAGGAGCTATGATATGGTATCACAACCTACCTCTTAACTCTATTGACTCATTTGCTATGCTTGTAGATTCCTTCGTAAAAGTACACGCCGGGGCTATCAAGGTCAAGACCAGGAAGTCAGACCTTTTCAAAGTGAAACATAGGGATAATGAGATGCTCAGAGAATTCGTGTCCCGGTTTCAGATGGAACAGATGGACCTGCCTCCGATCGCGGATGATTGGGCCGTTCAGACCTTCACCCAAGGACTCAATAATCGAAGCTCTTTGGCTTCGCAACAATTGAAGCAAAATTTGATAGAATATCCAGCCGTGACTTGGGCCGATGTGCATAACCGATATCAGCCAAAAATTAGAGTCGGAGATGATCAGCTTGGGGCCCCTTTTGGGTCTGTCTTTCCTGTCCGAGCCAGTGACAGACCCAAAAGAGACATTGATCGTGAACCAAGGCTAAGTAGGGACTAATACCAGCCTTATATTGGTGATCGCAGGAGTTACAAATACGGATGAAACCCTGCGAGTAATGAAAGGAGAAACGATCGGAGTCAAAATAACCGGGGACTCATGAGTAAAAATGGTTTTGACAGGCCTATCGGGCCCAAGGAAGCACCGTAGTTATCAGAGTATAATTTCAACGTCGATGTTGCTGCTATCGTAACTGCCATAGGATGCATTAGAGACACCAAGGTCCTCGACCTCTACAGTCTGATCCAACCCAAAGGGATCCTAAGCTAATGTGCAAATATCATAGCACTCACGGCCACAGAACGGAGGACTACCAACAATTAAGTGAGGAAGTAGCCCTGTTATTTAACAACGGACATCTCCGAGAGTTCCTGAGCGATCGAGCCAAGCATCATTTCAGGAATAGAGATTCTAATAAACAGATCGAGCAGGAGGAACCTCAGTACGTCATTAACAAGATCATCGGCGGGGTCGACATTCCTAGGGGCTGATGCTGAAGCGCACCAAAGTATCCATCATAAGGGAAAAATGGACTCGGGATTACGTGTCGGAGGGAACCTTGTCTTTCAACGGCGAGGACGTTGAAGGGATCATGCAGTCCCACAACGATGTACTGGTAATATCTGTACTCATAAATAAATCTCGGGTTAAGCGTGTATTGATTGATCCAGGTAGCTCGGCCAACATCATCAGATCGAGTGTCGTTGAACAACTCGGTCTACAAGATCAGATCGTGCCTGCAGTTCGAGTTCTAAATGGATTCAACATGGCATGTGAGACGACAAAAGGGGAGATAACATTGCCAGTAAACGTCACCGGGACCATTCAGAAAGCCAAGTTCTATGTAAACGAAGGAGACATAAGGTATAACTCTCTGTTTGGAAGCCATAGATCCACAACATGAGGGCGGTACACTCGAATCTACACCAAGTGATGAAATTCCCAATGCCAGGAGGGATAAAAACAATTTACGGAGAACAACCGGCTGCAAAGGAGATGTTTGCGGTAGACGAGGTGGTTTCGGTATCCGCACTTATAACGACAAAAGGTCTGGGTCCGGTCGCTAAACAAGAAGCCAAATAGCAATTACCAACACCATCCCCGATCCAACCGGTGAGGTAGGGGACCGATGGAGACGATGACTACGGGGTTCCTAGGTCGTTTATAGCCCCCAACGATTACGATGCTACCAAATCGACAGTCGAGGAACTGGAGCAAGTCGTATTGATCGAACATTTGCCCGATCCAAAGGTATACCTGGGCACGGGGTTGAATCCCGAACTTAGGAAAACTCTCATTCAATTCCTTATGGCTAACATAGATTGTTTCGCTTGGTCCTACCTTGATATGACAGAGATCCCGCCGGATATAACCACTTACAAGCTAAGCCTGGACCCGAAGTTCCACCCGATCAAGCAGAAGAGAAGACCCCAGTCTGAGGTCAAATATACGTTCATCAAGGATGAGGTATCTAAACTCCTTAAAATAGGGTCCATCCGAGAGGTTAAATACCCGGACTGGTTAGCAAACGTAGTAGTTCCTAAAAAGGAAAATAAATTAAGAATGTGTGTGGACTATAAATATTTGAATAAGGCATGCCCCAAGGACTCTTTACCTTTGCCCAACATCGATCGCATGACCAATGCAACTGTCGACCATAAGATTCTCAGTTTTCTTGATGCTTATTCCGGGTACAACCAAATTCGGATGGACCCGGACGATCAGGAAAAGACTTCCTTCATCACTAAGTACGACACCTACTGCTATAACATGATGTCATTCGGAAAAAAACATGCCGCTGCCGCTTACCAACGCCTAGTAAATCGGATGTTTGAAGAATAAATAGGAAAATCAATAGAGGTTTACACTGATGATATGTTGGTTAAGTCCCTGCGAGCAGAGGACCATTTGAAACATTTGCATGAAACCTTCAACATATTGAAGAAGTACAATATGAAGCTGAACCCAGAGAAATGTGTATTCGGAGTCGGGTTCGGGAAATTCCTCGAGAACATGGTATCCAACCGGGGAATCGAGATTAATCCCGATAAGATCAAGGCCATTGAAGATATCACTGTTGTGGATGACGTTACGGCCGTTCAAAGGTTAACTGGATGCATAGCCGCCCTGGGGAGATTCATCTCGAGGTCCTCCGACAAGAGCCATCATTTCTTTTCACTGTTGAAGAAAACGAATAACTTCTCATGGACTCCAGAGTGCCAACGAGCCTTGGAGGAACTTAAGCGGTATCTCTCGAGCCCACCTCTGCTTCATACTCCGAAGACAGACAAACAGATATACTTGTACTTATCAGTATCCAAGATAGCGGTAAGTGGAGTCCTGATCCAGGAAGAGGAAGGTACACAATTTTCAATCCATTATGTTAGCAGGACTCTAGGAGAGGCCGAAACTAGATACCCTTACCTAGAAAAACTGGTGCTTGCTTTGCTAAGCGCCTCTAGGAAGCTGAAACCGTACTTTCAATGTCACCCCATATGCATTGTAACTACTTACATATTGAGAAACATAATGCATAAACCCGAGGTCTCGGGATGATTGGCCAAATGGGCAGTTGAGATCAGTTGGTACGATATCGAATATCGGCCCCGGGCCTCCATTAAGTCTCAAATTTTGGCAGACTTCGCGGACGACTTTACACTTGTCTTGATACCGAGGTCGAAAGAGAGTTGTTGTTGAACTCGGGGAATTCTTCGGGAATCTGAACCCTCTTTAGGGATGACGCCTCGAACGCAAAGGGGTCCGAACTTGGCATTGTATTGAAGCCACCAACAGGTAATTTAGTTAAACAATCTATTAGAACTATAAAATTGACTAACAATGAGGCCGAGTATGAGGCCATGATTGCAGGTCTCGAACTGGCCAAAATCTTGGGGGTAAAGGTGATCGAAGCTAAGTGCGACTCCTTCCTTGTGGTGAACCAAGTTAATGGGACATTCGAAGTCAGAGAGGAACGAATGCAAACATACCTGGATAAACTACAGGTAACGTTACATCGGTTCAAGGAGTGGACTCTACAACATGTACCTTGGGATCAAAACAGCGAGGTTGATGCTCTCGCTAACTTGGGATCGTCGATCGACGATGATGAGTTCAACTTGGGGGCAGTCGTACAACTCATGAGATCTGTAGTGGAAGAAGGTCACGCCGAGATAAACTCAATAAGCCTAACTTGGAACTGAAGAAACAAATACATAGAGTATCTGAAGACCGGAAAACTTCCCTCGGACCCTAAGGAATCAAGGGCTCTGCGTACGAAGGCAGCCCGATTCAGCTTGTTCGAAGACGGTACCCTATTCTGGAGAACGTTCGATGGCTCATTCATAATATGTCTAGGACCAGGATACACCGAGTATGTTCTGAGGGAAGTCTACGATGGCACCTGCGGAAATCATTCGGGCGCCGAATTATTAGTTCGGAAAATAATCAGATCCGATTACTACTAGATCGACATGGAAAAAGATGCGAAGGAGTTCATAAGAAAATGCGATGGATGTCAGAGGCATGCTCCGATGATTCATCAGCTCGGGGCGGCCTTGTCACCCTGGCCGTTCATGAAATGAGGAATGGACATCGTCGGCCCCCTTTCATGGGCACCCGGTAAGACTCAATTTATATTGTTTATGACTGACTATTTTTCTAAATGGGGGGAAGCCCAGGCATTTGAGAAAGTCAGGGAGAAGGAAGTCATTGATTTCATCTGGGACCACATAATATGCCGGTTCGGAATACTGGCCGAGATCATGTGCGACAATGGGAAGCAGTTCATCGGCAGCAAATTAAACAAGTTTTTCGAAGACCATAAGATCAAAAGGATCCTATCAACACCCTATCACCCTAGTGGGAACGGGCAAGTAGAGTCCACGAACAAAACCATACTCCAAAACCTCAAAAAGAGATTGAACGACGCCAAAGGAAAATGGAAAGAAATCTTGCCCGAAGTCCTATGGGCATACCGTACGACCTCGAAGTCCAGTACCGTGGCCACCCCTTTCTCGTTGGTTTACGGCGCCGAAGCTCTAATTTCGGTCGAAGTAGGGGAAATAAGTCTCAGGTTCCGATATGCGACCGAAGAGTCGATTGGTGAGGTCATGAATACAAGCCTGGAACTGCTAGATGAAAGGCAAGAAGCCGCCCTCGTCCAGTTGGCCGCCCAAAAATAACGAATCGAGAGGTATTACAATCGAAGAGCCAATCTTCGACACTTCAATATCGGGGACTTAGTGTTAAGGAAGGTCACACTAAGCACCTGAAACCCGAACGAAGGGAAGCTGAGGCCAAACTAGGAAGGTCTGTATCAAATTATCAAGATCACCGGAAAAGGATCTTACAAACTCGAAGCAATGAATGGTGAACGACTACCGAACAACTGGAACATAACTCACTTGAAATGATATTACTGCTGAGGTACGACCCCATTCATTTCTTTTATTTATTCACATTTTGGAGTAACACTTGCATGCGACCGTCAAAGAACGACACAATTTTTAGGCCTGAAAGCAAGCGTTGTACTCTTTTTTCCTTGAACCGGTTTTGTTCCAAATGGATTTTCCGGCAAGGTTTTTAATGAGGTAACGGTGGATTGTGCTAACTCAGAATCAAAGACCGGTTATGCATCGATGTCGAGGATCACATCAATAGTGTATGAGGTTTCTCTATGATTAGCCTCGAACACTAGGGGGCATCATCCTCGGATAATGATTTTAGCAAGGAGAGAAACTTAGTGCTCGAATAGTCTGGGCTCGATCGATACGATTTACTGTAAGAGCCAAACGGTCAAATGAACTGTGCCCAACATAGACCGCCTGAGCCTTGACAGAAAGCTGGTACACTTGTGTAACCTCGTATATTACGCACAGAAATGAAAGGAAGTTTCTACCTTGCGGATAAATATTTTGTCCCTTACAATTTCTTTTTTCTTTCTTACATTTGGTCCCCTCAAGACATCGAGCCCAAGGACCACCTCACTCGGGGACTGCCGCCCAAGGTAGGTTCGGACTGCCCAGGATAACAAAGCCCGGGGGCACAAAGCTTATTAGGCAGTGCCCGAACTTTAAAAGCTACGGCCATCCCCATTCGGGGACGGTTGTCTTGGGTAAGCTCGGACGACTCGGGGTAACAAGCCCACTGGACAACACCCAAACTAGAAAGGCTACGGCCGTCCTTGAATGGCTCGGAGATGTCCGAGTCCCGTAACCAAAACATAAGGCCTTCAAAATTTCTAAACTGGTTCAGAAAGCTACCTCGGCAAATTATAAATCTAAAATATTCTAAGTACTTTGGGGAAAGCTTCCGGTCATACCAATTCCCCCACAAGTTTTAAGCAAAATAATATCGAGAACAAGGCATGTACGAGCCTCCGAACAAGACCTAATTATAACGTTCTAAGACATTCGATATCTTTACGATCATAAAAAAAAGAGCGAAAGGAAACAAGCTTAAAACGGTCGAAGGGAAAAAGAGCCTTATATATATAAAAAAGATCTTTACAAAGGCCAAACGACATCAACAAAAGTACAAAGGTGCAAAAACAAAGAAAAATCTATAAGGCACCTAAGCAACCTGGTCTTCGCCGGAGATCGCCTCATCACCGGATTTGCTCGAGCCTTCGGAGTCTCCATCAGCCTCGGGATACGCCAACTTCTTGGCCTCGGCCTCAACCCCCTTAGCTCTTTCGATCTCGATCGATAAGTCAAAACCACAAGCATGAACCTCCTTGAGGGCCTCCCTTCGGGACTGCCACTTCATATATTCGACTATGTCTTTCAGGAGGTCCTGGGCTGCCTCGGCATCGGCTCTGTACTGGGCCACCATCTCATCGGCATCGTCCTTGGTTATTTCAGCCACCGACTTGGCCGTTTTAAGCTCCTTGGCAAGGGTTTCTCGATTGGCAACAACCAAGCTCAGCTGAGACTGAAGCTCCGCAATTTTCTGGGACCGTGCCTCAGCCTTCTCCTTTGTCGCTCAAAGTTGGGCCTCCGCCGATACCAATTGCGCCCGAGAAGTCTCCTTTTCCGAGGCCAAGCAGTCCATCTTGCCTTTCCACTCTTCAACCTCGACCTTAATTGCAACCATCTCGGGCCGGAGTTAGTCGATCCGATCAATATTCTATTTGACCTGAGGGTTCTGACCATTAGTCACCATGTCCAGCTCATTATCACTAACCTCAAAGATTTTTACTTGTTCAACCAGGTCGCGTGTTCATTCTGAGCCGCGTCCAACTCAGCTTAAAGGCCCTTAGCCTCTCCTTCGCGTTACTCACTGAGACGTTTGTACATGTCTCTCTTCTCAGCAAGCTCTTTGGCTTCTACCTCGAGTTGGATCAACTCGTCTCGGTACCGGAGGAAGGTCTCATAGTGAAGCACCGAAGCCTGCAAACATGAGGAAAGATATAAGAGTTATCAAAAAATTATCTCGAATATTAGAAGAAAAATTGGAATCATCAGGGATTATCGAGAGTTACCTGGTTCAGCGCCTGTTGTGCTTCGTTGAACATGCATAGCGAATCTACCTCGTTCATTTTGGCCGGGTCTTCCTTCGTAACCAGGCACCAGAGGTAAGTAGCTAACCCTACGGGGGCAGAAAAAACCCGGGCATCCTCCGGAACGGTGATTATAATTGACTGCTTCCGACCAGGATCCACACTTGGGGCAGGGAACCGATTGATCAGCCTCGGGCTCAAGTTAGGCCCACCTGCCCTTGACGATGGAATTTTTCTCGATACATCTAAGTCACCTAAACCAGTGACATCCTCTGTGACGGTGGAATCCACACCATCGAAAAAGCAGCGAAATGGGTCATCCGCTTCATGGGCCCCCTCGTTGGGGCATGCTTTCACCGTTTGGTCCTAGTTGTACATGGACTCAGTAAACGAGGGTGACTCGGTGATGTCTATCATGCCGAGTGCCTCCTTCAGGGCACTGCCCGTATCCTGGGAAGCCTCAACCCCAGCCTCCTCACCGACCTCCTTGGCTTGAGGCAGATCGGCCTCACAGATCTCTGGTTCGATGGCCCTCTGCTCTGCGAGGGGCGACGGCTCGCGGGCCACAAAAATGAAAGGCTCTTCTCCCTCGGACTCATCCCTCAGCCGATAGAGCAAGTCCGAAGCTGGTGCTTTTCTTTGGCTTGCGCACCAGCCTTCTCCTTGTTTTCTTTTTCTCCGAGCTCGGGGAACTCGGATCCCTCCTCCTTTTCCTCTCTACGGCTTGTCCCGGAGCAGGAAACTGAACAGGTAAGCCCTTGCCACCTACTAGAGGCCTAAGCTCGATGTCTCCTTAGGCAAGCCTGCAAAAAGAAGTAAAGGAAATAAAGGCTTAATGTTTAAAACAAAAGCCTAACATAACCATTTGGGACCCGAACGACGGCTGCACCACCACAAATACCGATAAGGGAAAGAAAATTAAACATAAAATCAACATTCAAATGAAAGGTCTACTTACGTGACGTATTCCACTTCTCGGGGAATGGACTGCATTCAGCCAGAATTAAGTCTGCAGTCCTCACTAGGACAAAATGGCCCTACCATCCTCGATCCCGGTCCTCATCGATACTTGAGAATGGAGCTTTACTGGCCCGACGCACAAGCTTTATCAGCGCCCCCTCCCCCCAGAAGATTCGGGGACTGTATAAGTGGAGTATATAGTCAATGGTGAACGAGCACCCATTGATTTTGTTCACAAACAACCGGAGGAGAATCACGATCCTCTAGAGTGATTGGCGAATCTGGCATAGGCACACATTGTACCTCTTGAAAAAAATCTAAAATGACCGGGTCTACAAGGCCTACTGTAAAGGGATAAGTGTAAACACTTAGATATCCCTCAACATAGGTGGTAATAGCCTCTTCGGGAACCACTATGTCTTTATCGGCCCAGTTGTAGTCTTTTCGAACCGTAGGGAGGACCTCTTCGGTAATTGAGTAGATGTATCTCGAGATCTCCTCACACCGACCACGTATGAAGGAACATTTTCAAGGGGGGTTAGGGTACTGGTTCATCAATGGCCACGCTCGGAGTGGTCTCCTCAACCTCAGTAGCCGGCCGCGAAGTAGAATGAGCTTTTTTCTAGGGAACGGTTTTGGAAGTCTTGCCATTCTTTGATAAAGTAAAAATGGAGGGAAATCTGGGAAAGATGAAGAAACAAAGGATGTTGAAGGATTAGACTAGTTGGCTTGAGAAGAAGTTGGGTAAAAATTCTTGCAAAGGATCTCGAGTAATCGGGGTAAAAGTGCTAAAGAGCATTGAAATCCTGAGGGTATGAGGGTAGAAGGTTTGATATAAAGTAAAAATGAACAAAGGAGGAGGTATTTATAGTAGTTCAGCGACGTTTCACGTCCAAGGACGGTCGACCGGCAGCTGACATGCAACGTTTTAGATGTTTTGTCATTTCTGTCGCGATGTGTCGAAGTAAGAATCAGAAGCTCATGTAGTTCCTCGTCGTTTACTCTCCGAGAAACGAGGGGACTATCTGTATACGGGTGAAGTCGAGCTCATGGTGCATCCTGAACTCCGACAAGATAAGCCATGCTCGAGACATGGTGGCAAGGGACCGAAATCGAGCCAAAGGTCCCACCGTGCTAGAATCCGGGGGCATGACGCCTGCCCTCAAGAATGTCGAGGTCATGATTCCGGATTCGGTCCTAGCCTTGAACTACTTCTAAGAACATTGTCGGACAATCAAGCATAGCCAACAGAAGGCCGAAATATCTGTGACTGGCCGGATATCACGGCGGGGATCTCGGCACGTATCGATAAGGAGCCGACAGTTAGTTAATTAGAAGATTTTTTACCTTTTATAGAGTTGTTCCTAAAGCAGGGCTTCCTTACTATATAAAGGGGGTCTGATAATTCATGAAACACATTGTAACACGCATTCCAAAGTAATATATTATTATTTTCTCTATTATTAGCTCTCTCTCTCTCTCTCTCTCTCTCTCTTGTTCACCAGTGCTGGCCACAACGAGCCCGGATCGAGGGTGATTATTTCATTAAGGCTGAAACCATCCTACTCGTATGGTTTGAATTTATTTTATCTTTGTTTGTTCAATAGTAACTTAATTTATCGCTTTGTATCAAATTAATCCGTGTATCCTTAAAACCACTTACAAATTTAATTGTTATCCGATTTTGAGGATAAACAAGTAGTAAATTTTTTTTTTTTGTCCAAGAAGTAGTAAATTGTTAGTTTGGAAAGTTTGCCCACATTTCACTTCTAAAAGTGAATTTGATTGGTCATGCTATTTTTAGGACTACGTTTAGCATATTTAATTTGTATAATAAAAAGAGAGAAAAAAATGTCACGACACTTCGAGTTTTAAGCTTCGCAAGAGCGCAATCTTGAGATCTTACGCATACAGATTATATCTCGAGAATAACTTCCTAAAATTAGGTTTAGGCAGGTTGAGCTGTATTAAAGCAAGTTAAAATAGGTTCAGATCAATAAACACATTTGCTCATAATTCGCTTGGGTAACAATATGCGGGTTAATTCGGGTTTAAAATTGGATTCTAACTCAACTCGCTCAATTTAAAAGTAATTTCATTTTTGTTTGTTCTTTAATAATTTGTTTAATTTCTAAATCAAGCTAATAAAATAAAGTTCTTATGAGTCAATTTGAGCTCCATATGCGGCTCCATTTATAGCCTAAGCCCAACCCTAAGTTTCTAGATGGGCTAACTTAAATTGAGCAAAGATCACTTTTAACCCGTGACCAAAATTATTTTTGTATATAAAACACACACACACACACACACACACACACTATATATATATATATATATATATATATATATATATATATATATATATATATATATATATATATATATATATATATATATATACAAAATAAGTAATTAAATAAATATTTTTTGACTATTATATTGAGAGCGGCGGCACATTGTCATTTTTCCTAACTTAAATTATGCCCAGAATGACCACGTCAATATTGGTTAATAAGGTTGAAATCCATATATGCATAACCTCAAACAAACTTGGCTAACTTTTTCTCATTGTATTATAGATAGCTAATAAGGTCCGAATGAAAAACCTAACTCTACATGAATAACATGAACTATTAAAGTCCAATAAATAAGATTTCATCCAATCAAGAATATTTTCATCAAAAAAGTTCGAGTCGATTGGCCAACGATGACTACTTTATTTTATTATTTCAGTACTAACCTTCTATCCTGAATTCGAATGGATGGAAACAAAAGAACACAAAAGTGCTACCATTATAGAGCCGATTTTTTTCTTCTTTTGTTTTTTCTCCAAAAACATTGAGCATTTGGTGTTTTTGAGAAACAAGTTCTTTACTTTTAAACAAATACACCATTTTGTGAATCTCAACTTCAAAAAGGACTTTCAAGACTGATGACGTCATATTTAGAAGAAACCCAATTGGTTGATGACGTCTCATAAATGAAGAGAGAAGTTCATTTGTAGGGCTAAACTTTTATCACCTAGTAGCCATAAAATAACCCATACAAGTCATAGTCTAAAAACAATAATAAAGGCTAACAACTGAAAATTCTGAAACCATACGCTCAACGCAAATTAAAAGAAAATCACTTCTAATCGATTTTGTATCCTAAATTCACGCCTTCGGTATGGAATCTTCAACCCCCAAGCAGTATAAAAGTTGGCCAATTATTCACATTGTCAAAATTTTTTTAGGGTTTCTGAAGAATAAATCCAGAGCAGAGCTCCAAAATATTCACGCTAAAATTCTCAGTTTTTGCACAGTTGCGGCCTACAATCAGCTTAATAGAGTTGAGATTTCGTTCTTAAATTTGAAATTGATACAAAATCAACAAACTCTACTAATGTCTATGGAGATTGTGAATGTTGGAATTACTGTTCCAATTTTGATTCCGATTTTACTTCAACACAGTGGTGAGTGGGTAAGTGAGAGTAAATTTATTAATTTCCTTGTTAATGGTGTGCTGATCAATTCGGACTGTAGCTATGAGTATTTTGTTGATGAGATATACAAGCAATTGGGTAGAGATTCAATTACAAGTGCGATGGAGATAAAATATACAGTGAAAGGATGGCTATGTAGCAATTCCAATATACAATGATATGAGTGTGCGCTTGTATATGGAGATGAAAAAGAAAAACCTGGATATCACTAAATATCCATTATGCATAACGTTGAAAACTGTGTTCAAGTACTGAATGCTCATATTCAAGTTCATACTTGGGTGGTAACTTACTCGGAACAACTTCAGCTGGTTTACAATGTCAGAACGTAGAAGAAGTACACAGAACAGATATTGTTGAGATGATGAATAACCATAGAAAAGAAGACAAAATTGAGATAATGAAGGAAAATTGTATAATAGACAATCCACAATATGAAAAAATTACAGAAGGTCAGTTGTATTGGGACAAAAATACACTCATTAGTGTAATAAAGTACTACGCAATACGAAAAAATGTCAATTCATAGTGGATAGATCATCTACAACAAGGTATGATTTCTACGTATGAGATTGCACTTCTCTGTAATTTTGTGTATACTGCTTGTATAAAAATGTATAATAATTGTATAATGAGATTGCATATGTATACTTCTTGTTTATTTGAGATACAAGTGTAAAAATCTAAAGAAGTGCATTATCATAATACTATATTTTAAATAGGTATTGTCTTACATGCGTGGATAAAAGTTGCAAATGGAGTCTTAGATCTTCAAGTCTACACAAATCATATATTTTCAAGGTTAGACGGTTCAATGATGTTCACACTTGCACAGAGATGAGTAGAGTATTTTCATAACGTCATGCTACTTCATCAGCCATTGCAAAAATGATTTGCAACAAATATGCCAATCCAAAACTAATATACACTCCGACAGACATCATGAGCGACATGAAACAATAATATGGGATTAATATAAGTTACGTAAAAGCTTATAGAACAAAAGAAAAGGCGCTTGAACTGCTAAGAGGGATACCACATGAATCTTATAGTAAACTGTTGGGTCACTTGTATATGATAAATATGACAAATCCTGGTTCTGTCACAATGTTACATAAATCAGAGGACGTGCGCTTCATGTATGTTTTTGTCGCACTACATGCATCAATCATAGGATGGAAATACTGCTACCCCATTGTAGTGGTTGATGGGACATTCCTTAAATTATCACACAGGGGGACAATGTTAACAACTAGCGTACAAGATGCAGCAAGTGAATATGTCACAGTCTAGTATAATAATTATATATGGTATAGATAGTTATTATTCGTTTATAATAAAAATAACATGTGGATGCTTTCTTATTTTCTTAAACAGGTAAATAATTTCCACTAGAATATGTTGTTGTCGATTCTGAAAATGATTCTTCCTGGGAATGGTTTTTTGAAATGTTTAGACAGGCTTTTGGGGAAAGGGAAAGGATGTGCATCGTATCCAATCATCATGCAAGCATATAGAGGGGTGCTTCGATTGTGTATCTGGAGGTATCTCACTGTGTATGCATCTTCCATCTTTGGAATAACATAAAGAAGCAGTTCAAGAGGAACCATAATCGGCTGAGGGAAGCATTTTTTGCAATGGCCAGAGCATACAAAATTGAAGATTTTAATCGCCTCATGCAAGATATGGACATCATTGATAAGAGGGTAAGGGGTTACCTGTTCCAAGTTGGTTATGAAAAGTGATCCATAGTGCATTCCACTGTTAATAGATCCATGGTGATGACTTCAAATATTATCGAATCACTCAATGCAAGAAATAGAGAGGCAAGAGAGCTACCAATCATGAGTTTGCTAGATTACATGATGAATTTGGTTATGGAATGAAATTATACAAATAGAATGACTGCAGTGAATACATTTACCAGCCTAGGAAAAAAATATAACGAAATACTGAAGGAAAATAGCAGTTTGTCGCAGAAGATGACGGTAAATATTCTTTTATCATGTCTTACTTCATACGCCTGAATAACATACTTTGACAAAAATGCATTAATACTTGTCATATCCCTTGTTAGAATCTAATTTTTGACTATATTTGAAATTTTATCACCTTCTACTATGTAATTATTTTTAAAAATTTAATATATATTTTTTTAGCTTTGTTATATTTTTTTTTATATAGGGTAAAAATTAATAACAATTTAAAAGGTCAATTATTACTATTACTATTATTTTTATTTTTATTTTTATCTTTATTTTAAAAAACAATAAACTAAAAACACGAAAAAATTAATTTTTTTTAAAATTTTCGGATTTGAATAAAAAAATAGAAAAAGTAAAAGTATGGAATTAAAAAGTAAAAGTAAAAGTAGGTGGAAATTATTTAATAAAAAGTAAAAGAAAGTAAAAAATTAAAAAAATAAAATTAAAGGAATGTGGAAATTTAAAAAATAAAAAGTAAAAGAAAGTTGAAATTAAAAAATAAAAGTAAATGTAGCTGAAATTATTTTTAAATAAAGTAAAAGAGAGTGGAAATTTAAAAAAGAAAAGTAAAATAAGTGAAAAATAATTTTAAAAAAAGTAAAAAAAGTGGGAATTTAAATATAATAAAAGTAAAAAAGTGATAAATTAAAAAATAAAAGTAAAGAAAAGTGGGAAATTATTGTTTTAAAAAAATAAGAAAAATGAGAAGTGGGAATTCCTTTTAATTTAAAAATAATAAAATAAAAATAAAAATTCTTACAAAATTCCGAAATTTTTTCTATAAATAGAAGAGAAATGTGAGGAGAAAGAAAGAGGGGAGATAAAGGAAAAAAGAGAGGGGAGGGATTTGGAGAGAAATGTTTTTGCTTCTTCTGCGCTAAGAAAAATTCTATTCGTGTCATTCTTTCTCCGTCTTTCTTTCGAAAAAATCAGCAGCTTCACCACCCCAAAGCCACCAGCCCTTGACCACTTTTGAGCCATCATTAACTCCAAAATAAAAACTCCAAAAAAAAAAAAAAACAAACTCTAAAAATAGCCACTAAATCGTCGGTTTGCAAGGTTGATTGAGGTTGCAAGTTGAGATTTTTCGCTCGCGTTTTCCGCGGTCCGAAGGATCCAGTTGAGAGCTATCCTATCATTGATTAGTTATAATTTAAATCCACAATCATCAATACAAAGATTCACTTCTCTTTCTATTTTGTTTTCTCATTAATATTGTGGGTCACTTTGTTTTAATTTAACTTTGAGTATGTTATGATCGAGTTTGCATCAAAGTGTGCTAAGATTAATTTGTTCTCATGTTGAGTATTTGTTAAGATTAATTTATTGTCCTTTTTGGTAGTTCATATGGTTAATCTTATTGATGAATATGTATTAATTTGTTACTTTTCTTGTTTATTCAATGTCACGACCCAAAATTCCCACCTTCGGGACCGTGATGGCGCCTAATATTTCACTTGCTAGGCAAGCCAACGTTAGAATAATATTATCTATTTTAAAATAATTTTAAATTAATTAATAAATAAGAAATAAATGCGGAAGTAAAGTCTGAAATGTAGTGAATTATCATCCAAAATCCGTTAAAGGTCGTGATGGCGCCGGATACCAGTGTCAAGCAAGCCAACACTAAATAGTTAATTAAATTCTCATTTTAATATTTTTAAAATCGTAAATTTAATTCAATTCAACTTGTAAAAGATGAATTTACAGAATAGATACAATGTTTTCCAATTTCAATACTGAACATCCCATAATCATCCTAGAACCCGATGTCACAAGTGCATGAGCATTTTCTAGGGATTTAAAATAAAATACAATAACTGTACGAAATACAAATTTGGACAGGAAAGAAAATACAATACTCTGAAGGAGACTCTGCTGGCTGCGGATCGTATATAAGATGCAGCTCACCTAAATCCCCGTAATAACCGCGCCTCTGCGCCCACAAGGACACTAGTCATATATGTACCTGCACAAAAGTACCCGCAACTTCTGTTTCCTTACATTTGGCCTTCTAGAAGTTTAACCGCCGCATGTCACTTCCCACATGTCCTTCCTCATCCTTCGCTGCCCAACTGTTGCCATAACTCAAAATTCACCTCTGTAGCACCCGAACCAATAGATCACCGCCAACTCTAAACCTCCCCGAAGATCATTTTCTTTGAGCCATCAACATTAGGATTACCTATTCGATTCTGAACCACTGCACACTGCGGCCTTTGGCAGCCGCTTTCCCGACACCATTTATAATACTCTGCCCCAAGGCGAATTGGAGGAAACCATAGCACCGGAGAACTTAACCCATTATAACCAATCAAGGACGATGACGCCACATCACATGCGAAGATTCCACCACGCTCGAAAATACCAAGTCCCGCTACTCCATCAACCCAAGTATGAACATTCTTAGTTCGATTACCTTTCTTCCGTCGAAAGTAAAATACCGAATCTTTGAATCACGCACTGAGTAAACCTCCTTTCAAGTCATTCACTGCCCTGACATATAGGAAAATGTCCTACCATCACATCAATACTGTGCGATAACAATTCATGAGCATCATAGCAACATGTGCATAGCCTCTAAGCTCTCAGAAGTACAACTACTGAGCTGAAATAACAGAATATCTTTCCACAAGGTGACGAAAACAACCCAATCAACTACGTAGGGAGAAACACACCGCACCACATCTGTAGTACCATTACAATTCCTCAATTCCCGATTTATAACCAGCGCTTCACGTCGCATAAGATTGAATGGGAAATAAATAAAGGCATAAGCCTCAAAGGAATCAAATCGCACGATGAGGAATCAAGAAGGGAAGTGATCCTAACAGTCCTATAGCCTCTCGAAGATAAGTACAGACTTCTCCGTACTGATCCGCAAGACTCTACTAGACTCGCTCATGACTCGTGAGACCTAACTGAACCTAGTGCTCTGATACCATGTTGTCACGATCCAAAATCCGTTAAAGGTCGTGATGGCACCGGACACCACTGTCAGGCAAGCCAACACTAAATAGTTAATTAAATTCTCATTTTAATATTTTTGAAATCGTAAATTTAATTCAATTCAACTAGTAAAAGATGAATTTACAGAATAGATACAATGTTTTCCAATTTCAATACTGAACATCCCATAATCATCCCAGAACCCGGTGTCACAAGTGCATGATCATTTTCTAGGAATTTAAAATGAAATACAATAACTGTACGAAATACAAATTTGGACAGGAAAGAAAATACAATACTCTGAAAGAGACTCTGCTGGCTACGGATCGTGTATAAGATGCAGCTCACCTAAATCCCCGTAATAACCGTGCCTCTGCACCCACAAGGCCACTAGTCATATATGTACCTGCACAAAACGTGCAGCAAGTATAGTATGAGTACATAAATCAACGCATACCCAATAAGTATCCCGCCTAACCTTGAAGAAGAGTGACGAGGGGTCGACTTCGACACTTACTATGGGCTATAAGTAAATAGAATGATATTATTAAATTAGACATGGATTAATTAATACGGCTGCAAGCCCATTATTCTGAAGTAAGTAAGCAGTTCTTTTATAATTAAGAACTCTCCAAATTGAATTCCCATTATTTAACAATTTATCTCAGGCAGAGAAGGCAATATCGATTATTACAATTTCCAAATCAATCAATTAAATCATGCGCAAATCATGCCGACGTCGTACGGCCCGATTCAATAAATATTTAAACTGTGCACTGCCAGAGGGTCGAATGGAGCGAACCATAGATGCATCTATTTACTACCGAGGCGCTCGGCCCGATCCACAAATAACAATTATTTTCAAGAAAACACAAGTTTCTCATTTACAGTCAAGTATCTGATTCAAACCTTTAAGTAAGTGAATTTAACCTTATACAATTCTTTTATCAATTTCTATCATGACTAAGTGATTATATTAGCAAGTAAGGGCACAAACATTCCAAGTATAGCATGATACGGGTCCTAAACTACCCGGACAATAGCATAATAGTAGCTACGTATGGACTCTCGTCACCTCGTACGTACGTAGCCCCCATAATTAGGTACAAACATTTATTTAATTCACCTATGGGGTTAATTCCCTCTTACAAGGTTATAAAGGAGACTTACCTCGCTCCGAAGTTTCATAAAACCGGCTCCCAAGCCATTCAATCAACTCAAATCGATGTCCAACGCTCCAAAACTAGTCAATAAGTAAGCAAATCCATAAATATATACTCTAATACTCATTATAATCCTATTTACAACAATTCCCAACTTCGTTCGAAAAGTCGATAAAATCTCGGGCCCACATGCCTGGATTCCGAAATTGTTCGAAGATAAAGTTTACCCATAGCCTCACGAACTCAAATATATAATTTTTATGTCCAATTCCATACTCAACTTCGTGGAAAAAATCCCAAAAATACAAAATTCTAGGTTTTCTACCAAAACCCCACAATTTCTACTAATTTCCATGTTTAAATCCATATATAATCATGTATTTAGCTTATAGTGGAAATCACTTACCTTGACATTGATGACGAAGAAGGAGCTCCAAACTCGCTCCAAGACTAGCTCTCATGGAGGAAATGGGGTGAAAATGAGCCAAGCCCTCGTTTTTAAAAGAAGACACTGCCCAGCCCCATCCTTCGCACTTGCAGTCCAATACCCGCTCCTGCGGCTCTGCAGGTGCGGTCCTAATTCCGCTTCTGCGGTCTTCACTCTCCAGCTAAGACCTCGCACCTGCGGAAGTTCTTCGCTTCTGCGAGCATCGCAGGTGCGACCTGCTCTGCGCATCCGTACAATTTACGCACCAACAGTAGCTGCCTCGCGCTTGTGCATTCGCATGTGCGCTTCTCCAGTCCGCTTCTGTGGCTCCCCCAGCTCCAGTCCTTTCTCGCTTCTGCGAGCAAATCCGCCGCACCCGCGATCTCGCACCTGCGGCCAAAGTCACACAGGCGCGATTACACCAGAAGCATTAAGCTTCAGAAATTCTTAAGTCCAAAAATCGATCCGTTAACCTTCCGGAATCCACTTGAGGCCCTCGGGACCTCAACCAAATATACCAACAAGTCCCAAAATACGCTACGAACTTAGTCGAGCCTTCAAATCACATCAAACAACGTCGAATTCATGAATCGCACCCCATTCCAAGATTAATGAACTTTAGAATTTCAAACTTCTACATTCGATGCTGAAACCTATCAAATCACTTCCGATTGACCTTAAATTTTGCACACAAGTCATAATTGACATTATGGACCTACTCCAACTTCAAGAATTGGAATACGACCCCGATATCAAAAAGTCCACTCCCGGTCAAACTTCTCAAAATTATCCAAATTTCCAACTTTCGCCAAATGACCCCAAAATGACCTACGGACCTCCAAATCCACTTCCGGACGTGCTCCCAGTACCAGAATCACAGCATGGAACTATTCCCAGACTCGGGATCCCAAATGGACATCGATAACATTGAAATACACCTCAATCAAATTTTTCATGAAATTCTTCCAAAAATGCTATTTTCCACAATAGGCGCCGAAACGCTCCCGGGTCACCCAAAACCCGATCCGGACACACGCCCAAGTCCTAAATCATCATGCGAATTTGTTGGAACCTTAAAATCACGATTCCGAGGCCGTTTACTCAAAAATCCAATCTTAGTCAATTCCTCCAACTTAAGGCCTCCGAAATTAGAATTTTCTCTCCAGATCAACTCCGAACTTCCCGAAATTCAATTCCGACCATACACATAAGTCCTAATACCTGAAATGAAGCTGCTCATGGACTCAAACTTCCGAACGATGTGCTAGAGCTCAAAATGACCGGTCGGGTCGTTATATTCTCTCCCACTTAAACATACGTTCGTCCTCGAACGTGCTAAGAACATCTCTTGAGTTGTCTGAAATCACGGTTAACACCTCGTGCACCTACCTGTGCTATCACAATTTAGTTGAGCACATTAGCTCGAGCTAATATGATGATTTTCCCTCCAACTCTTGCAATACTGCCACAACGGAAGAGATGTGTAGAAATTCATAACCAAGTGCCGAGTCATCAAACCATTGAATCTCCCTTCTTGACTAGAATCATCACCTCATTATGAACCAAATAATGGTATTTGCTCTTTAATAGATTGCATATAATCCGATCGCACTGATCCCAAATCCAATAATCTCGTCTCTACCAGTATAAGCTGCTCAAGCAATAAGCCACCCCAAAAACGATCAAAGGTCTCATGTGATGCCACAATGTGCTAACAAGCTACCAACTCGAATGTGATACATAAAGAAAACAAACTCTGGAAAAGACTACTCAACCCACGTAACTAACTAGACAACCAAAAAGGTGTTACGAACCTTCCTCAGAAAATGGAAAACAAAACACATGAAAATAGATATAGGGAACTGTACTCAACATCACACTCTTGCGGCGCGCAACCCGATCCAAACATAAAATCTATATAAGGAGATACTTACCGAGCTAGAATGCTCATTATTACAAAATACCCGAATATCGGCCACAAGCACACTAAGTGCATAATACCATCCCTGGGGAGACAGATAGTGCCATACGCTACAAAAGTCAAGCACAACTAAGGTGCGATATATGATCTGAATCTCGAGAGCCATCCTGCTCACATAACATCATTGCTACGTAGAACCTCAACACATGTGAAATTTATCAATCCGTTTCATAACTCACACGGCACAATATAGTATTACATGAAATAGCCGACGACAAAACACCATCCAACGTGCGAATACTCCTCCATAAGGAGCACTATGCTAAAATGAACACATCCAGCCTGATACAGAGCCCATATTCATATTTAAATCCTTTCATGGACCTCAAGCTGATTCTGATCGCACCGTACTAGGCTAATAACCTTTCAAGGGTCGATAATAACCCCTTTTGTTTTCCATAACACATAAGAATAGTCGCCAAATCCAGAACAAACATTCTCAGTTCACAACCAAATGAACTGAATGCCCTTTAGGCATAAATTCTCACATCAACGATAGTACCACAACCTACATGCTTGGTTTTCCATCTTTAATCATTTAAGTGACTACCTGTCACACTTACACAATCTTTCGGTGGGACACGCTCCCCCGACCTTCTGCACTAGACAACGAGTCTGCACATTCATACTACCGACCGCACCAACGCTGTAAATTAATTCAAGAATCCGTATTCAGTATGCCAAGCCTCTTCACACCAGACACTAATCTCAGGTGACGCTAAAGACAATACCAGATTACTCTAACCATCTGAATCCTTTCTCGCTCATCCGAGCTCTCGACATTCAGGTCGACACCAAACTGCAACCTTGATCCTCAACTTCTGAATCCCATGCCGATCACTGCACTTTATCATGCCAATGCGCAAGAGTACAAGAATTTCATCTTAACTTTCGAACTACTAATAAGGTAAACACTTCATCACATAGAAACCTTTTACTTACCCATTTCAAGAGAACCATTGTAACATGCAATTGAATCCTCATATCCGCAGAAAATATCAACCTCGAGTAGTGGTCTAAACTACCATAACCCTTTCGGGATCCATCTGCACATAACAGGCCATAATACTCGAAAGCCTCCAATTAAGATCAGTTACGGCGATCGTCAAACCTCACACGTACTGTCACAAATTACATGAGTAACCCAACACACTGAAGAAGCTAATCATTGCCATCATTATGCCGATTCAACCATTACTAATTGATCCGTCTCCTTCTAATTTACCCTGGACTTGACTTAGGAATAGTAATAGCTCCATCCAAAACATAGCGAACTCAATCCGCACTCGTCCTGAGTGATCCCATTTCACAAAACCACATTGTCTCAAAACCTACGAACCATTTCATACCCTCTTTGTGCGCATAATTGTGTCTTCAACTGATACACCCATTCTGATAATTCTTCTATAAATCCAAAGTTACCTGCTCCCATTCCTCTCATGATACCTCGTAGACCAAAGATAACACGGAACACTCCAAGCTCCTTTATCATAATCCGCTGTAGAAGCTCGATATTCAACCATACTATGGACTCGAAATTCTTAGGCACCACACCTTAACTTTTGAATCCACTAGGGCCGTTATTGAGAGTCACCCACTCTGACTTGGTCCCGAATATAATCAACTCCAAGGCTCTACTAGCACATGAGCACCCTCTCAAAGAAGCACCTGGCCAAGTCACCTTCTTTGTAACTCACCTCTACATGAAGCATAAATCCCGAGTCTTCCCAAAGCCTGAGCATGAATCTATAAGGCCAACTATAGCACACATTCCTCAAATTACTTGCTCAAATTACCACTGATGTTCTCTTTCCTTAGTCGTAATAACCCATCAATATGCCGATAACCAGAAATCTTACAAATAGACGACCATGCAATCCAACTGTAGGCGGTGGGACTCTCCCACTTAGCTTGAGGCTACTATTGCATAATCCTGGAACCCACCAAGATTCTTCCTTCATCGACATGATCTAGCACAATCAACCCGCCAAATTCCTC
Source organism: Nicotiana tomentosiformis (assembly GCF_000390325.3). NCBI lineage: Eukaryota > Viridiplantae > Streptophyta > Magnoliopsida > Solanales > Solanaceae > Nicotiana > Nicotiana tomentosiformis. The sequence goes on from NC_090822.1 coordinate 118,458,255, forward strand.
GAAATCCTTCCATTAACCTTTAATGAACACTCTGAACCACTAGCCACATTTACACATTCAATCTCTTACCCGGTAGCCAGTAGAATTTTTTGCAGAAGCTTCATCAACACCACGCGACTGCTATCCTGCTCATAGGAGATAACCCACCTGTGAAAATTATATGCCGACATATTCCAATGTCGCTGCACTGGGTATAATTACTACAAAATCAGTGGACCATCCTGAGTCCGAGCTCATTCACCAGCTGCACCAGTCCATTCACTCATGGACATCAGCTAAAGGTGCGACAATAGATTCCAATCCCAAGTCATATTGTATCCTTCTCCATATCAAGCAACTCATTTATGTTGTATCAAATCTCCCGCCATATAATAGCCAATATTTCAAAATAAGTCCGTAGACCCAATCTCCATCTACCAAAATTCCCAAATCACTCTAAACTTTCCTCAAGGCGTGTAGCTATCCTAACACAGAACCCATATACTACTCTGCCACTCTCCCACTTTGGTCAAACTCACTCCTTTAAGCAACTACTCGACTTCTGTTTCCTTACACTTGGCCTTCTAGAAGTGTAACCGCCGCATGCCACCTCCCACATGTCCTTCCTCATTCTTCGCTACCCAGCTGTTGCCTTAACTCAAAATTCATCTCTGTAGAACCCAAACCAACAAATCACCGCCAACTCTAAACCTCCCCGAAGATCATCTTCCTTGAGCCATCAACATTAGGATTACCGATTCGATTCTGAACCACTGCACACTACGACCTCTGGCAGCCGCTTTCCTGGCACCATTTATAATACTCTGCCCCAAGGCAAATTGGAGGAAACCATAGCACCGGCGAACTTAACCCATTATAACCAATCAAGGACGATGACGCCACATCACAGGCGAAGATTCCACCACGCTCGAAAATACCAAGTCCCGCTACTCCATCAACCTAAGTCTGAACATTCTTAGTTCGATTGCCTTTCTTCCGTCGGAAGTAAAATACCGAATCTTTGAATCACGCACTGAGTAAACCTTTTTTCAAGTCATTCACTGCCCCGACACATAGGAAAGAGTCCTACCATCACATCAATACTGTGCAATAACAACTCACGAGCATCATAGCAACATGTGCATGGACTCTAAGCTCTCAAAAGTATAACTACTGAGCTGAAATAACAGAATATCTTTCCACAAGGCGACGAAAACAACCCAATCAACTACGTAGGGAGAAACACCCCGCACCACTTCTGTAGTACCATTACAATTCCTCAATTCTCGATTTATAACCAGCGCTTCACGTCGCATAAGATTGAATGGGAAAGAAATGAAGGCATAAGCCTCAAAGGAATCAAATCGCACGATGAGGAATCAAGAAGGGAAGTGCTCCTAACAGCCCTGTAGCCTCTCGAAGATAAGTACAAACATCTCCGTACTGATTCGCAAGACTCTACTAGACTCGCTCATGACTCATGAGACCTAACTGAACCTAGTGCTCTGATACCATGTTGTCACGATCCAAAATCCTTTAAAGGTCGTGATGGTGCCGGACACCACTGTCAGGCAAGCCAACAGTAAATAGTTAATTAAATTCTCATTTTAATATTTTTAAAATCATAAATTTAATTGAATTCAACTAGTAAAAGATGAATTTACAGAATAGATACAATATTTTCCAATTTCAATACTGAACATCCCATAATCATCCCAGAACCCGGTGTCACAAGTGCATGAGCATTTTCTAGGAATTTAAAATAAAATACAATAACTGTACGAAATACAAATTTAGACAGGAAGGAAAATACAATACTCTGAATAGACTCTGCTGGTTGCGGATCATATATAAGATGCAGCTCACCTAAATCCCCGTAATAACCATGCCTCTGTGCCCACAAGGCCACTAGTTATATATGTATCTGCACAAAATGTGCAGCAAGTGTAGTATGAGTAAGTAAATCAACGCGTACCCAGTAAGTATCCCGCCTAACCTCGAAGAAGTAGTGACGAGGGGTCGTCTTCGACACTTACTATGGGCTATAAGTACGGTTGCAAGCCCATTATTCTGAAGTAAGTAAGCAGTTCTTTTATAATTAAGAACTCTCCAAATTGATTTCCCATTATTTAACAATTTATCTTAGGCCGAAAAGGCAATATCGATTATTACAATTTCCAAATCATTCAATTAAATCATGCGCAAATCATGCTGAGGTCGTACGGCCCGATCTAACAAATATTTAAACCGTGCACTACCAGAGGGTCGAATGGCGCGAACCATAAATGCATCTATTTACTACCGAGACTGTAATGACCCAACTTGTTATTTTGAAAATTTACGCTCCTTCCAACTATTTGAAGTCTTGAATAGCTTCATATGACGTATTATGACGTGTGTAAATTGTCGGTTTTGATTTTCAGGTGTTTCGGGATTAGTTCGGAAGAATAAATTCCATGTTGGAAGCCTTAAGTTGAAAAGAGTTGACCGGAGTTTGACTTGTGAGCAAACGACTCTGGAGTGGGATTTTTATTATGTCAATAGTTTTGTATGGTAATTTCGGACTTAGGCGTATGTCCGGATTTGGATTTGGAAATCTGTAGGACAATTCGATGCATTTTGGCAAAATTTGGAAAATGGAAGATTTTAAGAAAAATGTTGACCGGGAGTTGACCTTGATGGATTGGACTTGGACTTCGATTTCGAAAATTTGAATAGCATCGTTATGTCATTTACGACTTATGTGCAAAATTTGACGTCATTCTGGATTGATTTGTTATGTTTTGGCACAAGACCTAACTTAGGACGAGAGTATCTACATATATATAAGTTGTTATGTGATGTACAACCTATCAAATGAAAGATCTTCGAGTCTAGTTTCTATCTCTTCAAACCGTTCGTCATTTGGACATTTCTATAAGAAGGTATGACAAAATTACCAATGGCTGGCAAAGGAGACTACAGATGCGAAGCATCCGAGGCCGCATCCGAAAGAAGGGCTGACAGTGAAGTGCTGCCATAGCATCCGGGGCAGCATTCGAAACCCAAAAATCTGGGCCTATAGGTACAATTTCGGGGTTCATTTTCCCCACTTCATTTGGATGAATTTTGGAGCTCACTATCTCAAGACCACCAAGTCCTCTCTTCTTCAAGGTAAGCAATCCCCATTATCTTGATGTGAAATTCCATTATTTCTATACTAGTATTGATGAAATCTACACATAAGAACTCTACACTAGTATTGATGAAATCTACCATTATTTCCTGAAAATACTTAGATCTTCAAGAAATTTCTTCAAGAACTCAAAGGAGGGTTTTGCAAGATTTCTTCCAAAAAGGTAATCCTACACCATTATACTTATATGTATGGATATATTATGGGAATATGAGTATGAATTTAAGTATTAGAACTTATGGTATGGTGATTGGAAGCCATATGTTCCCAATTTAAATACATAACCATTGTAGAGATTGAAAGGTGATTATTTGATGGAATTTTGTTGGTTGGGTGTGGATGGATGGTCATGTATGTGATGTTGGAAGTTATGAATTGTTTAAGAATGATGGTGGGATAAATTGTTAGTAAATGGTAGTAGTTGAATGAACTAATTCTATGGTTAACATATATAGAGATTCATGCCTACTAGGTGTTTGATAAAATGCCTAAATGACCAAAAATCTGGATACGTGTTTACTAATATTGGTGCAATTATTTTGTATTGTTACAGATTGAAATTTGTTTAGTGTGGTGGACCATTGTAGTATTATTAAGGGGCGAATTTCAGATTTGAGCCGTCCGAAGGTGGCTTCACTCACGAAGATCATTTAAAGCATTGACTTAGTTTCGTCGAGGTAAGTGTCTTGCTTAACCTCAAGTGGGGGAATTACCCCTTAGGCATCAAGTCTTATGTGTTATTTGTGAAATGTGAAAAGCAGTGTACGCGAGGTGACGAGTACGTACTCAGCTTATATGTGAAAAATTTATTGAGTTAAAGTCTTGGGCATGTTGTGTAGTAAATTGGATAATTGTTGGTATATATTTAATCATCTATTTGTCATGCCTAAATCCTTGCTGTTGAATTTATGTTATATGACAATTTGATATGATTGTTACTTGATTATTTGTGTAATTCCGTGAATTTTTTGGTTTGATAATTCTTGGAATCTAATTTCATTATGGGTTTTTCCTTTCCAAATAATTAATTAAATGAGCTTAAGAAGAGATGTTTATATAATCATTGAGAATTTGGATTAATGAAGGCTTTGCTTTATGCTGAATAATTTCTATCTCTGTTGATTATGTTTTTGGTGTTATATACATTGTGTGGAGCCTTCGGCTATTTGTTGTGAAATTAATTAATTTTATTATATCCTTAGAATTTGGTATGGCCATTGGGCAAACTGTAATGTGAATTGATTTTGTTATGTTGCTGTGATAATTTTCCGTGTAAATTGTTGTGTTGTGTGAGTTGTTTTTTTGAGGATATAAGGGTGGCATTCCATTGTTGATATTATATGGGTATAAGGGTGGCATTTCACTATTGTTATGTGTGTGGGATATTGTCTGGGCGGAGTGATAAGAGCGGCTATAGAAGCGATAAAGGTGGCTATAGGAGCGATAAGGGTGACTATAGGAGAGATAAGGGCGGCTATATGAGCGATAAAGGTGACTATTGATATTGTTAGGGCAGAGGGATAAGGGTGGCTATAGGAGAGATAAGGGTGGCTATTGTCAGGGATGATATGTGATGATGTGGAGTGGTTGCATTGATGATTTTATGTGATGTTATGACTTTCATTGTGTTTATTTTTATACCTTATGCAATTTGTCTTGTTGTTGGTAAATTGATAACAATCTGATTTATGTTGAAATTGAGAGCCTGTGGATATTGCCAGGCGGATTATAAAATGAAATGTGGGCACGAGGTGCCGTGAGTACATAATGAAGATATTGGCACGTGAATTGTCCGTGCAGTTGTGATATGAAATGTGGGCACGAGATGTTGTGATTAAATGATAAAAATATTGGCACATGAACTGTCCGTGCAGCTGTGATATGAAAAGTGGGCACGAGGTATCGGAAAAATATGATGATATAATTATGGGCACGAAGTGCCATAGAAATATGAAAATGGGTTGAGACCCGTGTTTACGAAAAATATGAAAATGGGCCGAGACCCATTTTTTTATGATTATGGAATGTGGTGTCACATGGTGACTTTTTAATTGAAAGAATTATATTCAAAATATTTATTTGGAAGGATTTTTATTCATAAAGAATTATATGAAAGAATTGTATTTGAAAGATATTTTTGAGGAAATTATATTTGGAGAGTTTTATTCGTAAGAATTATGTGTGAAAGATATTTAATTGAAGAACTTGATTTAACTGGGTGTAATTGTATTTATCAACTTTTGAGCGATATTAATGGTGATTTTATTGTCTTACTGTGCACATCACTGGTTGTTTTATGTTGCCCTTATTGTTATTTGTTTCCTATTATTTTGTATATTATATTGCACAGGTTATTAGACTAGTGAGTATTTTGACTGTACCTCGTCTCTGCTCCACTGAGGTTAGTCTTGATACTTACCAAGTACAAACCGTGGTGTACTCATACTACACTTCTGTATACTTTTGTGCCGAGTCAGGTATTGGAGATATCGGACTTGGGCAGAGTTTAAACGGGATCGTAAGGATTCAAGGTAGAGCTTCTTGGTCATTGTAGTCCCTTGGAGTCTTTTCATTTCATTGTACTGTTAATTTTTAATCAAACAGTATTGTATATTCGATCCTCGGGATCATCCCATGTATTCAGTTAGAGTTCGCGACTCAATACTACCAGTCTTGGGAGGTTGTATATTCATATTTGTTCCGTTGTTAGTTTTGATTACTTATTTAATTAAAAACAAAATGGCTTCAAAATGTAATTGAAACCGGTTTACCTAGTCTTAGAGGTGCCATCACGACGCCTGTGGTGGGATTTTGGGTCGTGACAAGTTGGTGTCAGAGCTTTAGGTTCATAGGTTCTATGAGTCATGAACGAGTCTAGTAGAGTCTTGCGGATCGGTACAGAGACGTCTATACTTATCTTCGAGAGGCTACTGAATTGTTAGGAAATTTCCACTTCTTTCATTCCTGTCATGCAGAATTTGTTGAATTCGGAATTTGATCCTTTGTATCTCTATTCTCTCACAAATTGTGAGGACACGTGCTACCGGGTTAGCTAAACAGGCATCCGCACATACTGCTAGGGCTGCAAGAGGCCGAGGTAGAGGTCGAGGAAGGGCACGTGATGCGACTGGAGCACCTATCAGAGCAACAGTTGAGGAGCCACCAATAGCTCCAATTGGGGGACAGGTACTATAAGCACCTGTTGTTACCCCTGGACTTCAGGAGACTTTAGCACTGTTCCTGAGTATGTTTGGTACATTAACTCAGGCGGGATTAATCTTTGATGCACCGAATATTTTGCGGATTAGGGGAGTAGCTCAGACTCCTACCACAACTCCAGAGCAACATGTTCACGTTGGTCAGATTCCGGGTGTAATACCGGTACAACCTGTTATTCCGGTTCGGCCTGAGGTCAGGCCAGAGGCATCAGAAGAAGAACAAAAGAGGCTTGAGAGGTTTAAGAGGTATATCCCACCTACTTTCAGTGGCACAACTACAGAGGATGCCCAAGGATTTCTAGAAAATTGTCACTGTATTCTCCGCACTATGGGTATTGTGGAAGTGAGCGGAGTTTCCTTTACTACATTTCAACTGTCAGGCGCAGCGTATATGTGGTGGAAAATCTATGAAGAAGGCAGACCAGCCGATGCAACACCACCGACTTGGGCTCAATTTTCAGAAATGTTCTTGAAAGAGTTTGTTCCCCAGACTCTCCGAGATGCGTGGCGCATAGAGTTTGAGCGGTTGTGTCAGGGCACTATGACAGTGTTAAAATATGCTATCAGGTTCAGTGAGTTAGTCTTTAACGATCCGGCCGGTCGTTTTTAGAGTTATAGCCCCGATCCCCTATTAACTGCTTCCCCCATATCTTTTTCTGCTATTGTGACTTGCCAGGAGGTTTCGGTTTGGTTTTTGGAGTGATTTGGGACACTTAGTCCCTAAACGAAAGCTTAAGTCTTAGGATTTTGACCGTAGTCAGAACTGTGTGAAGACGACTCCAGAATGGAATTCCGTCGGTTCCGTTAGGTGATTTTGGACTTAGGAGCGTGTCCTGATTGTGTTTTGGAGTTCCGTAGCTTATTTAGGCTTGAAATGGTGAAAGTCAAATTTTTGGAGTTTTGGACCGGTAGTGAAAATTTTGATATCGGGGTCGAATTCTAATTTCGGAAGTTGGAGTAGGTCCGTAGTGTTGATTATGACTTGTGTGCAAAATTTGGGGTCAATCAGACGTGGTTTGGTTGGTTTCGGCATCGGTTGTCGAATTTGGAATTTTCAAGTTTCTTTAAGTTTGATTTAGAGGGTGATTCGTGATTTTAGCATTGTTTGATGCGATTTGAGGGTTCCACTAAGTTTGTATGGTGTTTTAGGATTGGTTGGTATGTTTGGTTAAGGTCCGGGGGTCTCAGGTGTGTTTCGCATGCTTAACGGATGAATTCTGGACTTAGGGAAGTTGCTGAGTTTTTGCTGGTTCTGGTGTTTTGCACCTGCGGAGGGGAGACTGCAGGTGCGGTCTTGCACGTGCGAAGGAACAGGCGCAAATGCGGATTTCAGAGTCTTGACCAGGGGTCACAGGTGCGAGGAATTTCCGCATCTGCGATGCCCGCATATGCGCCCAAGGATTCTCAGGAGCAGAGGAAGACCGCAGAAGCGGACAGTGTTCTGTAGGCGCGCAAGCGCATGTGCGGTCCCCATTGCCGTAGATGCGGACCCATCCCTCTTAAGTGATTTCCGCACCTGCGGTGGATTTTCCGCAGATGCGGCTTCGCTGGGCAAAAAGGGGCAGAATCGAGGGTTGAGGTTCATATTCACAAATTTGATTTTTGAGCTCGGGAGAAGGAGATTTCTTGAGGGATTTTCAGGGAAAGCTTTGGGGTAACGATTCCTAACTTGTTTTTGGTTGTATTTCATTAATCTATTGTTGTTTTCTTCATTTAATTAATGAATTTGAGTGAGAAAGTTGGGAAAATAGGGGAAAAGTTCCCCAACCGAATTTCTGAGTTTTGAGTGGGAGTTAGACATTGGATTTGGATAATTTTGGTATGAGTGATCTCATAAGTGTATGGGTGTTCATATTTGGTAACTTTTACCTGATTCCAAGACGTGGTCCCGGGGAGAGTTTTTGGGCGTTTTTCTAATTTCTTGCCTTAGCTTTGATTTCGTTAGCTAGATTAGTTTCTTGTAGCTATATTCATGTTATGTAATTAGTTTTGGCTAGATTTGAGCCATTCAGAGTCGGATATTCATGGAAAGAGCATTGTGATGGATTGATTTGAGCTTGGTTCAAGGTAAGTGGCTTGCCTAACCTTGTGTGGGGGAACTCCCCTTAGGATTTGGTACTGTTTGTTATGTGGGTGCCGTGTACGTGAGGTGACGAGTACGTACACGAGCTATTTGTTGTAAAACTCCATTTTTCACTAAGTCATAACTTGTTTTCTCCTTATTTGAAACACACTAGCATATGTAACTATCCTGTTTAGACTAGAATAACAAGCCTACTTGTTTAACTGCCTATTTGAACTATGTGCAGCATGTTTAGTGAAATTTCCTGGTTTTCCTTGACTTGAACTTAGTCTAAACTATAGGATGTCTTGCTGTAATTGTTACTTCGGTTGGTTGCACTGCATATTTACTTTGGGACTACGGAACGGTATTCCAGGAGATCCCCCTATTTTACATATTTATTTTGGGACTACAGAACAGTATTCCGGGAAATCCCCCTGCACATTTACGTTTGGGACTATGGAACGGTATTTCGGGAGATCCCCCTATAATGCATTTGTTTTTTGGGACTACGGGATGGTATTCCGGGAGATCCTCCTGCACATTTATGTTTGGGACTACGAGACGGTATCTCGGGAGATCCCCCTGTTGTTATCACTGTGTTCTGAGCTGTTGTCTTTCATTGATTCTATTGCTATTAGATTTTCGTATTTATTTTACTGTGATATTTCATTCTGTGTTATTTCATTATATTTATACCAGTAGGGCCCTGACCTGATCTCGTCACTACTCGACCGAGGTTAGGCTTGGCACTTACTGGGTACCGTTGTGGTATACTCACGCCCTTTCCTGCACATGTTTTTCGTGTGCAGATCCAAGTTCATCTTACCAGCCTCATCACTAGTTACAGTTGCTGCTGCTTATTGGACTTCAAGGTAGATCTGCTTACGCCCGCAGATCCTCGGAGTCCCCCTCCATCCCCCTATGTTCATTTTTCCTTCTTTCTGTAGATATGATGTATAGAACGGTAAAGACTTCTTAGTAGCTTGTGACTTGCAGTATTCCGGGTTTTGGGAATTGTTTTGTACATTTTCAGAGGTGATAATTCTATATGCCGAGTGGCATTCAGTTGCTTATTAGATATTTGTTGCTGTTAGTAGTTAATGTTCGTGTTTTTGTTTCATTTCCGCAAAGTGTTAGGCTTACCTAGTCGTAGAGACTAGGTGAGATCACGACGGTTCACGGAGGGAGAAATTGGGTTGTGATAAGTTGGTATCAGAGCTCTAGGTTCATAGGAGTCGTGAGTCACAAGCCAGTTTATTAGAGTCTCGCGGATTAGTACGGAGACGTCTGTACTTATCTTCGGGAGGCTATGGAACTATTAGTAACAAACATACTTCTTTGATTACCTTGTCGTGCGAGTTATTGGCATTAAATTCTAAAAATTCTCTGTTCTATTCTTTCTCACAGATGGTGAGGACCCGTGCTAGAGGATATGATGACCAGGCACCCGTGCCCCCTGCTAGAGCCACCAGAGGCCGGGGCCGGGGTAGAGTACGGCCACGCGGTGAAGCTAGAGCACCCGCGCGAGCTGCGACAGAGGAGCCCCCAGCAGTCCCAGCTGGAGGGCAGGCACCGGAGGTTTCTATTGCTCCACCAGCCCTCCAGGAGACTCTAGCCCAGTTCATGAGCATGTTCAGCACCTTAGCTCAGACTAGATTGATTCTGTTAGCACCCGCCACATCTCAGGCTGGGGGAGGGGCACAGACTCCCGCAACCCACATTCCTGAGTAGAGGATCCAGGTTGATCAGGCCCTAGAGTTTATTCCTATGCCACCGGTAGCCCCGATTTAGCATGAGACTAGGAAAACCACTTCTGAGACTGAGCAGCTCAGACTTGAGAGGTACCAGAAGTACCACCTACCTACCTTCAGAGGATTGGATACAGATGATGCTCAGGGTTTTCTGGGGGAGTGTCATCGTATTCTCCATACTATGGGCATATCGGAGACGAGTGGGGTTTCTTTTACCACTTTCTAGCTTAGAGGAGCAGCCTATCAGTGGTGGCGTGCTTATGAGTTGAGTAGTCTGGATGAGGAAGTTTCACTTACATGAACTCAATTCTCGGACATGTTTTTGAGAGAGTATGTCCCTCAAAGCCTCAGGGACTCATGGCGCGTAGAGTTTGACCAGCTGCGCCAGGGTGATATGACAGTGTCAGAGTATGCAGTTCACTTCAGTGATTTGGCCTGACATGCACCGGCCTTGGTTGCCACAGTTCGAGAGAGGGTTCGACGATTTATTGAGGGACTCCACCCCAGTATCAAGATTAGTATGGTTAGGGAGCTGGAGATGGATATTCCTTACTAGCAGGTTGTGAGTATTGCTAGGAGATTGGAGGGCATGCTTGCCCGGGACCGAGAGGAGAGAGAGGCCAAGAGGTCTCGAGAGACTGGTTCTTATTCTAGAGCTTGTGCCCCAGCAGCTTGCCATGGTAGGGGTTATGTGAGTCGCCCATTCATTCAGCTCTTCCAGCCGCCAGTGGTGTTCTATCCCCTTCTGGGCCCCAGGAGACTTATTATGCTCTGCCAGTATCTAGTGTGTCTCCTGCTCGGGATACTTTTAGCGACCAGCCCAGCAGACCTGGCCCGAGTCAGTCACAATAGCCACGCCCTCCGAGGGGTTGTTTTGAGTATGGCGACACCCGCCATATGGTGAGGGATTGCCCCAGACTTAGGAGGGTTGCACCTCCACAGACTTCTTGGCCACCACTTGCTCCACCGGGTCCTTAGGCCATAATTCTAGCACCAGCTACCGCCCCACCTGCTCAGCCAGCTCGAGGTGGAGGTCGGGGAGGTCGAGGTCGCCCTAGAGGGGGAGGCCGGGCCAGGTATTATGCTCTCCCGGCTCGTACAGAGGCAGTTGCTTCTGACTCTGTCATTATAGGTATTATTCCAGTCTGTCATAGAGATACGTCGGTATTATTTGACCCAGGCTCTACGAATTCATATGTGTCCTCTTATTTTGTCCCATATTTGGGAATATCTCGAGATTCTTTGAGTTCCTCTATTTATGTGTCTACTCCTGTGGGAGATTCTCTTGTTGTGGACCGCGTGTATCAGTCGTGTTTGATTGCTCTTAGTGGTTTTGAGACCAGAGCCAACTTATTATTACTCAGCATGGTAGATTTTGATGTTATCTTGGGCATGGACTGGTTGTTGCCCCATTATGCTATTCTTGATTATCACGCTAAGACTTTCACACTGGCTATGCCAGGCTTACCGCGATTAGAGTGGAGAGGAACCTTAGAGTATACTCCCAGCCAAATTATTTCATTTCTTAAAGCTCAACGAATGGTTGAGAAGTGGTGTGACGTGTATCTAGCTTATGTGAGAGATGTCAGTATTGATACCCCTAAAGTTGAGTCAGTTCCAGTAGTGAGGGACTATCTATATGTGTTCCCAGCTGATCTTCCTGGCATGCCGCCCGACAGAGATATCGATTTCGGCATTGATTTGTTGCTGGGCACTCAACCCATCTCTATTCCTCCATACTGTATGGCTCCTCCTGAGTTGAAGGAGTTGAATGAGCTGTTACAGGAGTTGCTTGATAAGGGCTTCATTCGGCCCAGTGTATCCCCTTGGGGTGCTTCTGTCTTATTTGTGAAGAAGAAGGATGGTTCTATGCGGATGTGTATTGATTACAACCAGTTGAACAAAGTCACAGTGAAGAACAAGTATCCATTGCCTCATATTGATGACTTATTTGATCAGTTATAGGGTGCCAGAGTGTTTTATAAGATTGACTTACGTTCAGGTTATCATCAGTTGAAGATTCGGGAGCCAGATATCCCGAAGACTTCTTTCAGGATTCGGTATGGCCATTACGAGTTCCTTGTGATGTAATTTGGCTGACCAATGCCCCAGCAGCCTTTATGCACTTGATGCACAATGTGTTCTGGCCCTATCTTGACTCTTTCATCATTGTATTCATTGATGACATTCTAGTGTATTCCGGACTCGGGAGGATCATGAGCAGCACCTAAGGACAGTGCTTCAGACTTTGAAAGAAAAGAAGTTGTATGTAAAGTTCTCAAAATGTGAGTTCTAGTTAGATTCCGTGGCATTTTTGGGTCATATTGTGTCGAGTGAGGGAATCAAGGTGGATCCGAAGAAGGTGGAAGCAGTGCAGAGTTGGCCCAGACCATCCTCAGCTACAGAGATCCGTAGTTTCCTTGGTTTTGTGGGGTATTACCGTCGGTTTGTTGAGGGATTTTCTTTTATTGCAGCATCTATGACCATGCTGTCCCAGAATGGTGCTCCATTTAGGTGGACAGAGGAGTGTGAGGAGAGCTTTCAGAAGCTCAAGACAACTTTGACTACAGCCCCAGTATTGGTATTGCCTTTAGGTTCGGGGTCTTATACTGTTTATTGAGATGCGTCGCGAGTTGTCCTCGACGCAGTGTTGATGCAAGACCATAGGGTGATTGTCTATGCGTCCAGGCAGCTTAAGGTGCATGAAAAAAACTATCTTGTCCGCGACCTTGAGCTAGCAGCTATTGTTCATGCCTTGATGATTTGGAGGCATTATTTGTATGGTGTTCCTTATGAGATCTACACTGATCACCAGAGTTTGCAGCATTTGTTCAAGCAGAAGGATCTTAATTTGCGTCAGAGGAGGTGGTTAGAGCTGCTTAAGGATTATGACATTACCATTTTGTACCATCCCGGGAAGGCTAATATGGTGGCCGATGCTTTGAGTCGTCGGACAGAGAGTTTGGGGAGTTTAGCATATCTACCAGCAGTAGAGAGGCCTATGGCATTGGATGTTCAGGCCTTAGCCAGCCAGTTTGTGAGATTGGAAATTTCTGAGCCGAGTCAAGTATTAGCTTGTGTGATCTCTCGGTCTTCTCTTTATAATCGTATCACAGAGCGTCAGTATGATGACCCCCATCTGCTTGTCCTTAAGGACACGGTCCATCACGGTGATGTTAAGGAGGTCACTATTGGGATAATGGTGCATTGAGGATGCAAGACAGGTTATGTGTGCCCAATGTGGACGGGTTGTGTGAGTTGATTCTCCAGAAGGCTCACATCTCGCGGTACTCCATTTATCTGGGTGCCGCGAAGATGTATTAGGACCTGAGGCAACATTATTGGTGGAGAAAGATCAAGGACATAGTAGAGTATGTGGCTAGATGTCTAAATTGCCAGCAGGTAAAGTATGAGCATCAATGACCAGGTGGGTTGCTTCAGAAGATAGAGATTTCGGAGTGGAAATGGGAGTGGATCACTATGGACTTCGTTGTTGGACTCCCATGGACTCAGTGGAAGTTTGATGCAGTTTGGGTGATTGTGGAATGGCTGACCAAGTCAGCCCATTTTTTTCCTGTGATGACTACCTATTCTTCTGAGTAGCTAGCTCGAATTTACATTCGGGAGATTGTCAGACTTCATGGCATACCGGTATCTATCATCTCTGACCGGGGCACGCATTTTACATCGCGGTTCTGGAGAGACATACAGCAGGAGTTTGGTACTTGGGTGGAGTTGAGCAAAGCTTTTCACCCTCAGACGGACGGGCAGTCCGAGCGCACTATTCAGATTCTTGAGGATATGCTATGTGTGTGTGTCATGGAGTTTGGAGGTTCTTGGGATCAGTTCTTGCAACTTACGGAGTTTTCCTACAACAACAGCTATCAGTCCAGCATTCAGATGGCACCATATATGGCTCTGTATGGCAGGCGGTGTCGGTCCCCAATGGGTTGGTTCGAGCCGGGCGAGGCCAGATTATTGGGTACAGACTTGGTTCAGGATGACTTGGAGAAGGTGAAGGTGATTCAGGATAGACTTCACACAGCCCAGTCCAGACAAAAGAGCTATGCGGACCGGAAGGTTCGCGATGTTGCATTCATGGTTGGAGAGCGGGTCCTGCTTCGGGTTTTGCCTATGAAGGGCATTATAAGATTCGAAAAGAGGGGCAAGCTGAGACCCAAAGTTATTGGCCCCTTTGAGGTGTTGTGGCGAGTTGGGGAGGTTGCTTATGAGCTTTCCTTACCTCTCAGCCTAGCAGGAGTTCATCCGGTATTTCATGTTTCGATGCTCCAGAGGTATCATGGCGATCCGTCTCATGTGTTGGATTTCTGCTCAGTCCAATTGGACAATGATCTATCCTATGTTGAGGAGAAAAAGGCTATTTTGGACAAGCAGGTTCGGAAGCTGAGGTCAAAGAACATTGCATCAGTAAAGGTTCAGTGGCGGGGTTAGCCGGTCGAGGAGGCGACTTGGGAGACCAAGCAGGATATGTGCAGCCGTTATCCTCATCCTTTCACCACTTAGGTATGTCTCTATGCTCGTTCGAGGACGAATGATTATTTTAAGAGGGGGAGGATGTAACGACCCGGCCGGTCTCTTTTAGAGTTATAGCCCCGATCCCTTATTAACTGCTTCTCCCATATCTTTTTCTGCTATTGTGACTTGCTAGGAGGTTTCGGTTTGGTTTTTGGAGTGATTTGGGACACTTAGTCCCTAACATAAAAGCTTAAGTCTTAGGATTTTGACCGTATTTTGGTGGCGTATTACCGCCTGTTAGGTAATTTTGGACTTAGAAGTGTGTCCAGATTGTGTTTTGGAGGTCCATAGCTTATTTAGGCTTGAAATGACAAAAGTCGAATTTTTGGAGTTTTGGACCGGTAGTGGAAATTTTGATATCGGGGTCGGATTCTGATTTCGGAAGTTGGAGTAGGTCCGTAGTATTGATTATGACTTGTGTGAAAAATTTGGGGTCAATCAGACGTAGTTTGGTTGGTTTCGGCATCGGTTGTCGAATGTGGAATTTTCAAGTTTCTTTAAGTTTTATTTGGAGGGTGATTCGTGATTTTAGCGTTGTTTGATGAGATTTGAGGGATCGACTAAGTTCGTATGGTGTTTTAGGATTGGTTGGTATGTTTGGTTAAGGTCCCGAGGGTCTCGGGTGTGTTTCAGATGCTTAACTGATGAATTTTGGACTTAGGGAAGTTGCTGAGTTTTTGCTGGTTCTGGTGTTTCGCACCTGCGGAGGGGAGACCGCAGGTGCGGACTCGCACGTGCAGAGGAACAGGCACATATGCAGATTTTAGAGGCTTGACCAGGGGTCACAGATGCGAGGAATTTCCGCATCTGCGATGCCCGCAGATGCGCCCAAGTATTTGCAGGCGCGGAGGAAGACCGTAGAAGCGGACAGTGTTTCGCAGGCGCGCACGCGCAGGTGCGGCCCCCATTGCTGCAGATGCGGACCTAGCCCTCTTAAGTGATTTCCACACCTGCGGGGGGATTTTCTGTAGATGCAGTGTCGCAGGTGCGACCCATGGCCCGCAAGTGCGAAGATCGCTGGGGAAAAAGGGGCAGAATCGAGGGTTGAGGTTCATATTCACAAATTTGATTTTTAAGCTCGGGAGAAGGCGATTTCTTGAGGTATTTTTAGGGAAAGCTTTTGGGTAACCTGGTTGTATTTCATTAATCTATTATCGTTTTCTTCATTTAATTAACGAATTTGAGTGAGAAAGTTGGGAAAATGGGGGAAAGGTTTCCCAACCGAATTTCTGAGTTTTGAGTGGGATTTAGACATCGGATTTGGATAATTTTGGTATGAGTGATCTCGTGAGTGTATGGTTTTTCATATTTGGTAACTTTTACCCGATTCCGAGAAGTGGACCCGGGGAGACTTTTTGGGCATTTTTCTAATTTCTTGCCTTAGCTTTGATTTTGTTAGCTAGATTAGTTTCTTGTAGCTATATTCATGTTATGTAATTGGTTTTGGCTAGATTTGAGCCATTCGGAGTTGGATATTCGTGAAAAGAGCATTATGACGGATTGATTTGAGCTTGGTTCGAGGTAAGTGGCTTGCCTAACCTTGTGTGGGGGAACTCCCCTTAGGATTTGGTACTGTTTGATATGTGAGCGCCATGTACGTGAGGTGACGAGTACGGACACAAGCTATTTGTTGTAAAACTCCGTTTTTCACTAAGTTATAACTTGTTTTCTCCTTATTTGAAACACACTAGCATATGTAACTATCCTGTTTAGACTAGAATAGCATGCCTACTTGTTTAACTGCCTATTTGAACTCTGTGCAGCATGTTTAGTGAAATTTCCTGCTTTTCCTTGACTTGAACTTAGTCTAAACAGTAGGATTTCTTGCTGTAATTGTTATTTCGGTTGGTTGCGCTGCATATTTACTTTGGGACTACGGAAAGGTATTCCGGGAGATCCCCCTGTTTTGTATATTTATTTTGGGACTACGGAACGGTATTCCGGGAGACCCCCCTGCACATTTTCGTTTGGGACTACGGAACGGTATTCCGGGAGATCCCCCTGTACTGCATATTTATTTTGGGACTACGAGATGGTATTCCGGGAGATCCCCCTGCACATTTATGTTTGGGACTACGAGACGGTATCTTGGGAGATCCCCATGTTGTTATCACTGTGTTCTGAGCTGTTTTCTTTCATTGATTCTATTCCTGTTAGATTTCTGTATTTATTTTACTGCGATATTTCATTCTATCTTATTTCATTATATTTATACCAGTAGGGCCCTGACCTAATCTCGTCACTACTCGACCGAGGTTAGGCTTAGCACTTACTGGGTACCGTTGTGGTGTACTCACGCCCTTTCCTGCACATGTTTTTGTGTGCAGATCCAGGTTCATCTTACCAGCCTCATTACTAGTTGCAGTCAATGCTATTTATTGGAGACTTCAAGGTACATTTGCTCGCACCCGCAGATCCTCGGAGTCCCCCTCCATCCCCCTATATTCATTTTTCCTTCTTTCTATAGAAATGATGTATAGAACGGTAAAGACTTCTTAGTAGTTTGTGACTTGCGGTATTCCGAGTTTTGGGAATTGTTTTGTACATTTTTCGAGGTGATAATTGTATATGCCGAGTGGTATTCAGTTGCTTATTAGATATTTGTTACTGTTAGTAGTTAATGTTCATGTTTTTGTTTCATTTCAGCAAAGTGTTAGGCTTACCTAGTCGGAGAGACTAGGTGCTGTCACGACGATTCACGGAGGGAGAAATTAGGTCGTGACATAGCCCGTCATGCACCTATCTGGTTCCTACAATCAGAGAGCGGGTCCGTAGATTTATTGAAGGGCTCGATTATGATATTAAAAGATGCATGGCTAGAGAAATGCAAACTGATACTCCATTTCAACAAGTAGTGAAGATTGCGAGAAAGATTGAGGGTGTTTTAGGCGAACAAAGGGAGTCTAAGGAGGCCAAAAGGTCTCGAAGATCTGGAGGGTTCAGTTAATTTTACTCTTCAGCTAGGACGCATTATAGCGGAAACTCGAGCAATCGGCCAGCTCAGTCCGCACATCAGATTACTCGGAATGCTCTAGTAAGTTCTTACAATGCACCACCGGCACGGGATTCCTATAATGGTTATTCCAGTTATTCGGCACAGACTCAGTATGAGCAACCACGACCTTAGAGGGGCTGTTATGAGTGTGGTGACACTAGGCACATTATGAGAGATTGTCCCAGACTTGGGAGGGGTGAATTTTATCATAACACTCAGGTGATGGGCCCCAATACAGTTACTACTCCACGTACACAACCAGTTAGAGATGGAGGACAAGCGAGTAGAGGATGCCTAAGAGGTAGAGTCCCGACCCGTTGATATAAGTGCTATGATTTGGCTGAGGCCGATACCCCAGATGGTGTCGTTACAGGTACGATCCTGACTTTTGTTATAAAAGGATATTTTTTCTTAATTTGATTCGGCTCTGAATATTGAGGTGAGTTCTCCTATTATTCTCCGCTTATGGGTGAGCTTCATAATTTTTGTGACCCACTTGTATGTTATCCCTGTTGGGAGAATTGAGGATGTGAGCCCGTGTCTGTCATTTTTATTTTGTATACCATTGAGGGCTAAAAGTCCAAAAGTAATTTTTATTATTCATCACAGTGTGTTTAATGTATTTTGGAATAATTGATTCCAATATTTATGAATTATATGCCCTACCGGTATGAGGGTTCGTTATGTGTTATGAAAAATGTTTACGAAATTTATTGAAAAGAAGAAAGAAAGGAAATTGAAATTTCAGTTTGCACAATGTGCAAATACTTATGATTCGGAGTTGAGGACGAGATCCTTGCATTTTATATATGATATGAAATATTTAAACCGGGCTACAAGCCGCGGTGGAAGTTATATAAGGATGAGGTCCTTGTGGTGAAATATTTATGAGTTTAAATTCTCCCTTGTGAAATTTAATTTGTACAATAGTATTAATAGGGAGTCATGCCTGCTAGGCTTATTGGATAATTCTTGTATATTTTTTTGTTCATATTCAACCATTTTCGTGCTATAATTATTGAGTTTTAGCCTATGAGGTGAGTGCCCGGGTGGCGTTAAATGTGACTCATTAATCCTAGTAAGTAATCATGAGGTCTTCATGCCTCACATTCTGTTGTCAGTGTGGTGAAAATTCGAAACAAGGTGGTGGTTAATATGAGATTAATTGATGATGCTGGAATTAATTATGAACAGCTTTTAAGACCAGAGATGTGGTGATGAGCATACATATGATGTGCTTCATGTCCTGATATCATTATGATAATGCAATGCTGAGATTAGTGTTATTGATATATACCTTGTGGTGTTTTGTTAGGTTGTGGATGTGTTGTTAGGAGTTGTTTTGGTATTACTCTGGCATGTGGTTAGGCCCAATTACAGGGGAGACTCTGCCAAAAATTTCTGAAAAATTTGGGATTTAGTAAAAATTTGGGGGATTGAGACGTGCAAAAGAAGAGACAAATTATGTTATGTGTTTGAGGGCGAATGATCCTAAGCGGGGAAGAATGAAACACCCCAGAAAAAATATTTTGAAGTAATTCAACACTATCAAGAAAGTTGATATGTGTATAGGCACGAGTTGCTATAGACAGTTGAGACTAATACCGTGCGTTGTTGTGAAAAATCATGCCTTTTGAAATTGTTTGGAGTGTACGGAATTGATCTTAAAGTTTACAAATATGGATAAAAGAAATAATCTCAAATATGATGGTGTTGGCTTATGTCGAATGCGGTCAGGTGGTATCAACCACGAGTATATGTGTAAAAGTAAATTCATCAATTTGGTAACCTCAGAATAAGTCTTAGCACGTTCGAGGACGAACGTTTGCTTAAGAGGTGGAGAATGTAATGACCTGACTTGTTATTTTTAAAATTTACGCTCCTTCCAACTATTTGAAGTCTTGAATAGCTTCATATGACGTATTATGACGTGTGTGAATCGTCGGTTTTGATTTTCGGCTATTTCGGGATTAGTTCAGAAGAATAAATTCCATGTTGGAAGCCTTAAGTTGAAAATAGTTGATCGGAGTTTGACTTGTGAGAAAACGACTCTGGAATGGGATTTTTATAATGTCAATAGCTTCGTATGGTGATTTCAGACTTAGGCGTATGTCCGGATTTGGATTTGAAAGTCTGTAGGACAATTCGACGCATTTTGGCGAAAGTTGAAAAATGGAAGATTTTAAGAAAAATGTCGACCGGGAGTTAACCTTGATGTATCGGACTTGGACTTCGATTACGAAAATTTGAATAGCTTCGTTATGTCATTTACGACTTGTGTGCAAAATTTGAGGTCATTCCGGATCGATTTGTTATGTTTTGGCACAAGACCTAACTTAGGACAAGAGTATCTACATATATATATATATATATATATATATATATATATATATATAAGGAGTGATGTGATGTACAACCTATCAAATGAAAGATCTTCGAGTCTAGTTTCTAATGTTTCAAACCGTTCGTCATTTGAACATTTCTATAAGAAGTTATGACCAAATTGTCAATGGCTGGTAGAAGATATTGCGGATGCGAAGCATCCGAGGCCGCATCCGAAAGAAGGGTGGGCAATGAAGTGTTGCCATAGCATCCGGGGCCGCATCCAAAACCCAGAAATCTGGGCCTATAGGTACAATTTCGGGGTTCATTTTCCCACTTCATTTGGACGAATTTTGGAGCTCTTCTCCACTCTCTCAAGACCACCAACTCCTTTATTCTTCAAGGTAAGCAATCCCCATTATCTTGATGTAAAATTCCATTATTTCTACACTAGTATTGATGAAATCTACACATAAGAACTCTACACTAGTATTGATGAAATCTACCATTATTTCTTGAAAATACTTAGATCTTCAAGAAATTTCTTCAAGAACTCAAAGGAGGGTTTTGCAAGATTTCTTCCAAAAAGGTAATCCTACACCCTTAGACTTACATGTATGGATATATTATGGGAATATGAGTATGAATTTAAGTATTAGAACTTATGGTATGGTGATTGGAAGCCATATGTTCCCAATTTAAATACATAACCATTATAGAGATTGAAAGGTGATTATTTGATAGAATTTTGTTAGTTGGGTGTGGATGGATGGTCATGTATGTGATGTTGGAAGTTATGAATTGTTTAAGAATGATGGTGGGATAAATTTTTGGTAAATGGTAGTAGTTGGATGAACTAATTCTATGGTTAAGATATGTAGAGATTCACGCCTACTAGGTGTTTGATAAAATGCCTAAATGATCAAATATCTGGAAACTTGTTTACTAATATTGGTGCAATTGTTTTGCATTGTTGCAGATTGAAATTTGTTTAGTGTGGTGGACCATCGTAGTATTATTAAGGGGCGAATTTCAGATTTGAGCCATTCGAAGGTGGCTTCACTCACGAAGATCATTTAAAGCATTGACTTAGTTTCGTCGAGGTAAGTGTCTTGCTTAACCTCGAGTGGGGGAATTACCCCATAGGTATCGAGTCTTATGTTCCATTTGTGAAATGTGAAAAGCCGTGTACGCGAGGTGACGAGTATGTACTCGGCTTATATGTGCAAATTTATTGAGTTAAAGTCTTGGGCATGTTGTGTAGTAAATTGGATAATTGTTGGTGTATATTTAATCATCTATTTGTCATGCCTAAATCCTTGTTGTTGAATTTATTGTTATATGACAATTTGATGTGATTGTTACTTGATTATTTGTGTAATTCTGTGAATTTGTTGGTTTGATAATTCTTGGAATCTAATTTCATTATGGGTTTTCCCTTTGAAAATAATTAATTAAATGAGCTTAAGAAGAGGTGTTTATATAATCATTGAGAATTTGGATTAATAAAGGTTTTGCTTTATGCTGAATAATTTCTATCTCTGTTGATTATTTTTGTGGTGTTATATATATTGCGTGGAGCCTTCGGCTATTTGTTTTGAAATTAATTGATTTTGTTATATCCTTGAAATTTGTTATGGTCATCGGGCAAACTGTAATGTGAATTGATTTTGTTATGTTGCCGTGATAATTTTTCGTGTAAATTGTGTGTTGTGTGTGTTGTTATTTTGAGGATATAAGGGTGGTATTTCATTGTTGATATTATGTGGGTATAAGGGTGGCATTTCACTGTTATTATGTGTATGTGATATTGTCTGGGCGGAGTGATAAGGGTGGCTATTGATATTGTTAGGGCGGATGGATAAGGGTGGCTATAGGAGAGATAAGGGTGGCTATTGATATTGCCAGGGCGGATGGAAAAGGGTGGCTATAGGAGAGATAAGGGTGGCTATTGTCAGGGATGATATGTGATGATGTGGAGTTGTTGCATTGGTGATTTTACGTGATGTTGTGACTTTCCTTGTGTTTACTTTTATAACTTATGCAATTTGTCTTGTTGTTGGTAAATTGATAATAATCTGATTTATGTTGAAATTGAGAGCCTGTGGATATTGCCAAGTGAATTATAAAATGAAATGTGGGCACGAGGTGCCGTGAGTAAATAATGAAGATATTGGCACGTGAATTGTCCGTGCAGTTGTGATATGAAATGTGGGCTCGAGGTGCTGTCATTAAATGATAATAATATTGGCACGTGAATTGTCCGTGCAACTGTGATATGAAAAATGGGCACGAGGTGCCTGGGAAATATATGGAAATATGAAAAAATGGGCTGAGACCCGTGTTTACCAAAAATATGAAAATGGGCTGAGACCCGTATTTTTATGATTATGAAATGAGATATCACATGGTGACTTTTTAATTGAAAGAATTATATTCAAAATATTTATTTGGAATGATTTTTATTCAAAAAGAATTATATGAAAGAATTGTATTTGAAAGATATTTTTGAGGAAATTATATTTGAAGAGTTTTATTCGTAAGAATAATGTATGAAAGATATTTAATTGAAGAACTTGATTTAACTGGGGGTAATTGTATTTATCAATTGTTGAGCGATATTAATGGTGATTTTACTATCTTACTGTGCACATCACTGGTTGTTTTATGTTGACCTTATTGTTATTTGTTTTCTATTATTTTATATATTATATTGCACATGTTATTAGACTAGTGAGTGTCTTGACTGTACCTCATCTCTACTCCACTGAGGTTAGTCTTGATATTTACTGGGTACCGAGCACATTTTTGTGCAGAGCCATTTTTGTTAAACATTTAGACTTCTTCACATTTTTGTGCAGAGCCAGGTATCAGAGATATTGGACTTGGACAGAGTTTAAGCGGGATCGTAAGGATTCAACGTAGAGCTGCTTGGTCGTCGCAGTCCCTTGGAGTCTTTTCATTTCATTGTACTGTTAATTTTTAATCAAACAGTATTGTATATTCGGTTCTCGTGATCATCCCATGTATTCAGTTAGAGTTCGTGACTCAGTACTATCAGTCTTGGGAGGTTGTATATTCATATTTGTTCCGCTGTTAGTTTTAATTACTTATTTAATTAAAAAAAATAGCTTTGAAATGTAATTGAAATCGGCTTACCTAGTCTTAGAGACTAGGTGCCATCACGACGTCTGTGGTGGGATTTTGGCTCGTGACAGAGGCGCTCGGCCCGATCCACAAATAACAATTATTTTTAAGAAAACACAAGTTTCTCATTTACAGTCAACTATCTCATACAAACCTTCAAGTAAGTGAATTTAACCTTGTAGAATTCTTTTATCAATTTCTATCATGACTATGTGATTATAATAGCAGGTAAGGGCACAAACATTCTAAGTATAGCATGATACAGGTCCTAAACTACCCGGACAATAGCGTAATAGTAGCTACGTACAGACTTTCGTCACCTCGTACGTACGTAGCCCCAACAATTAGGTACAAATATTTATTTAATTCACCTATGGGGTTAATTCCCTCTTACAATGTTAGAAAGGAGACTTACCTCGCTCTTAAGTTTCATAACCGGCTCCCAAGCCATTCAATCAACTCAAATCGATGCCCAACGCTCCAAAACTAGTCAATAAGTAAGCAAATCCATAAATATATGCTCTAATACTCATTATAATCCTATTTACAACAATTCTCAACTCCGTTCGAAAAGTCAATAAAATCACCCTCGGGCCCACGTGCCCGGATTCCGATTTTTTTCGAAGATAAATTTACCCATAGCCTCACGAACTCAAATATATAATTTTTATGTCCAATTCCATACTCAAATTCATAGTAAAAATCCAAAAATATCAAATTCTAGGTTTTCTACCAAAACCCCACAATTTCTACTAATTTTCATGTTTAAATCCATATATAATCATGTATTTAGCTTATAATAAGTGGAAATCACTTACCTTGACATTGATGACGAAGAAGGAGCTCCAAACTCGCTCCAAGACCGACTATCACGGAGGAAATGGGGTGAAAATGAGCCAATCCCTCGTTTTTAAAAGAAGAGACTGCCCAGCCCCGTCCTTCGCACCTGCGGTCCTATAACCTCTCATGCGGCTCCGCAGGTGCGGTCCAAATTCTTCTCATGCGGTCCTCACTGTCCAGCTAAGACCTCGTACCTGCGGAAGTTCTTCGCTTCTGTGAGCATCGCATGTGCGACCTGCTCTGCGCATCCGCGCAATTTACGCACCAGCGGTAGCTGCCTCGCGCCTGTGCACTCGTAGGTGAGCTTCTCCAGTCCGCTTCTGCGGCTCCCCCAGCTCCAATCCTTTCTCTCTTCTGCTAGCAAATCCGCCGCACCCGCGATCTCGCACCTACGTCCAAAGTCACGCAGGTGCGATTACACTAGAAGCATTAAGCTTCAGAAATTCGTATGTCCAAAAATCGATCCGTTAACCTTCCGGAATTCACCCGATGCCCTCGGGACCTCAACCAAATATACCAACACGTCCCAAAATACGTTACGAACTTAGTCGAGCCTTCAAATCACATAAAACAACGTCGAATTCATGAATCGCATCCCATTCCAAGCTTAATAAACTTTAGAATTTCAAATTTCTACATTCGATGCCGAAACCTATCAAATCACGTCCGATTGACCTCAAATTTTGCACACAAGTCATAATTGACATTATGGACCTACTCCAACTTCTGGAATTAGAATCCGACCTCGATATCAAAAAGTCCACTCCCGGTCAAACTTCTCAAAATTATCCAAATTTTCAATTTTCGCCAAATGGCCCCAAAATGACCCACGGACCTCCAAATCTACTTCCGGACGCGCTCCTAATACCAGAATCACCGCACGAAACTATTCCCAGACTCAGGATCCCAAATGGACATCGATAACATTGAAATACACCTCAACTAAATTTTTCATAAAATTCTTCCAAAAATGCTATCTTTCACAATAAGCGCCGAAACGCTCCCGGGTCACCTCAAACCCGATCCGGACACACGCACATGTCCTAAATCATCATACGAACCTGTTCAGACCTTCAAATCTCGATTCCGAGGTCGTTTACACAAAAATCCAATCTTAGTCAATTGCTCCAACTTAAGGCTTTCGAAATTAGAATTTTCTCTCCAAATCAACTCCGAACTTCCCGAAATTCAATTCCGACCATAAGCACAAGTCCTAATACCTGAAGTGAAGCTGCTCATGGCCTCAAATTGCCGAACGACACGCTGAAGCTCAAAACGACCGGTCGGGTCGTTACATAAATAATCCATAATAATAGCGATGTCTAAATACCATCCCAGAACTGGAGTCACAAGTGCACAAGCTTCTAGAATGAGACAAAGTACATTTACCGGCCTAGGAAAAAAATATAACGAAGTACTAAAGGAAAATAGCAGTTTGTCGCAGAAGATGACAGTAAATATTCTTTTATCATGTATTACTTCATACGCCTGATAACATACTTTGACAAAAATGCATTAATACTTGTCATATCCCTTGTGAGCACCTAATATTTGACTATATTTGAAATTTTATCACCTTCTACTGTGTAAATATTTTCAGAAATTTAATATATATGTTATTAGTTTTGTTACACTTTTTTTTTATATAGGGTAAAAATTAATAACAATTTAAAAGGTCAATTATTACTATTACTATTAATATTATTTTTATTTTTATCTTTATTTTAAAATAAAATAAATTAAAAACCCGAAAAAAAGTAAATTGTTTTTTAAATTTTCAGATTTGAATAAAAAAAAGGAAAAGTAGAAGTATGGAATTAAAAAGTAAAAGTAAAAGTAGGTGAAAATTATTTAATAAAAAGTAAAAGAAAGTGGAAAATAAAAAAACTAAAATTAAAGGAATGTGGAAATTTAAAAAATGAAAAGTAAAAGAAAGTTGGAATTAAAAAATAAAAGTAAAGATAACTGAATTTTTGTTAAAAATAAAAAATAAAAGAGAGTCGAAATTAAAAAAAAAGAAAAGTAAAATAAGTGGAAAATAAAAAAATAAAAGTAAAAAAATGTGGAAATTTAAATATAATAAAAGTAAAAAAGTGAGAAATTAAAAAATAAAAGTAAAGGAAAGTGGGGAATTATTTTTAAAAAAAGAAGAAAAATGGGAAGTGAGAATTCTTTTTAATTAAAAAATAATAAAATAGTAGTAAAATAATAATAAAAAATCTGAAAACATTCCGAATTGTTTTCTATAAATAGAAGAGAAATGTGAGGAGAAAGAAAGAGGGGAGAGAAAGGAAAAAAGAGAGGGGAGGGATTTGGAGAGAAATGTTTTTGCTTCTTCTACGCTAAAGAAAATTCTATTCGTGTCATTCTTTCTTCGTCTTTCTTTCGAAAAAACCAGCAGCTTCACCACCCCAAATCCACCAGCCCTTGACCACTTTTGAGCCATCATTACCCTCCCCCCCCCCCCCCCCCAAAAAAAAGCTCCAAAGATAGCCACTAAATCGTCGGTTTTGCAAGGTCGATTGAGGTTGCAAGTTGAGATTTTCCGCTCGCATTTTCCGCGGTCCGAAGGGTCCAGTTGAGAGCTATCCAATCATTGAGTAGTTGTAATTTAAATCCACAATCATCAATACAAAGGTTCACTTCCTATTTTGTTTTCTCATTAATATTCTGGGTCACTCTGTTTTAATTTAACTTTGAGTATGATATGGTCGAGTATGCATCTGAGTGTGCTAAGATTAATTTGTTTTCATGTTGAGTATTTGTTAAGATTAATTTATTGTCCTTTTTGGTAGTTCATATGATTAATCTTATTGATGAATATGTATTAATTTGTTACTTTTCTTGTTTATTCAATGTCACGACCCAAAACTCCCACCTTCGAGACCGTGATGGCGCCTAACATTTCACTTGCTAGGCAAGCCAACGCTAGAATAATATTATCCATTTAAAAATAATTTTAAATTAATTAATAAATAAGAAACAAATGCGGAAGTAAAGTCTGAAATATAGTGAATAATCCATAATAATAGTGATGTTTAAATACCATCTCAGAACTGGAGTCACAAGTGTACGAGCTTCTATAATGATACAAATAAGGGTCTGAATAAAATAAAGTTGTCTGAAAGCAAACACACAGCTTATGAGGTATAATTAGCAATTAATTGTGGAAATCATGGAGAAAATAGGTAGTTTAATATTTAGTATGTTAAATGTCAAATAACAATTAAGACACATGTCACGACCCCAAATTCCCTCTGTAGGAGGTTGTGATGGCACCTAGTCTCTAAGACTAGGTAAGCCTATCAATGCGAAATAATGATAGATATCTGAAATAAATAAACTACAATTCAAATAATTATAACTCCCAAAATTCGGTAGAAATAAGTCGCAAGCTTCTAAGAATTTATCCTCAATGTCTCTATATATCAAGGTCTAAAGAAAAATAAAGAAGCAACGTGATAATGATAGAAGGGGACTCCGGAGTCTGCGAACGCTGGCAGATATACCTCGAAGTCTCCGTACATAGGTAACTCACTGATGTCTGGGCTGGTAAGATGTACCTGGATCTGCACAAAAAGATGTGAAGAAGCATAGTATGAGTACACCACAATGGTACCCAGTAAGTGCTAAGCCTAACCTCGGTAGAGTAGTGACGGGGTCAGGTCAGGCCCTTCTGGAAAATAAATAACGGCATGGTAAAATGTTTAACAATATAATAAGTTAAAATGACAATGGAAATGAATCAAGTAGTATGTCACCATTTAATTACACCAAATAATGGCAATTAATACATTGCAATTATCACATCAATACAAATCCTAGGGAAAATTTCCCCCACACAAGGTTAGACAAGTCACTTACCTCGACTTGCTCCAATTTAACCAAGTAGTATGTCTTTTTCTCGACTTTTCGACTCCGATCGACTCGAATCTAGTCATAATTAATTCGATACAGTCAACAAAAATTATAGAATCAATTCCATAAGAAAATACTACATTTTTTAATAAAAATCTGAAATTAACTCAAAAATCGCCCGTGGGGCTCACGTCTCGAAATCCGGAGAAAGTTACGAAATATGAACGCATATTCAACCATGAGTCCAACCATACCAGTTTTACTAAAATCCGACATCAACTTGACCTCCAAATCTCAAATTCTCATTTTGAAATCCTTAGGCCCAAATCTTCTAATTTCACCTTAAAAATATGTAATCTATTCAAAATATTCAATGATAATCCAATATAATTGACTAACAATGATCACATGTGACTTACCTCAAGTTCCTCAGTGAATTCTCTCTGACAAATCGCCCAAAACCGTGTTGAAAATGTCCAAAATGACAAAAATGTCGGAACTCCTCTGTTTTGTAATCTGTCAGGGCTTTCGCACCTGCGATGCACGTGACCGCATCTGCCCTTTTGCAGATGCGAAGGCCTCCCTCGCTTCCGTGGCTAACTTCGCTTCTGCGATCCCTCGTCCGCATCTGCGGGCTCGCATATGCGGTATTTTCCTTCGCATCTGCGGCCACTGCCCACTCTCCCTTTTTCGCTTCTGCGCTCCCACGCTCGCTTTTGCGAGCTCGCACCTGCGTGCCAAATTCCGCAGGTGCGATTGTAGCAGTAGGAAGCAGCAAGTTCAATTGTTCTAAGTCCAAATTTGATCCGTTAACCATCCGGAACATGCCCGAGCCCCTCGGGACCTCAACCAAATATACCAACAAGTCCTAATACATCATACGAATTTAGTCGAGTCTTCAAATCACATCCAACAACACTAAAACATGATCACACATAGATTCAAGCCTATTGAACTTTGAAACTTTTAATTTCTACAAACGACACTGGAACCTATCAAATCAAGTCTGATTGACCTCAAATTTTGCAGCAAGTCATAAATGACCTAACGGAGCTATAAAAATTGTTGGAACTGGATTCCGACCCCGATATCAAAAAGTCAACTCCCTGGTCAAACTTCCAAACTTAAATTCCTATTTTAGCCATTTCAAGCCTAATTTAACTACAGGCCTCCAAATATTTTCCCGGACGCGCTCCTAAATCCAAAATCACCATGCGGAGCTATTGGAATCATCAAAATTTTATTCCAGGGTCATTTACACATAGGTCGCTATCCAGCCTACCTTTTTAACTTAAGTTTTAAACTTTGGAACTAAGTGTTCCAATTTATTCTAAATATCTCATCGGACCTAAACTAATTACCCCGGCAAGTCATATAACAGTTATAAGGTACAAAATGAGTATTAAATAGGGGAACATGGCTACAGCTTTTAAAACTACTGGCTGGGTCGTTACATCCTCCCCCTCTTAAGCAAACGTTCATCCTCGAATGGGTTTAGAGTTATACCTGGTGTGGTGAAAAGATGAGGATAACAGATGCGCATATCATGCTCGGTCTCCTAAGTCGCCTCCTCGACAGGATGACCCCTCCATTGCACCTTCACAGAAGCAATGTTCTTTGACCTTAGCTTTCGAACCTGCCTGTCCAAAACCGCTACTAGTTCCTAAACATAAGATAGATCCTTGTCCAACTGAACTGAAGTCTAACACATGAGACGGATCGTCGTGATACTTCCGGAGCATAGAAACATGGAATACCAGATGAACTGCAGAGAGACTAGGCGGTAGTGCAAGTCTATAAGCCACCTCTCCAACTCTTTCAAGAATCTCAAAAGGCCCAATATACCTAGGGCTCAACTTGCCCTTCTTCCCGAACCTCATCACACCCTTCATAGGCGAAACCCGGAGTAAGACCCATTCACCAACCATGAATGCAACATCATGAACCTTCCGATCCGCATAACTCTTCTATTTAGATTGGGCTATACGAAGTCGATCCTGAATCAATTTAACCTTTTCCAAGGCATCCTGAACCAAGTCTGTACCTAATAGCCTAGCTTCACCCGGTTCGAACCAACCCATTAGAGACCGGCACCGCCTACCATACAAGGCCTCATACGGAGCCATCTGAATGCTCGACTGGTAACTATTGTTGTAAGAAAACTCTGCAAGTGGTAAGAATTGATCCCAAGCACCCCCAAAATCTATCACACACGCACGAAGCATATCATCCAGTATCTGAATAGTGCGTTCGGACTGCACGTCCGTCTGAGGGTGAAATGTTGTACTCAACTCTACCTGAGTACCCAACTCACGCTGTACTACCCTCTAGAACCGTGATGCGTACTCTGGTCAGAGATGATAGATACCGTTACGCCGTGAAGTTTGAAAATCTCGCGAATATAGATTTGAGCCAACTGCTCGGAAGAGTAGGTAATCATCACAGGAACGAAATGAGCTGACTTGGTCAGCCTATCCACAATCACCCAAACTACATCAAACTTCCCCTGAGTCCGTGGAAGCCCAACAACAAAATCCATAGTGATCTGCTCCCATTTCCATTCTGAAATCTCTAATTTCTAAAGCAATCCACCCGGCCGCTGATGCTCATATTTCACCTGTTGACAATTTAGACACCGAGCTACATACTCTACTATGTCTTTCTTCATCCGCCTCCACCAATAGTGTTGTCTTAAGTCCTGATACATCTTTGCAACACCCGAATGAATGAAGTATCTTACATTAGGCACACATAGCTTGCCCTGCATCCGTAATACATCGTCATCTCCAATAGTGACTTCCTTG
Organism: Nicotiana tomentosiformis; assembly: GCF_000390325.3. Lineage (NCBI taxonomy): Eukaryota > Viridiplantae > Streptophyta > Magnoliopsida > Solanales > Solanaceae > Nicotiana > Nicotiana tomentosiformis. Next base: position 118,488,945 of record NC_090822.1, read on the forward strand.
GCATCACCGTGTTGAACTATGTCCTTAAGGACAAGTAGATGGGGGTCATCGTACTGACACTCCCTGATACTATCATACAGAGAAGACTGGGAAACCACACAAGCCAAAATTCGGCTCGGGTCGGAAATATCCAATCTAACAAACTGATTGGTCAAGGCCTGAACATCCAAGGCTAAAAGCCTCTTTGTTACCGGTAAATATGCTAAGCTGCCCAAACTCTCCGCCTTACGACTCAAGGCATCGGCCACTACATTGGCCTTCCCGGGATGATAGAGAATGGTGATATCATAATCCTTAAGCAACTCCAACCATCTCCGCTGCCGCAAATTAAGATCCTTCTGTTTAAATAGATGTTGTAGACTCCGGTGATCGGTGTAGACCTCACAATGGACACCGTACAAATAATGCCGCCAAATTTTTAAGGCATGAACAATAGCTACTAACTCAAGGTCATGGACTGGATAATTCTTCTCATGTACCTTTAACTGTCTGGATGCGTAGGCAATCACCCTATCGTCTTGCATCAACACTGTACCGAGATCAATACGCGATGCATCATAATACACAGTATAAGACCCTGAACCCGTAGGTAATACCAATACTGGGGCTGTAGTTAAAGCTGTCTTGAGCTTTTGGAAGCTCTCCTCGGTCCACCTGAACGGAGCACCCTTCTGGGTTAATTTGGTCATAGGTGCAGTAATAGAAGAGAAACCCTCTACAAATCGGCGATAATACCCTACCAAACCAAGGAAACTCCGGATCTCCGTAGCTGAGGATGGTCTGGACCAACTCTGCACTGCCTCAATCTTCTTTGGATCTACCTTGATCCCCTCGCATGAAACTATATGACCCAAAAATCCCACTGAATCAAGCCAGAATTCACACTTTGAAAATTTTGCATATAACTTCTTTTCTCTCAAAGTCCGAAGCACAGTCCTCAGGTGTTGTTCATGATCTTCCCGACTCCGGGAATACACTAGAATGTCGTCAATAAATATAATGACGAAATAATCAAGATATGGCTAAAATACATTATTCATTAAGTGCATAAATGTTGCTGGGGCATCGGTCATCCCAAAAGACATCAAAAGGAACTCGTAATGATCGTACCAAGTCCTGAAAGCAGTCTTCGGGATATCTAGCTCCCGAATCTTCAACTGATGATAGCCTGAATAGAAGTTGATCTTAGAAAAGACTCTGGCACCCTGAAGCTGATCAAATAGGTCATCAATACGTGGCAATGGATACCTGTTCTTCACTGTAACCTTGTTCAGCTGGCGATAATCAATACATATCCGCATAGATCCATCCTTCTTCTTTTCAAATAGGACAGGAGCATCCCAAGGCGATACACTGGGCCGAATGAAGACCTTATCAAGCAACTCTTGTAACTGTTCTTTTAATTCTTTCAACTCAACTGGGGCCATACGATATGGTGGAATATAAATGGGCTGAGTGCCCGGTAACAAATCAATACCAAAATCAATATCCCTGTCGGGTGGCATACCCGGGAGATCTGCTGGAAATACATCAGGAAACTCCCTTACTATAGAACTGACACCATGGTAGGAGTATCAACACTAACATCTCTCAAATAGGCCAGATACGCATCACACCCCTTCTCAACCATTCATTGAGCTTTAAGAAATGAAACAACCCTGCTAGGAACATGATCTGAGGTACCTCTCCACTCTAGCCGCGGTAGACTTGGCATAGCCAACGTCACCGCCTTTGTGTAACAATTAAGAATAGCGTGATAGGGCAACAACCAGTCCATGCCCAAATTAATATTTAAATCCACCATATTGAGCAATAATAAATCAACTTTGGTCTCAAAACCACTGATAACGATTAAACATGACCAATACACGTGGTCCATAATAATAGATTCACCCACGGGTGTAGATACATAAACAGAAGAACTCAAGGAATCATATGATACGCCCAAATACGGGGCAAAATAAGATGACACATAAGAATAAGTGGATCCTGGATCAAAAAAGACTGATGCATCTCTATGACAGACTAGAATAATACTTGTGATAACAGAATAAGATGCAACGGCCTCTGTCCTAGAAGGAAGGGCATAATATCTAGCCCGGCCTCCCCCTCTAGGGAGACCTCTACCTGTCCGACCTCCACCTCTGACTGGCTGTGCAGGTGGAGTGGCAACTAGTGTAGTAATCATGGCCTGAGAAGCCTGAGGGCCCTGTGGAATGGGTGGGGCCTAAGAAATCTGTAGAGGTGCATCCCTCCTAAATCTGGGGCAATATCTCATGATATGACGAGTGTCACCACACTCAAAACAAGCCCTCGGAGGATGTGGCTTCTAGGAGGAACCTGAGGCCTAGGAGTAGCCGGAATACCACTGGAAGCTGGAAGTGCTAAATGAATAGGACGACTCACATAACCTCTACCATGATGGGCTGCAACTTGGGCACGAGAATTATTATATGTGCCAGAATCTCGGGGTCTCTTAGCTTCCCTCTCTTCTCTCTCCCGAGTCCGCATACCTTCCAATATCCTAGCAATTGACACCACTTGTTGGTATGTGATGTCCATCTCTAGCTCTTGGGCCATACTGAATCTGATACTAGGGTGGAGACCCTCAATAAATGTGCGAACCCGCTCTCGAACAATAGCAACTAAAGCTGGTGCATGCCTAGCCAACTCAATAAATCGGACCGCATACTCAGATACGGTCATAGAACCCTGGCGCAACTGCTCAAACTCTTCGCGCCATGTATCTCTAAGACTCTGAGGAACATACTCCCTTAAGAACATATATGAAAATTGAGTCCAAGTGAGTGAAGCTGCCTCAGCCGGACTGTCCAACTCATATGTCCGCCACCACTGGTAGGCTGCTCCTCTAAACTGGAATACCGTGAAAGAAACCCCATTGGAATCCACAATACCCATAGTACGAAGGATACGGTGACATTCCTCCAGAAAACCCTGAGCATCCTCTGAAGCTAAACCGCTGAAAGTGGGAGGGTGGTACTTCTTGTACCTCTCGAGCCTGAGCTGCTTCCCTTCTAAAACTACCGTCCTAACCTTAGGCCGAACTGGGACAACTGGCAGCACTGGTATAACCTCTAGGGCATGGTCAACTTGGGCTCGTGGCTCTGGAGTACGGGCGGCGGAAGTCTGCGCTCCTCCCCCGGCCTGAGATATGGCAGGAGCAAGTGGAATTAACCCTGCCTGAGCTAGAGTGCCAAACATGCTCAAAAACTAGGCAAGAGTCTCCTGAAGTATAGGAGTTGTAACAGGCATCTCAGGTGCCTGCTCTCCAACTGGAGCTACTGGTGGCTCTGGTGTAGCAGCTCGTGCAGGTGCTCTGGCTGTACCACGTGGTCTTCCTCGGCCTCTAGCTCGGCCTCTGCCCCAACCTCGGCCTCTTGCGGCTCCAACAGGAGGCGTGGGTATTTGATCATCGGATCTAGTTGTGTGTGTCCTCACCATCTGTGAGAGAATAGAAAGACAATGGTTTAGAACTTTGAAATCAACAAATGCACACGATAAGGAATCAAAGAAGTGAATATTTTCCTAACAGTTCCATAGCCTCCCGAAGATAAGTACAGACGTCTCCGTACCGATCCGCAAAACTCTACTAAACCTTCTTGTGACTCATAACACTTATGAAGCTAGATCTCTGATACCAACTTGTCACGACCCCAAATTCCCTCCGTAGGAGGTCGTGATGGCACCTAGTCTCTAAGACTAGGTAAGCCTATCAATGCGGAATAATGATAGATATCTGAAATAAATAAACTACAATTCAAATAATTACAACTCCCAAAACCCGGTAGAAATAAGTCACAAGCTTCTAAGAATTTATCCTCAATTTCTATATATATCAAGGTCTAAAGAAAAATAAAGAAGCAACATGATAATGATAGAAGGGGACTCCAGAGTCAGCGAACGCTGGCAGATATACCTCGAAGTCTCCGTACACAGGTAACTCACTGATGTCTGGGCTGGTAAGATGTACCTAGATATGCACAAAAAGATGTGCATAAGTGTAGTATGAGTACACCACAGCGGTACCCAGTAAGTGCCAAGCCTAACCTCGGTAGAGTAGTGACGAGGTCAGGTCAGACCCTACTTGAAAAACAATAATGGCATGGTAAAATGTTTAACAATATAATAAGATAAAATGACAATGGAAATGAATCAAGTAGTATGTCACCATTTAATTACATCAAATAATGGCAATTAATATCTCGTGGAAACAAAACAGAATTCTTTTCAACTTTAAGAAAATCACAACAATAATCAAAGGCAACTGCAGCCATAAATCAATATCAACAAGGGCACTCCCGAGGTACCGCCTCGTAGTCCCAAATCATAAATAAATTCACAATAACTCATTTCCTTATATCACCGCGGGAGCCTTCACAATTTATTTTAAAGAAAACATTTTTCCCGAAAGAGCATCCCGCGTTTTAGCCATCCTTATCATAGCGCATGACTTCTAGTAGTTTCCCCTACTAGCCACGCGTATCAAGCCACCCTTATCTCACCGCATGCGTTTCAACACCCAAACCTTATACCACCACATGCGTATCAATATCACAATATATCACAATTTGTACCTCAAGTGCCCAAATACTTCAATTTGCCAAAATAAATCAACAACAATATTTTTCCATAATAAAGAGCTCACGGATCATGCTAAAATAATTCATGATAATATTTTTCCACAATAAAGAGCTCACGACTCCATCACAATTAGTACAAAAATCTCACAAAATATTCAGCAAATATAATAATTCATAAATTTCTACCTTGTTTTAAATATCAAATTTTTAAATGTAAAATATTTTATTTTTATAATATTTAAATTAAGAAATTCATCCTTCAAGTAACGCACAGAACAAAAGAAAACAGAGTTTCAACTAAACAGGTAAAACGCTTAGCAGGAACAAGTTAGGCAAATTTAAAATACGAAAATATATTAATGATCATAAATATAATAGAATAAAACAATTTAATTTATATGCAACACTGCTCTACACAATTTAAAGACATAATCTTCCATATTTAGCCCGTATACACACTCGTCACCTCGTGTACACGACTTTCAACACATTGTAATTATCACATCAATACCAATCCTAGGAGGAATTTCCCCACACAAGGTTAAAAAAGTCACTTACCTCGACTTGCTCCAATTTAACCAAGTAGTATGCCTTTTCCTTGACTTTCCGACTCTGATCGACTCGAATCTAGTCATAATTAATTCGATACAGTCAACAAAAATTATAGAATCAATTCCATAAGAAAATACTATATTTTTCAATAAAAATCCAAAATTAACTCAAAAGTCGCCTGTGGGGCCCACGTCTCGGAATCCGACGAAAGTTACAAAATATGAACGTGGGGCCCACACCCGTGCTTGAATGGACGTTCATATTTCGTAACTACATCTTTGATTCCTAATCGTGTGTATTTGTTGATTTCAAAGTTCTAATCCATTGTCTTTCTATTCTCTCACAGATGGTGAGGACACGCACAACTGGATCCGATGAGCAGACACTTGAGCCCCCTGTTGGAGCTGCAAGAGGCTGAGGTCGGGGCAGAGGCCGTGCCAGAGGCCGAGGAAGACCACATGGTGCAGCCAGATCAACTGCACGAGCTGCGGCACCAGAGCCACCAGTAGCTCCAGTTGGAGAGCAGGCACATGAGACGCTTGTTACTACTCCTGCACTTCAGGAGACTCTTGCCCAGTTTTTGAGCATGTTTGGCACTTTAGCTCAGGCAGGGTTAATTCCACTTGCTCCTGCCACATCTCAGGCCGGGGGAGGAGCACAGACTCTGCCACCCATACTCCAGAGCCACGGGCCCAAGTTGACCATGCCCCAGAGGTTATACCAGTGCAACCAGTTGACCCAGTTCGACCTAAGGTTAGGATGGTAGTTTCAGAGGGGGATCAGTTCAGGCTCGAGAGGTACAAGAAGTACCAGCATCCCACTTTCAGTGGTTTAGCTTGAGAGGATGCTCAGATTTTGAATGTCACTGTATCCTTCATACTATGGGTATTGTCGATTCCAGTGGGGTTTCTTTCACGACATTCCAGTTTAGAGGAGTAACCTACCAGTGGTGGCGGGCATATGAGTTGGATAGTCCCGCTGAGTCATCTTCACTCACTTGGACTCAATTTTCAGATATGTTCTTAAGGGAGTATGTTCCTCAGAGTCTTAAAGATGCATGGCGCGCATAGTTTGAGCAGCTGCGCCAGGGTCCTATGACCGTGTCAGAGTATGCGGTCCGATTTAGTGAGTAAGTTAGGCATGCACCAGCCTTAGTTGCTACTATTCGAGAGCGGGTTCGTAGATTTATTGAGGGTCTCCACCCTAGTATCAGATTCAGTATGGCCCAAGAGCTAGAGATGGACATCACGTAACAACAGGTGGTGTCAATTGCTAGGAGATTGGAAGGTATGCGGACCCGGGAGAGGGAAGAGAGGGAACCTAAGAGACCCCGAAATTCTGGCACACATAATAATTCTCGTGCCCCAGTTGCAGCCCGTCATAGTAGAGGTTATGTGAGTCGTCCTATTCATTCAGCACTTCCAGCTTCCAGTGGTATTCCGGCTGCTCCCAGACCTCAGGTTCCATATTATGCACTACCAATGTCTATTGTACCTCCTGTACGGGGTGCTTTGAGCGGGCAGTCTAGTCGATAAGGCCCGAGCCAGTCCTAGCAGCCACATCCTCTGAGGGCTTATTTTGAGTGTGGTGACACTCGTCATATCATGAGGGATTGCCCCAGATTTAGGAGGGGTGCACCTTCACAGATTTCTCAGGCCCCACCTATTCCATAGGGCCCTCAAGCTTCTCAGGCTATGATTACTGCACTAGTTGCCACTCCACCTGCACAGCCAGCTAGAGGTGGAGGTCGGACAGGTACAGGTCACCCTAGAGGGGGAGGCCAGGCTAGATATTATGCCCTTCCTACTAGGACAGAGGCCGTTGCATCCGATTTTGTTATTACAAGTATTATTCTGGTCTGTCATAGAGATTCATCAGTCTTATTTGATCCTAGCTCCACTTATTCCTATGTGTCATCATATTTTGCCCTGTATTTGGGCGTATCCCGTGATTCCTTGAGTTCTTCTATTTATGTATCTACACCCGTGGGTGAATCTATTATTGCGGACCGCATGTATCAGTCATGTTTAATTGTTATCAGTGGTTATGAGACCAAAGTTGATTTATTATTGCTCAGTATGGTGGATTTCGATATTATTTTGGGCATGGACTGGTTGTTGACCTATCATGCTATCCTTTATTGTTACGCCAAGACAGTAACGTTGGCTATGCTAGGTATACCACGGCTAAAGTGGAGAGGTACCTTGGATCATGTTCCTAGCAGAGTTGTTTCATTTCTTAAAGCTCAACGAATGGTTGAGAAAGGGTGTGATGCGTATCTGGCCTATGCGATAGATGTTAGTGTTAATACTTCTACCGTGGAGTCAGTTCCTATAGTAAGGGATTTTCCTGATGTATTTCCAGTGGATCTTCCGGGTATGCCACCCGACAGGGATATTGACTTTGGCATTGATTTGTTACCGGGCACTCAGCCCATTTCTATTCCACCATATCGTATGGCGCCGGCAGAGTTGAAAGAATTAAAAGAACATTTACAGGAGTTGCTTGATAAGGGTTTCATTCGGCCCAGTATATTTCCTTGGGGTGCTCCTGTCTTATTTGTGAAGAAGAAGGATGGTTCTATACGGATATGTATTGATTACCGCCAGCTGAACAAGGTTACAGTGAAGAACAGGTATCCATTTCCATGTATTGATCACCTATTTGATCAGCTTCAGGGTGCCAGGGTATTCTCTAAAATTGACTTGCGTTCAGGTTATTATCAATTGAAGATTTGGGAGCCAGATATCTCGAAGACTGCTTTTCGGACTCGGTATGGTCATTATGAGTTTCTTGTAATGTCATTTGGGCTGATAAACGCCCCAGCAACATTTATAAAGTTGATGAACAGTGTACTTCAGCCCTATCTTGACTCCTTCATCATTGTATTTATTGACGACATTCTGGTGTATTCCCGGAATCAGGAGGATCATGAACAGCACTTGAGAACTATGCTTCAGACTTTGAGAGAAAAGAATTTATATGAAAAATTTTCAAAGTGTGAATTCTTGCTTGATTCAATGGGATTTATGGGTCATATAGTTTCATGAGAAGGGATCAAGGTGGATCAGAAGAAGATTGAAGCAGTGCAGAGTTGGTCCAGACCGTCCTCAGCTACGGAGATCCAGAGTTTCCTTGGTTTGGCAGGGTATTATTGCCGATTTGTAGAGAGTTTCTATTCTATTGTTGCACATATGACCAAATTGACCCAGAAGGGTGCTTCGTTCAGGTGGACCGAGGAATGTGAGGAGAGATTCCAAAAGCTCAAGAAAACTTTAACTACAGCCTCAGTATTGGTATTACCTATAGTTCAGGGTCTTATACTGTGTATTGTGACACATCGCATATTGGTCTCGGCACAGTGTTGATGCAAGATGGTAGGGTGATTGCCTACGCGTCCATACAGTTAAAGGTACATGAGAAGAATTATCTGGTTCATGACCTTGAGTTAGCAGCTATTTTTCATGCCTTGAGGATTTGGCGGCATTATTTGTACGATGTCCATTGTGAGGTCTACACCAATCACCGGAGTATACAGTATCTATTTAAACAGAAGGATCTTAATTTGCGATAGCGGAGATGGTTGGAGTTGCTTAAGGATTATGATATCATCATTCTTTATCATCCCGAAAAGGCCAGTGTAGTGGTCGATACCTTGAGTCGTAAAGCGGAGAGTTTGGGCAGCTTAGCATATCTACCAGTAGTAGAGAGGCATTTAGTCTTAGATGTCCAAGCCTTGGCCAACCAGTTTGTTAGACTGGATGTTTCTGAGCCGAGCCGAGTTTTGGCTTGTGTGGTTTCTTAGTCTTCCCTGTATGATCGTATCAGGGAGCGTCAGTATGATGACCCCCATCTTCTTGTCCTTAAGGACATAGTTCAGCACGGTGATGCCAAGGAAGTCATTATTGGAGATGATGGTGTATTACGAATGCAGGGCAGGCTATATGTACCCAATGTAGATGGCTTGCGTGCGTTGATTCTCCATGAGGCTCACAGTTTGCGGTAATCCATTCATCCGGGTGTCGCGAAGATGCATTAGAACTTGAGGCAACATTACTGGTGGAGGAGGATGAAGAAAGACATAGTGAATATGTAGCTCGGTGCCTAAATTGTCAGCAGGTAAAGTATGAGCATCAGCGGCTAGGTGGGTTGCTTCAGAAGTTAGAGATTCTGGAGTGGAAATGGGAGCGAATCACTATGGATTTCATTGTTAGACTCCCACAGACTCAGTGGAAGTTTGATGCAGTTTGGGTGATTGTGGATAGGCAGACCAAGTCAGCTCATTTCGTTCCTGTGATGACTACCTACTCTTCCGAGCAGTTGGCTCGAATCTATATTCGCGAGATTGTCAGACTTCATGACGTACTAGTATTTATCATCTCTGACCGGGGTACACAGTTTATCTCAAGGTTTTGGAGGGCTGTACAGTAAGAGTTGGGTACTCGGGTATAGTTGAGTACATCATTTCACCCTCAGACGGACGGGCAGTCTGAATGCGCTATTCAGATACTAGAGGATATGCTTCGTGCATGTGTGATAGATTTTGGGGGTTCTTGGGACCAGTTCTTACCACTTACGGAGTTTGCTTACAACAACAGTTACCAATCGAGCATTTAGATGGCTCCGTATGAGGCCTTGTATGGTAGGCGGTGCCAGTCTCTAGTGGGTTGGTTCGAACAGGGTGAAGCTAGGCTATTGGGTACAGACTTGGTTCAAGATGCCTTGGAAAAGGTTAAATTGATTGAGGATCGACTTCGTACAGCCCAATCTAGACATAAGAGTTATGCATATCAGAAGGTTCATGATGTTGCATTCATGGTTGGTGAGCGGGTCTTACTCCGGGTTTCACCTATGAAGGGTGTGTTGAGGTTCGGGAAGAAGGGCAAGTTGAGCCCTAGGTATATTGGGCCTTTTGAGATTCTTGAAAGAGTTGGAGAGGTGGCTTGTAGATTTGCACTACCACCTAGTATCTCTGTAGTTCATTCGGTATTCCATGTTTCTATGCTTCGGAAGTATCACGACGATCCGTCTCATGTGCTAGACTTCAATTCAGTTCAGTTGGACAAGGATCTATCTTATAGTGAGGAACCAGTAGCTGTTTTGGACAGGCAGGTTCGAAAGCTGAGGTCAAAGAACATTGCTTCTGTGAAGGTTCAATGGAGGGGTCATCCGGTCGAGGAGGTGACTTGGGAGACTGAGCATGATATGCGCTGCTATTATCCTCATCTTTTCACCACTCCAGGTATAATTCTAAACTCGTTCGAGGACGAACATTTGTTTAAGAGGGGGAGGATGTAACGACCCAGCCAGTCATTTTAAAGGATGTAGCCCCGTTCCCCTATTTAATGATCATTATGTACTTTATAACTGTTATATGACTTGCTGGGGCCAATTGGTTCGGGTCCAGAGAGATTTTAGAATGAATTGGAACACTTAGTTCCAAAGTTTAAAACTTAAGTTGAAAAGGATGGCCAGATTTCGACCTATGTGTAAACAACCACGGAATAGAATTTTTATGATTCCAACAGCTCCGTATGGTTATTTTGGACTTAGGAATGTGATCGGAAGTTTATTTGGAAGTCCGTAATTAAATTAGGCTTGAAATGGCTAAAATAGTAATTTAAGTTTGGAAGTTTGACCAGGGAGTTGACTTTTTGATATCGGGGTCGGAATCCAGTTTCGAAAATTTTCATAGCTCCGTTATGTCATTTATGACTTGTGTGCAAAATTTGAGGTCAATCGGACTTGATTTGATAGGTTCCGGCGTCGTTTGTAGAAATTGAAAGTTTCAAAGTTCATTAGGCTTGAATCTATGTGTGATTCATGTTTTTAGTATTGTTGGATGTGATTTGAAGACTCGAATAAGTTCGTATTATGTATTAGGACTTATTGGTATATTTCGTTGAGGTTCCGAGGGGCTCGGGCGTGTTCCGGATGGTTAACGGATCATTTTTAGCCTTGGTGAGATAGCTGATATCTGATGCTGCAATTTTTCTGGTTTCCTCTTTCGCGTTCGGGAGATGAGCCTCGCGTTCGCGAAGAGTGTTCTGAGCTGGTGAGATTTTTGTTCTACGCGTTCGCAGAGGAGAGGACGCGAACGCGAAGGGTAGGGCAGTGTGTGCATCGCGAACGCGTGAGTGGCGTCGCGTTCGCGAAGGAGAGTGAGGCAGCTGGGAACCCCAGTCTTTTGTTCTACGTGTTCGCGAGGTAAAGGACGCGTTTGCGAAGGTCTGAGTTTGCAAAACTTCGCGTTCGCGAAGAGAAAAGTTGGGCAGCACATTTTTGTGCTTCGCGAACACGAGGCAAGAGTCGCGTTCGCGAAGAAGAAACCACTGGACAAAATGTTTAAGTTCAGAAAATGGGACGAAGTACGATTTGGAGCTCGTATTGATGCAATTTTTGGGAGATTTTCAGAGAAAACATCGGGGTAAGTGTTCTTAACTAAATCTTGGTTAGATTACCCGAATCCATCACTGTTTTTAACATTTAATTGGTGATTTAAGTTGGAAATATTTGAAAACCCTCTTGGATAGATTTAAGGATTTGAGGGTCGAATTGTTATCGTAATTTAGTCATTTTGGTATGGTTAGACTCATGGTTGAATGGGCATTCATATTTCGTAACTTTCACCGGATTCCGAAATGTGGGTCCCGCGGGCGATTATTGAGTTAATTTTGGATTTTATTGAAAAATATAGTATTTTCTTATGGAATTGATTCTATAATTTTTGTTGACTGTATCGAATTAATTATGACTAGATTTGAGTCGATCGGAGTCGGAAAGTCGAGGAAAAGACATACTACTTGATTAAATTAGAGCAAGTTGAGGTAAGTGACTTGTCTAACATTGTGTGGGGGAAATTTCCCCTAGGATTGGTATTGAGGTGATAATTATAATGTGTTGAAAGTCGTGTATACGAGGTGACGAGTGTGTACACGGGCTAAATGTGGAAGATTATGTCTTTAAATTGTGTAGAGCACTGTTGCATATTAATTAAATTGTTTTATTCTGTTATATTCATCATCATTAATATATTTTCGTATTTTAAATTTGCCTGACTTATTCCTGCTAAGTGTTTTACCTGTTTAGTTGAAACTCTGTTTTGTTTTGTTCTGTGCATTACTTGAAGGATGAATTTCTTAATTTAAATATTATTAAAAATGAAGTATTTTACATTTAAAATTTTGATATTTAGACAAGGTGTTAAATTTGTGAAATATTATTTTTGCTGAATATTTTATGACATTTTTGTACTCATTGTGATGGAGCCGTGAGCTCTTTATTATGGAAAATATTGTTGTTGATTTATTTTGGCATGAGCCGTGAGCTCTTTATTGTGGAAAAATATTGTTATTGATTTATTTTGGCAAGTTAAAATATTTGGGCACTTGAGGTGCAAATTATGATATATTGTGATATTGATACGCATGCGGTGGTCTAAGGTCTGGGTGTTGAAACGCATGCTGTGAGATAAGGGTGGCTTGATACGCATGGCTAGTAGGAGAACTACTAGAAATCATGAAGTGTGATAAGGGTGGATAAAATGCGGGACGCTATTTCGGAAAAAATATTTTCTTTAAAATAAATTGTGAAGGTTCCCGCGGTTGTCGCGCCCCCTTTTTCTCGTGAAATCGGGTTTCGACGTTGACAACTCTTTTAAAAGGAAGGAAGGGTTATTAAAAGAGTGTCTCCACCTAACGGATTAAGGTGAGTTAGGGCACCTATTGTAAATGACTCGGGTTTACTAGTTTGCATCACCAAAGATCGGGTAAGGGCTCAAATTATGTGAATTTACAATGGTGGGTCCCGGCCGAACTTAAATCATGTGAATTAGTCTAAGAGAGAAGAGAAACATAAAGAAAGAATTATTTTAATAGGAGTGGGAGGTCCTAAGTTTTTTAGCCTAAAGGATCACCCCATGCAACATAAATAATACTTCGTAACTCCTTCAAGACGGGGGTGTTACTCATATTATTCAGCGGGCACATACTATCATCTCCTGCTACCCGATTACCATCTTTAAGTTATTTACCTAAAGCGCTCTAATCAATTCTAAATCGCACCCTATGCGTTCACTACCCGCCCCTTGCCTATGGCCCAGGAGGCGTTTGGACCTCTATTTTTGGATGGTTCTAGACTTAACATAGGTTGCTCAAAAAATGATAAAAACTAGGCGACATACTAAACAAATTGGACTTTCATGTAAAAGCAAATAAGGGCCGAGGTTAGCCTCCACACTTAGGCAGCAAATGCACGCAAACAAATTAGGCGTTTTTACAGTTTCAACAATTGAAGTCGTTAGGCCCTATAGATATGATTTCTATATGATTCTGGATTTTAATCATGCGAGCAGTTATGCAAAGTAATTTTTAAGTGACTGCACAGTTGTCTACTGATTATAAGCATAAGCGGTTGAAACCTATAAACATGTTATCTAGGTGATTTACTCAGTATTTGGCAGTAATAAACACGAGAGATATTCAGAATTACTCAGTTGTTCCTATAGGCATGCTTTCTACTGGCGTTCAACGAGGCCGTATTTTAAAGCCTGATTTTAGTGCTTAACACAGATAGTGATTACCCTAAAGACATGGTTCCTACCCTTGATGATTGAAACTGGTTCTAGTTCTTATATACTAAATGAGCAAGTATGACAATAGCATATCAATCAATTAAGAACCCTATGGGCATGACTTCTAAAAATGCAGATTTATAAATGACCCTATGATCCTAATGAATATGCTGCAGTGCAAATTGAACTTTGGTTATTTTATTCCCTATAGACATGGTATCTAAAAAGCAGAATAGGCAGGTTATCCACAGAGCTTATTCGAGCTAGTAAAAACCTATAGGCAGGTTATCTACAGAGCATATTCGAGCAAAATAAACACCTGTAGGCAGGTTATCTAACATACAATAGTAGAATGAGCAAAGTAAACACCTATAGGTAGGTTATCTAACACAATAGCAGAATGAGCAAAGTAAACACCTATAGGCAGGATTTCTACCCATTCTCATGCAAATGTTAAAATAAACCCAGTTTCCCAATTTACTAATACCCCAATTGTTATTACAAATAATTATTACAGACCAGAATTGAATGAATGAATTACAAAGTATAAAAACTATAGGAAGCATGCAGCAGGCCCAAATACACCTGGACAGGCCAGGCCTTCAACTCACAGTAGCCCCAAAAGCCCATGTTCAAAGATACATAGTAACCAGAAGTGAATGATTCACCCATATCTCAAGGATAAGCATATAGAACCCAAATCTCTAGTGTGTCAGAGTTCCCAAAGGCTTCAAGAACCCAGGGCAGGGCTCACACTAGAGAAAAATGATCAGAACAGTTCAAAGAAGACTAGGGACCAAATCCTAGTGTGTCAGAGTTTACGAGGGTCTCATATGAACCCTGAGCAGTGCTCACACTAGGGACGCTAAGGGACAGAACCTAAATTGCTTTGGCTTTCAGCCAGCAAAGAGTGAGAATTCAGGAGAGTAGGATGGTATTAGGGGGTACAGAATCACACATAGAACACAAACAAATAGCAACACATTTGAACCTAGGAAGACTTAATTCAGTTTTTAGAAGTTAACACAATCACATGCTAATAAGACTAGTTCATAAACATGTTCACAGTGATAACAAATACTGCATATCAGACTGAGTCATAGAAAGAAAGCTCATTGATTAACAGTAAGTCAGGAACACACTAATTAGTATTAGGAACTGGTTAAATAATTTAGCAGAGGTATCATAATATTGTGAGCACAGAACCAAGCAAGTCACATAGTGACATGTTCAACAAACAAACTGATGAATCTATTAAGGCACACATAACTAAACAGTCCTTAGGAAAGATATGAATGTATTTAAGGCTAAAGAATAGCCCTAAATTACACAGAGTTAGACAGATTCAAACTAAGTTCAACATGTCTTAAATACAGGTAATAGCATTTGGGGTAATATGGTTTGATAACAGTAACACATTAATCAGGTAATCATAATGGAATAGCAAAGGATTCAATAAACTCACCAGTTAAGATGAAACAGGAAAAAGGAACCCAACAGTGTAGCAATTGTTACCAACAGAAGCAAAATAATTGAGAATTTCTGGCCTTGGCTTCCAGCCGACCAGGAATCAAAAGCACAGAGTAGTATTGCTAGGAGTGAAAAAATTTGAGTTCTAAACTTTATTTCAAAGGGGAGTAGGGAGGGGTTCGAATAATGTTCTAGCATTAAAGAATTACTCACTTAAATACAGAGGTCAGTCTTTAAATAAGTAGGGTTGAACCCTAAGTTTTAGGTGAAAAAATGCACAAAACCATTAGGAAATAAGGTAAAGAATCACATCAGGCAGACAAGAGATCATTGTGAAAGGAATACTAAATCGAGCCAGATTTGATTCAAGTAAAAAGGGTTGGAAACCCTAAATTAGGTAAACCCCGAAATTAGCAGAGAATAATGGCAAAGAATCATGTATTAACACATACAAATGAACGTAGACAGGGATTATTCAAAAGAGACATGAAATTGAACCAGATTAGTTCGAGTAAAAAGGGGCTGAAACCCTAATTTTGGGTAAAACACAAAATCAGCAAGAATAAAGGAAAAGAACACATATTACCACAAAATAAACATATATAGGAACTTAAAAAAGTAAACTTATAATCGAACCAGATTTGGTTCAAGTAAAAGGGGTTTGAAACCCTAAATTAGGTAAGTCACAAAATCGGCAAAAATCAACAGACCCATAAGTAATTGAGCAAATATAGACGAAGAAATGTTAAAAAAACAGAGTTTGAACCAGATTTGGTTCAAATCAAAGAAGATCATAAACCGTAACCTTTAGGGCTTAGTGTGAATCAAGAGAGATGTGAGAGAATCGTCACAAATAACGTACTTGGACTCGAGATTTGTACGGATTCAAATGATAAACACAGATTTGGACGGAATCAAATTGGGGTACTTGCCATATTTAGGCAAGTACCTATGTTATTCCGGAATCTAACACTAAATAAGGGAAGAACCCTAAAATGGTAAGGGGATAGGGTAAGAATCCCATTAGGACCGGGATTTGGGAGGATTTGGGTGAAGCGACAGCATTAGGGTTCAACAGGGGAGGGGAAATGAGGGCGGCGGTTTTAGAAAAGTGAGGATTAGGGTAGAGAGGAGGGATATAAGGGAAGGGGTTGTTAGTTGTGGGCCGTTGATCATTTTTGATCAACGACCAGGATTTAGGCGGATTGGGGTTGGGTTTAATGAATGGGTAAGGGTAATGGGCTAATGAGTTTGGACTTGGGGTAATTGGGCTATGTTTGGGTAGTTAGGTCCGAAATTAGTTATGAAATTAGGGCCAGATTTTAAATACTCAATTTTGACAAATAAATAATTTATAAAAATAATAGATAAATAACAAAAATATCATTTAGGCATGCAAAGGATTAAAAACATTATTTAACATTATAAAAATATGAAAAGTTATTTTTTGTATAAATAATGTAATTATATGTACATATGGGCTATTATTGCAAAATGTGCAATTTAGCCCTGAAAAATGCAAATGTAATTATACGAAATGCACTGAAAATATTTAAAACCTTATATTGGTATAAATAATAAGTTTAGATGATTAAATCATCATAAAAATAATTAGGAGGGTAATTATTGTATATTTATATAATAAAAGACAGAAATAAATTGATTTAAAGTCTTTAAAAATCATGGAAGATTATGAAACAATACTTGTGTATGGTTGTAAATCAAATGATGATGCATATTCACTATATATATATATATATATATATATATATATATATATATATATATATATATATATATATATATATATATATATATATATATATATATATATATTTGGAAAAATATGAGGAAACAATTGGGTATCAACAGCGGTGATATAAGGAAATGAGATATTGTGATTTATTTATGATTTGGGACTACGAGGCGTTACCTCGGGAGTGCCCTTGTTGATATTGATTTATGGCCGCAGTTGCCTTTGATTATTGTTGTGATTTTCTTAAAGTTGAAAAGAATTCTGTTTTGTTTCCACGAGTTATTATTTGCCCTTATTTTGTGTAAATAAATGGTGACATACTACTTAGTTCATTTCCATAGTCATTTTATTGTTATTATATTGTTAAACATTTTTTCCATACCTTTATTATTTCCAGTAGGGCCTGACCTGACCTCGTCACTACTCTACCGAGGTTAGGCTTGCCACTTACTGGATACCGATGTGGTGTACTCATACTATGCTTCTGCACATCATTTTGTGCAGATCCAGGTATATCCTACCAGTCCAGACATCAGTGAGCTACCTGTGTACGGAGACTTCGAGGTATATCTGCCAGCGTCCGCAGACTTCGGAGTCCCCTTCTATCATTATTTTGCTACTTCCTTATTTTTCCTTAGAACCTAATATATAGATACATTGAGGATAAATTCTTAGAAGCTTGTGACTTATTTCTACCGGGTTTTGAGAGTTGTAATTAAGTGAATTGCATATTTATTTATTTCATATTTCTATTATTATTCCGCATTGATATTCTTACCTAGTCTTAGAGACTAGGTGACATCACGACATCCTACGGAGGGAATTTGGGGTCGTGACACCAATAAACCCTTGCCTTGCGAATTCGTGTCCAAAATTCTCAAATCTAGTCATAAACAATTCAATATACTCAATACAAATCGTAGGAATTAATTCCATATGAATTAATTTCAAAAGAGACATGAAATTGAACCAGATTAGTTAGAGTAAAAAGAGACTGAAACCCTAATTTTGGGTAAAACACAAAATCAACAAGAATAAAGGAAAAGAACACATATTAGCACAAAATAAACATATATAGGAACTTAAAAAAGAAAACTTATAATCGAACCAGATTTGGTTCAAGTAAAAGGGGTTTGAAACCCTAAATTAGGTAAGTCACAAAATCGGCAAAAATCAACAGACCCATAAGTAATAGATCAAATATAGACGAAGAAATGTTTAAAAAAACAGAGTTTGAACCAGATTTGGTTCAAATCAAAGAAGATCTGAAACCCTCACCTATAGGGCTTAGTGTGAATCAAGTGAGATATGAGAGAATCATCACAAATAACGTACTTGGACTCGAGATTTGTCCGGAATCAAACGATAAACACAGATTTGGACAGAATAAAATTGGGGTACTTGCCTTATTTAGGCAAGTACCTAAGTTATTCCAGAATCTAGCACCAAATAAGGGAAGAACCCTAAAATGGTAAGGGAATAAGGTAAGAATCCCATTAGGACCGGGATTTGGGAGGATTTGGGTGAAGCGACATCGTTAGGGTTCAACAGGGGAGGGGAAATGAGGGCGGCGGTTTTAGAAAAGTGAGGATTAGGGTAGAGAGGAGGTATATAAGGGAAGGGGGTCGTTAGTTGTGGGTCGTTGATCATTTTTTATCAACGACCAGGATTTAGGCGGATTGGGGGTGGGTTTAATGAATGGGTAAGGGTAATGGGCTAATGAGTTTGGGCTTGGGGTAATTGGGCTATGTTTGGGTAGTTAGGTCCGAAATTAGTTATGAAATTAGGGCCAGATTTTAAATACCCAATTTTCACAAATAAATAATTTATAAAAATAATAGATAAATAACAAAAATATCATTTAGGCATGCAAATGATTAAAAACATTATTTAACATTATAAAAATATGAAAAGTAATTTTTTGTATAAATAATGTAATTATATGTACATATGGGCTATTATTGCAAAATGTGCAATTTAGCCCTGAAAAATGCAAATGTAATTATACGAAATGCACTGAAAATATTTAAAATCTCATATTGGTATAAATGATAAGTTTAGATGATTAAATCATCATAAAAATAATTAGGAGGTTAATTATTGGATATTTATATAATAAAAGACAGAAATAAATTGATTTAAAGTCTTTAAAAATCATGGAAAATTATGAAAAAATACTTGTGTATGGTTATAAATCAAATGATGATGCATATTCACTATTTTGAAAGTATATATATATATATATATATTTGGAAAAATATGAGGAAACAATTGGGTATCAACAGCGGTGATATAAGGAAATGAGATATTGTGATTTATTTATGATTTGGGACTACGAGGCGTTACCTCGGGAGTGCCCTTGTTGATATTGATTTATGGCCGCAGTTGCCTTTGATTATTGTTGTGATTTTCTTAAAGTTGAAAAGAATTCTGTTTTGTTTCCACGAGTTATTATTTGCCCTTATTTTGTGTAAATAAATGGTGACATACTACTTAGTTCATTTCCATAGTCATTTTATTGTTATTATATTGTTAAACATTTTTTCCATACCTTTATTATTTCCAGTAGGGCCTGACCTGACCTCGTCACTACTCTACCGAGGTTAGGCTTGCCACTTACTGGATACCGATGTGGTGTACTCATACTATGCTTCTGCACATCATTTTGTGCAGATCCAGGTATATCCTACCAGTCCAGACATCAGTGAGCTACCTGTGTACGGAGACTTCGAGGTATATCTGCCAGCGTCCGCAGACTTCGGAGTCCCCTTCTATCATTATTTTGCTGCTTCCTTATTTTTCCTTAGAACCTAATATATAGATACATTGAGGATAAATTCTTAGAAGCTTGTGACTTATTTCTACCGGGTTTTGAGAGTTGTAATTAAGTGAATTGCATATTTATTTATTTCATATTTCTATTATTATTCCGCATTGATATTCTTACCTAGTCTTAGAGACTAGGTGACATCACGACATCCTACGGAGGGAATTTGGGGTCGTGACACCAATAAACCCTTGCCTTGCGAATTCATGTCCAAAATTCTCAAATCTAGTCATAAACAATTCAATATACTCAATACAAATCGTAGGAATTAATTTCATATGAATTAATTTCAAAAGAGACATGAAATTGAACCAGATTAGTTCGAGTAAAAAGAGACTGAAACCCTAATTTTGGGTAAAACACAAAATCAACAAGAATAAAGGAAAAGAACACATATTAGCACAAAATAAACATATATATGAACTTAAAAAAGGAAACTTATAATCAAAACAGATTTGGTTCAAGTAAAAGGGGTTTGAAACTCTAAATTAGGTAAGTCACAAAATCGGCAAAAATCAACAGACCCTAAGTAATAGAGCAAATATAGACGAAGAAATGTTAAAAAAAACAGAGTTTGAACCAGATTTGGTTCAAATCAAAGAAGATCTGAAACCCTAACCTATAGGGCTTAGTGTGAATCAAGAGAGATATGAGAGAATCATCACAAATAACGTACTTGGACTCGAGATTTGTCCGGAATCAAATGATAAACACAGATTTCGACAGAATAAAATTGGGGTACTTGCCATATTTAGGCAAGTACCTAAGTTATTCCAGAATCTAGCACCAAATAAGGGAAGAACCCTAAAATGGTAAGGGAATAAGGTAAGAATCCCATTAGGACCGGGATTTGGGAGGATTTGGGTGAAGCGACAGCGTTAGGGTTCAACAGGGGAGGGGAAATGAGGGCGGCGGTTTTAGAAAAGTGAGGATTAGGGTAGAGATGAGGTATATAAGGGAAGGGGGTCGTTAGTTGTGGGTCGTTGATCATTTTTTATCAACGATCAGGATTTAGGCGGATTGGGGGTGGGTTTAATGAATGGGTAAGGGTAATGGGCTAATGAGTTTTGGCTTGGGGTAATTGGGCTATGTTTGGGTAGTTAGGTCTGAAATTAGTTATGAAATTAGGGCCAGATTTTAAATACCCAATTTTGATAAATAAATAATTTATAAAAATAATAGATAAATAATAAAAATATCATTTAGACATGAAAATGATTAAAAACATTATTTAACATTATAAAAATATGAAAAGTTATTTTTGTATAAATAATGTAATTATATGTACATATGGGCTATTATTGCAAAATGTGCAATTTAGCCCTGAAAAATGCAAATGTAATTATACGAAATGCACTGAAAATATTTAAAACCTCATATTGGTATAAATGATAAGTTTAGATGATTAAATCATCATAAAAATAATTAGGAGGGTAATTATTGGATATTTATATAATAAAAGACAAAAATAAATTGATTTAAAGTCTTTAAAAAACATGGAAGATTATGAAAAAATACTTGTGTATGGTTGTAAATCAAATGATGATGCATATTCACTATTTTGAAAGTATATAAAAAAAAAAAAATATATATATATATATATATATATATATATATATATATATATATATATATATATATATTTGGAAAAATATGAGGAAACAATTGGGTATCAACAGCGGTGATATAAGAAAATGAGATGTTGTGATTTATTTATGATTTGGGACTACGAGGCGTTACCTCGGGAGTGCCCTTGTTGATATTGATTTATGGCCGCAGTTGCCTTTAATTATTGTTGTGATTTTCTTAAAGTTGAAAAGAATTCTGTTTTGTTTCCACGAGTTATTATTTGCCCTTATTTTGTGTAAAGAAATGGTGACATACTACTTAGTTCATTTCCATTGTCATTTTATTGTTATTATATTGTTAAACATTTTTTCCATACCTTTATTATTTCCAGTAGGGCCTGACCTGACCTCGTCACTACTCTACCGAGGTTAGGCTTGCCACTTACTGGGTACCGATATGGCGTACTCATACTATGCTTCTGCACATCATTTTGTGCAGATCCAGGTACATCCTACCAGTCCAGACATCAGTGAGCTACCTATGTACGGAGACTTCGAGGTATATCTGCCAGCGTCCGCAGACTTCAGAGTCCCCTTCTATCATTATTATGTTGCTTCCTTATTTTTCCTTAGACCCTAATATATAGATACATTGAGGATAAATTCTTAGAAGCTTGTGACTTATTTCTACCGGGTTTTGAGAGTTGTAATTAAGTGAATTGCAGATTTATTTATTTCATATTTCTATTATTATTCCGCATTGATATTCTTACCTAGTCTTAGAGACTAGGTGACATCACGACATCCTACGGAGGAAATTTGGGGTCGTGACACCAATAAACCCTTGCCTTGCGAATTCGTGTCCAAAATTCTCAAATCTAGTCATAAACAATTCAATATACTCAATACAAATCATAGAAATTAATTCCATATGAATTAATTTCAAAAGAGACATGAAATTGAACCAGATTAGTTCGAGTAAAAAGAGACTGAAACCCTAATTTTGGGTAAAACACAAAATCAACAAGAATAAAGGAAAAGAACACATATTAGCACAAAATAAACATATATAGGAACTTAAAAAAGGAAATTTATAATCGAACCAGATTTGGTTCAAGTAAAAGGGGTTTGAAACCCTAAATTAGGTAAGTCACAAAATCGGCAAAAATCAACAAACCCATAAGTAATAGAGCAAATATAGACGAAGAAATGTTAAAAAAACAGAGTTTGAACCAGATTTGGTTCAAATCAAAGAAGATCTGAAACCCTAACCTATAAGGCTTAGTGTGAATCAAGAGAGATATGAGAGAATCATCACAAATAACGTACTTGGACTCGAGATTTGTCCGGAATCAAAAGATAAACACAGATTTGGACAGAATAAAATTGGGGTACTTGCCATATTTAGGCAAGTACCTAAGTTATTCCAGAATCTAGCACCAAATAAGGGAAGAACCCTAAAATGGTAAGGGAATAAGGTAAGAATCCCATTAGGACCGGGATTTGGGAGGATTTGGGTGAAGCGACAGCGTTAGGGTTCAACAGGGGAGGGGAAATGAGGGCGGCGATTTTAGAAAAGTGAGGATTAGGGTAGAGATGAGGTATATAAGGGAAGGGGGTCGTTAGTTGTGGGTCGTTGATCATTTTTTATCAACGACCAGGATTTAGGCGGATTGGGGGTGGGTTTAATGAATGGGTAAGGGTAATGGGCTAATGAATTTGGGCTTGGGGTAATTGGGCTATGTTTGGGTAGTTAGGTCCGAAATTATTTATGAAATTAGGGCCAGATTTTAAATACCCAATTTTGACAAATAAATAATTTATAAAAATAATAGATAAATAACAAAAATATCATTTAGGCATGCAAATGATTAAAACATTATTTAACATTATAAAAATATGAAAAGTTATTTTTTGTATAAATAATGTAATTATATGTACATATGGGCTATTATTGCAAAATATGCAATTTAGCCTTGAAAAATGCAAATGTAATTATACGAAATACACTGAAAATATTTAAAACCTCATATTGGTATAAATGATAAGTTTAGATGATTAAATCATCATAAAAATAAAGAGTTTGAATGAGATTTGGTTCAAATCAAAGAAGATCTGAAACCCTAACCTTTAGGGCTTAGTGCGAATCAAGAGAGATATGAGAGAATCATCACAAATAACGTACGTGGACTCGAGATTTGTCCGGATTCAAATGATAAATATAGATTTGGACGGAATCAAATTGGGGTACTTGCCATATTTAGGCAAGTACCTATGTTATTCCGGAATCTAACACTAAATAAGGGAAGAACCCTAAAATGGTAAGGGGATAGGGTAAGAATCCCATTAGGACCGGGATTTGGGAGGATTTGGGTGAAGCGACAGCGTTAGGGTTCAATAGGGGAGGGGAAATGAGGGCGGCGGTTTTAGAAAAGTGAGGATTAGGGTAGAGAGGAGGGATATAAGGGAAGGGGGTTGTTAGTTGTGGGCCGTTGATCATTTTTGATCAACGACCAGGATTTAGGTGGATTAGGGTTGGGTTTAATGAATGGGTAAGGGTAATGGGCTAATGAGTTTGGGCTTGGGGTAATTGGGCTATGTTTGGGTAGTTAGGTCCGAAATTACTTATGAAATTAGGGCCAGATTTTAAATACCCAATTTTGACAAATAAATAATTTATAAAAATAATAGATAAATAACAAAAATATCATTTAGGCATGCAAATGATTAAAAACATTATTTAACATTATAAAAATATTAAAAGTTATTTTTTGTATAAATAATGTAATTATATGTACATATGGGCTATTATTGCAAAATATGCAATTTAGCCCTGAAAAATACAAATGTAATTATACGAAATGCACTGAAAATATTTAAAACCTCATATTGGTATAAATAATAAGTTTATATGATTAAATCATCTTAAAAATAATTATGAGGTTAATTATTGGATATTTATATAATAAAAGGCAGAAATAAATTGATTTAAAGTCTTTAGAAATCATGGAAGATTATGAAAACATACTTGTGTATGCTTGTAAATCAAATGCATATGCACTATTTTGAAAGTATATATATATATATATAATATGAGGGAAAAATTGGGTGTCAACAACTGCCCCTCTTTACCCGGGAAAGATGAAAGAGTTGCCGGGTAAAGAAATGATGACCGATTTTGACCGAATGGGGTGATTTGAAAAAATATAGGCCGGACCCTGGTCTCTGTGCTGCCTACATATCCTTGGTTTTACAGGAATCAGGCCATGTGTAGTTCCGGATCCAACGGTGGAATAAACCGCTGGAGTTATTGTAAGAACGGACAAGATATTCTGGATAGGACAATATTGGGATTGGGAATAGATGTATCTGAGAATGGTTATGGATATTTGAACGGTTATCATATGGCATGGGTAACGGACAGTGATCGGTTACGTTTGAAATAATTGAAGGATATGAACGTTGAATGGAAACCGGAGCGAAGATTTCTCCAGTTAGGAGAACGGTTATTTCCTGGGTCACCTGCAAACTCAAAACACGATGTATGCATATATATATATATATATATATATATATATATATATATATATATATATATATTGATTATTGTATGAATTTAAATATGATGCAAATTCCCTTTGGACCATGGAGATCGTCTTTGGACGGTGAGGATGACGTCCTTAGACCATGATGTCCCGGGCCATGAATTGTGCGGTAAAGGATTCTCAGGCTATGAAATGATTTTTTCGGGCTATGAAGATGGTGCCTCTAAACCATGATGCCTTTGAATAATGATGTGCAAGATTAAGAGATCTTCAGGCCATGGCATGGTGTCTCCCGGCTATGAGGATGATGCCTTCGGACAAATTGGCTATGTATCAGCCCATGAGATGCAGAGATATGATGCTTGAGATAAAACAAGACAGATCTTAGTCTTGTGTAGAGTCGGGAGCAGAGCTTAGTCCCGAGACAAGAAAATAATGCAAGGTTTGGAGCAGAGCAACATTTGTGGTTATGCAAGGAGAGACAATACTTAGTCTCATGCAATGAGAAGGCAATGCTTAGCCTCGTGCAGTTGAGGAGGCAGGGCTTAGCCTCATGCAAGATGTGAGACAATGCTTAGTCTCATGCAATAGGAAGGCAGAGCTTAGCCTTATGTAATTGGGGAGGCAGGGCTTAGCCTCATGCAATATTTGAGACAATGCTTAGTCTCATGCAAGGAAAGGCAGAGCTTAGCCTTATGCAGCTAAGGAGGCAGGGCTTAGCCTCATGCAAGATTTGAGACAATGCTTAGTCTCATGCAATGGAAAGGCAGAGCTTAGCCTTATGCAATTGAGGAGGCAGGGCTTAGCCTCATACAAGATTTGAGACAATGCTTAGTCTCATGCAATGGGAAGGAAAAGCTTAGCCTTATGCAATTGAGGAGGCAGGGCTTAGCCTCATGCAAGATTTGAGACAATGCTTAGTCTCATGCAATGGGAAGGCAGAGCTTAGCCTTATGAAATTGAGGAGGCAGGGCTTAGCCTCATGCAGGATATAGACAAGGCTTAGTCTCATGCAAATGGAAGGCAATGCTTAGCCTTATGCAGTTGAGAGGCAGGGCTTAGCCTCATGCAAGATTTGAGGCAATGCTTAGTCTTATGCAGTGAGAAGGCAATGCTTAGCCTTTATGCAATTAAGGAGGCAGGGCTTAGCCTCATGCAAAGATTTGAGACAATGCTTAGTATCATACAATGGGAAGGCAGAGCTTAGCCTTATACAATTATGGAGCCAGGGCTTAGCCTCATGCAAAGATTTGAGACAATGCATAGTCTCATGCAATGGGAAGGCAGATCTTAGCCTTATGCAATTAAGAAGGCAGGGCTTAGCCTCATGCAAGGTTGAGACAATGCTTAGTCTCATGCAATGAATAGATAATAAGTGATAGCGGAGTATTTCTTAGCTAGAGATGAGTTCGGTAGCTTTGTTGTTATGAAGACAGTGATTCTAAGGTGCGCACGTACTGATGACTATTTCTTATTTCTGCATTCAAAGAAAAATAGTGAGTTTTGCGGGGGAGGTTGGTTCGTGCCTTTGTCTTCTTGCTTTGCTCTGTTCCGCATTGAAATCCTGTCCGAGTTACCATGGGTAGCATCTGGCTAAGAATAAAGTTTTCAAAAAATATGCATGCATAGTTATTCAAAACATAGTAATATGCAATTTAAAAATTGATTAGATGAACCGGTAACTGTGACACCATCAAAGACATTGCAACTTTCTTGCCATAGAATTTTGAGGGTCCTCCTCAAAATTTTGCCCCAGTTATCTAGAC
Source organism: Nicotiana tomentosiformis (assembly GCF_000390325.3). Taxonomy (NCBI): domain Eukaryota; kingdom Viridiplantae; phylum Streptophyta; class Magnoliopsida; order Solanales; family Solanaceae; genus Nicotiana; species Nicotiana tomentosiformis. The sequence continues at coordinate 118,515,602 of NC_090822.1, forward strand.
GAATTTCTGGTTGTTCTGTATACAGTGTCATCGGCTGAACATGCTTCGGAATTTTGAGGGTCCTCCTCAAAATTCTGCCCCAGTTTCCGATTATGGGGAAAATAGAAAATTTATTGTATTGTGACCGAACCCACAGGGCTGCCTACGTATCCCCTCTTAAACGGGAATCAGGTCAAGCGTAGTTCAGTTGCATCAATTGCATAAATATAAACAACTTTAAACATAGTATCTTTTGACTGCATCTGAGTTGACAAGCTTTGGCCAAATCTCTCCATCCATTTCTGCCAGTATGAGTGCTCCTCCTGTTAGTACCCCGTGAACCATATAAGGCCATTGCCAGTTGGGTGAGAATTTTCCTTTGGCTTCATCCTGATGTGGAAAGATCCGTTTCAGCACCAGCTGCCCTGGTGTGAACTGTCTAGGTTTGACCCTTTTGTTGAAAGCTCTGGACATTCTGTTCTAATAAAGCTGACCATGACACACCGCATTCATTCTTTTCCCATCAATGAGAGGTAACTGCTCGTAGCGGCTTCTTATCCACTACGCATCACTGAGCTCAGCTTCTTGTATAATTCTCAAGGAAGGAATTTCTACCTCGGCGGGGATGACGGCTTCAGTACCGTAGACCAATAGGTAAGGAGTTACCCCGGTTGACGTGCGTACTGTGGTACGGTATCCCAATAAGGCAAATGGTAACTTCTCGTGCCACTGCTTGTGATTCTCTTCCATCTTTCTTAGTATTTTCTTGATGTTATTGTTGGCGACTCCCATATCTCCATTCATTTGGGGTCGGTATGCTGTGGATTTTTTGTGCTTGATCTTGAAGGTTTCGCACATGGCTTTCATTAGATCACTATTTAGATTAGAGGCATTGTCAGTGATGATGGATTCTAGAACCTCGAATCAACAAACAATACGGTCCCTGACAAAATCTGTGACGACTTTCTTAGTTACAGCTTTGTAAGATGCAACTTCAACCCACTTTGTGAAATAGTCGATGGCCACTAGAATGAACATGTGCCCGTTTGAAGCGGGGGGCTCTATTGGTCCAATGACATCCATTCCCCAGGCAGCAAATGGCCAAGGTGCACTGGTTGCATTAAGTTTGTTTGGAGGTACCTGTATCATATCTGCGTGTATCTGGCACTGATGACATTTTTGGACATACGGGATGCAGTCTGTTTCCATAGTCATCCAAAAGTTTCCGGCTCTGAGTATCTTCTTGGCTAGGACGAAACCATTCATATGTGGGCTGCAGGTTCCGGTGTGTATCTCTTCAAGTAGTTTGGAGGCTTCTTTGGCATCAACACACCGTAATAGCCCTAGATCTGGAGTTCTTCTATATAGAATTCCTACACTTTTGAAGAAATGGTTAGACAACCTCCAAAGTGTGCGTTTCTGAATGTGGTTTGCATGCTCTGGATATTCTCCTTTTGTCAAATATTCCCTGATATCATGGAACCATGGATTCCCATTTATTTCTTCTTCAACATGAGCATAGTAAGTCGGCTGATTATGGATTCTTACCGGAATGGGATCGATGAAGTTCTTGTCTGGATGCTGTATCATGGAGGACAAAGTGGCCAATGCGTCTGCGAACTCATTCTGGATTCTCGGGACATGCTAAACTCTATCTTCGTGAACCTCTTCATCATCTCTTCACATGATATAGATATGGTAATATCTTGGTATTCTTTGTAGCCCATTCTCCCTGCACCTGATGTACCAGCAGATCTGAATCACCAATTACCAGTAATTCCTGGATATTCATGTCAACGGCTAAATTGAGCCCCAATATGCAAGCCTCATATTCTTCCATATTATTGGTGCACGGAAATCTGAGTTTCATGGATATCGGATAATGTTGACCTATTTCTAACACTAAAACGACTCCAATACCCACTCCTTTGAAGTTTGCGGCTCTATCAAAAAACATTCTCCACCCGTCGTAGGCTTCGGTGATATCTTCTCCTACGAATGATACTTCTTCATTAGGAAAATATGTTTTTAGTGGTTCGTATTCTTCTCCTACAGGATTTTCCACAAGATGATCCGCTAATGCTTGTCCCTTAACCGCCTTCTGAGTCACATAGACAATGTCACATTCACTCAACAATATCTGCCATTTTGCCAGCTTCCCTATAAGCATGGGTTTCTGGAAGATGTACTTCAGAGGGTCCATCCTTTATATGAGATATGTGGTATAGGCACAGAAGTAGTGTCCCAGTTTCTGGACTATCCAGGTCAAAGCATAGCAGGTGCGTTCCAGCAAAGAATACCATGCTTCATAGGGTATGAACTTCTTACTCAAATAGTATATGGCATGTTCTTTCCTTCCCGTTTCGTCGTGTTGTCCCAAGACACAACCGAAAGCCCCATCTAATATGGAGAGATAGAGTACCAGTGGTCTACCAAGTTCTGGCAGGACCAGGACTGACGGTGGGGACAAATATTCTTTGATTCTGTCAAAAGCTTTCTGGCAGTCTTCGGTTCAATTGGTTGCGGCATCCTTCTTTAACATTTTGAAAATCGGCTCACATATCACGGTTAATTGTGCTATGAAGCGGCTGATGTAATTAAGACGTCCCAAGAAGCTCATCACGTCTTTCTTGTTCTTTGGAGGCGGAAAATCCTGGATAGTCTTGACCTTTGATGGGTCTAGCTCAATTCCTCAGCAGCTGACGATGAACCCTAATAACTTTCCTGCGGGGACCCCGAAGGCACATTTTGCGGGATTTAATTTCAAATTGTACCTCCGAAGCCGATCAAAATTTTTCCTCAAGTCTGCTATGTGATCTGTACTCTTCTTGGATTTGATGATGACGTCATCCACATATACCTCTATCTTCTTGTGTATCATGTCGTGGAAAATAGTTGTCATGGCCCTCATATAAGTGGCCCCAGCATTCTTCAAACCAAACGACATTATTTTATAGCAGTACACCCCTATGATGTGATAAAAGCTGTCTTTTCGACATCCTCATCATCCATCCAGATCTAATGATATCTCACAAAGCAATCCACAAAGGATTGGAGTTCATGCTTGGCGCAATTGTCGATCAGTATGTGTATGTTGGGAAACGAGAAATCATCTTTGGGACTTGCTCTGTTTAAGTTCTGATAATCGACGCATACTCTGACTTTCCCATCCTTCTTCGGAACTGGCACGATGTTAGCCAACCAAGTTGGATATTCAACCACTCTGAGAACCTTAGCTTTGATCTGTTTGGTGACTTCTTCTTTGATTTTCAAACTCATATCTGGCTTGAACTTTCTGAGCTTCTTCTTTACTGGAGGACACATTGGATTGGTAGGTAGCTTATGAGCCACTATGGATGTGCTCAGCCCGGCTCTATCATCATATGATCATGCAAAAATGTTTTCATACTCTCTTAAGAAACAAGTGTACTCTTTCTTCTCTGATGGTGACAAGTGAATGCTTATGCGAGTTTCTTTGACGGTTTCAAAATCTCCCAAGTTGACTACCTCAGTCTCGTCCAGATTGGACTTAGGTTTGTTCTCAAAATTCTCAACTTCTCTGACGATTTCCTCAGGTATCACATCTTCTTCTTCTATCTCTTCCGAGTCACTATCCTTATGTTGCGTTGTCTCATTACATGTCACAGTTGTTGGTTCATCAAGGTAAGAAATAGTAATGCTGTAGAGAGAAAAATATGAAAGATAATAATAATAAAACATCAAGCCGTTGATAAGTATTGAAACGTCAAACAAAGCAAATTTTAATGACTTCAAACAATGTTTTCTAAAGCAAAATACTGAAAGGAAAGAAAAAATGTTTTAAACAAAAATGCTCAAAAGGAAATGTTTTCAAAATGAATGCCACTAGCAGCCATGCTACCCCGGGACTCGTCGGGCCCTGGATGGTGTGGCAGTCAAGTTCCTGCGAACAGATCCCTTCTCCACTGTCTGGATGACGAGGCCTTCTTCCTCCTCCTCATCAACTATCACACTACAATCCATGTCTTCATCTTCCAAGAACAGATTCCTTAAGCCATCTAGAACTTCATCTTCTTCAGATCCCCACATCATGTCGGCCTGATGAAAGGATTGGCTCAAATGTGGTACTGGCTGCTCAAAAGGGTAATAAGGACCACGCCATGGTGGAGACCAATCGTCATACTCTTGCCAGGTGTACTGATATCCAAATCCAAAGGTCGTGCCATGAAGTTTTAGCTGTATCGGTTTGGTAATACCTTGGAGGTTCTTCCCGAGCCCTTTACCGGGTTCATACCCTGCCCACGCTAGTATGCTTTCTATTTTGCTGCTCCACCACTTGTCTTTCTCAATTTCATTGACGCTCTCGATGCGATGATAAGTCTCCCCACCTAAATTCCTCCCATTTTCCACGACCGGAACAGTTTGGTTGGTATAAATGGGATTACTCCCGTCTCTATGAATGATCACCTCCTGATGATTCCATTCGAACTTTATAGCATGGTGCAAAGTAGAAGCCATGTCCCTGGCGACATATATCCAAGGTCGTCCCAACAGCAGATTATATGAGGTGGATATGTCTAGCACTTGAAATTCAACATCAAACCAAGTCGGGCCCATCTGCAAGCATAGATTGGTTTCCCTAATTGTGGCCCTTTGAGACCCATCGGAAGCCTTCACATTCATAGTCCCTGCTCGTATTTCATGCAAAACTTTACCCAACCTTTTCAGAGTAGTCAGAGAACAAATGTTGAGACTGGACCCTCCATCTATCAAAACCATGGCAATGAATTTATCCTCGCATTGTACCGTGATGTGCAGCGCCCTGTTGTGGCTTAATCCCTCTAGTGGCAGTTCGTCTTCATGAAAGGTGATCTTGTGGCTCTCCAGTACTTGCCCTGCCATGTTAGCCATCTCCCCACTGGTGATATTGTTAGGTACGTAAGATTCATTCAATACCTTCATCAAGGCATTCCTATGTGCATCAGAATTCTGCAGTAATGATAGGATGGATATTTGAGCAGGAGTTTTGTTCAGATGGTCTACCACAGAATATTCTCTAGCTTGCACCTTTCTCCAAAGATCATCCGGGCTAGTTTCGATGATGGGTTGCTTGGAAGCAGCTTCTCTACTCGTTCCTCCCAAATTCTCAGGTGTATAAATTCTACCAGTCCTGGTCATCCCTTGTGTTGCACCAGATTCTTCCATTTTTGCTTTTCCATTCCTCATGGCTTCTGCAACATAGTCCCAGTGTACAATATTGGATTTAAAGGGGGTGTGGATGCTACCATCACAGTGAAGGGTGTGGTTACTTCTACTTCGAATGGAGCAGGTGCAGCTGCAGGTGTTGTTTCCACCTCGAATGGGGTTGGTGCGGCTACTTCAACTTCAACTGGTGATTGTATCTGTACCACAATAGGAGCAAGAGTGACCGCAGGTTTCTTTGGGTCATCCCCTTCTCGAATAAGCCCAATCGACCCTTCTGGGTCCCATTCTTCATCAGTCTCTATCATATTTACTCCCTCGCCCCTATGATCCGGGAGGGAATTGTTGCGTACGTTAGGTGCAGCCTCCTTTGCTTATATAACCTTGGTATCGATTAGTGTCTGGATCTTGCCTTTCAGGGTGCGACATTCATCAATGGTATGACCTTTCATGCCGGAGTGGTAGGCACATGTTTTATTTGGATTGACCCATTGAGAATAGTTTTCCATGAAAACAGCGGGAATAGGGGTGACATATCCAGCAGCTTTTAGTCTCTCGTATAATTGATCGATGGGTTCAGCAATAGGGGTGTATTGTCTGGGTGGCCTGCAGTCGAAATTTGGTCTGGGTTTTTGATAGTTTTGGCAGGCTGGCGGTGAGTGATAACATGCTGGATGGGTGTTATAAGTGTGGTAGGTAGTGGCGGGTTGTGGATATCTAGGAGGTGAAGGCTGATATATGGGTGGAGGTGTTTGGTATGTAAGAGGAGATTTTCGACCTTGGGTTACCATCATGGCCCCTGCTTCTTTCTTCTTGGATATACCCCCTAACTGCAATGCTTTGTTTGTAGCCTGTAATGCCTTAAAATTAGTTACCATTCCGCCCTTGATCCCATCTTCAATCCTTTCCCCCAATTTGATGATGTCGGAGAATTTGTGATTCTCGATAACCATTAACCTTTTGTAGTATTGTGGATCCTGGGCCCGGACAAAGAACTTGTTTATCTGCTCTTCTTCCATTGCCGGCCTTACTTTCGCAGCTTCTGATCTCCATCGAGTAGCATACTCGTGAAAAGTCTCTGTTAGCTTCTTCTTGAGATTCTGTATGTGGAAGACGTCTGGTGTATTCTCCGTATTAAACTTGAATCAATCCATGAAATCCGATGCCATGCTTACCCAACTAACCCACTTCTTGGGATTTTGACTGATGTACCATGATAGGGCGTCCCCAGTGAGACTTCTCATGAACAGCTTCATGCGAATCCTATCATCCTTTCCAACTCCTATGAGCTTGTCACAGTATTTCCTTAGATGCACCTTTGGGTCACCTGTTCCGTCAAATATCTCGAACTTAGGAGGTTTGTAACCCTCAGGCAGTTCTACGTCTGGCTGAATACACAGATCTTCATAATTCAAACCCGCAATGCCTTTATCTCCTTTGATACCCTGGACTCGGCTTGTGAGCTTCTTAAGTTCCTCTGCCATATTCTTGATGAGCAGGTCCTTCTCGACACATTCCGGTGTGTATGGGGTTTGTTGAGTGGGGTGAGGTAGGGTTTCTACATATATGGGTTTATTTTGGTGGATGCCGGGGGTTCAAGTGTAGTGGTGATCATTGGTTGAATTCTGCAGATCGGGAGTAGGTTGTGGTGTATTTTTAAGAGTATGGTAGGTAGTAGTTTGCGGATACTGAGTTGGAAGATGTTGGTGTTGAGGAGGAGTTAGTACTGGTGGAGGGTTAGGATTTTGATGAGGTGTGGCATATTGATGAGGTGCGGGAGGATTTTGTGGATGTTAGTTTGGTGTGTTTTGAGGAGGTGTTGGGTTCTGGGCATTTTGATGGTTAATATCTGGGACGTTTAAGGTGAGGGAGAGGTTTGCCAAGTTGCGGACCTGCTCAAGTTCCCCTTGTAATTCCAGTATTTTCTGCTCCAGCCATAGAACCAAATCATTTTGTGCCGGAGTACTCCGACCATCTGAAGTTTCAACATTTTCCACATGCGCAGCGTTATCTTTCCTGATACCACTCATATCTTCCATCTTAGCCTTTCCCTTACTTTTAGGATCACTTGGAGGAAGGGGGGCTCTGGATCTGGTATGATACACTGATGATGCCAGTATGCAAGAACTAACCTTAGGGGATGGGAATAATCAAAACAAAGAAAAAAGCAAAAAGGTAAACAAGTCAATAGGGGATTTTGGAAGGATATTTGCAGTATTTAAACATGTATTGCGGAATTATAAATTCACGTCCTAATTTTGGGGACCTCATTATGCCTGAGGTAGGCCTAGCGACACATAGATTTGGAGAAACTTGATGCCGATAACTGCTTTATTTCATTAATGTAATAAATAGATCAAACCTCTAAAATGACAATAATTAAAAGAGTTTCTAGTGGCATTTGCCTTATTACAATCAATTTCTAAAACGACTCTAGAAAAGCAAATAAACAACTATTCTATTCTATTTGGTCCCGGAGGGACCCTCTCCAAGCTTGGCCTTCTTGGCCCCATCGATTAGATTCCCCAGGTCACGCATGTCCAGCAGCAGATACGCCCTTGCTAGGTGTCCTCCTTCGTTGCCCTCTGCATTCTGACAATCCACGATCCTTTTCCTCATCTTCCCTTCAAGTTCCATCAGACCCTGCTCTAAGTACTCCAACCTCTCTGTTGATTTTGTAGTAACTTCCCTCCATTCATTGATTGATTCCATGTCTATCTTGTGTTGTTACAAATGTTTGGCTTTAGACTCAAGGATTCTCTTGTGCAACCTCATGTATTTTACTTGTGCTTCAGCAGCATTGTCTATGACCCTATTTCCTCGATCGATCCCTGGATCGACTTCTCCTGCTATGTCATCATCCAACTATGATAGGTAGAAATACACATGACCGGCGTGGTACCGATCTGGTTAGGTGGTATCTTTTTCCACAATAATCTTCAGATGCCACATGTGTTGGGCCTCACACTTGAATGGAATGGCACCACCCTGAAAGTCTGCTTTGTAGTGAACTATCTTAGAAACTCGCGGTATGACTTGTTTTCTCCCAGCCTGTCTCATGACCCTGATAGGAGCATGAGGATAGATACCCCTTAACACAATCAGCACTAAGTGAGGAACATCCCTGGACCTGATGATGAACTCGCTAGTAGGAAACCACTCGAACATCCAGTGGACCTTGTCATCAGTCAAATTGCTAAAGAAGTGTACCCAATCCACGGCGTTTTCCGGTTGTACAAACATGTTTGGGATGAAAGTCATTCTTTTTGGATGGTGAAAGGATATGTGGTCATTCCATAGTCATCGCGGAAATTCCTGACGGTACTGTCCTCTTTGAAGATGCTCCAACAACCATATTTGCAGTAACAAATTACAACCCTCAAAATGTCTGAATCCCTTCTTACAACGATCCAAAGCTCGGTATATCTCTGCCACGATCATTGGGACAATAGTATAAGTTTGTCCCTCAATCCCTTATATTAAGGTCTTGATAACCATAGCCAAATGAGTGTGAATCCTGTCTCCTTGAATTGGAAATACTATCATACACAGAAAACAGACGATGAACACAAAACCCCGACGATGAGTCTAGCCCAGGGAAGTGATGGCAAACTCATCATGATAGATACGGTAGAATGTGTTGTGCCCATAACGCTCGTAGAGGAAGTCTAAAGGTATGTAGGACTTCTTCAGGCAGACTAAGTCGTCATTCTTTCTAAGACCCATCATTTTCAGAAATCCCCTAGAAGTACGATTTTCTAGTACCAGCAGACCAGGGCTATCCCAGGGTATCCCGACAAAACCTCCTATTTCCTCAAGAAGGGGAGTCATCTCTATGTTACCAAAACGGAAAACAACCCTCTTTTCATCCCAGATCATAGTAGCGGCCTCGATCAGTACATTGTTTGGCTGAATGTCCAGCAAAGAAGGTAAATTTCCAAGAATTCTTTTCACATGGCTCTTGTTGCTTGGAGAGAGATTTTCCCTCCAGTCTAGCAATAGAGGTGAGATACTTCGGACCATGCCGAACCTGGGGACTTCGTGCCTTATTTTCTATAAAATAAACAAAGTTAGCCCTCCCCCCTCCCCCCTTCGGATTTGACTACTTACACATTAATGATTAACATATCGGCACATTTTCTCCAAAGAATGCACATATCATGATCGTGCCCGTGGGATTATGGAAATCCTAATGGGCTTTGGACAAGGTTTTCCTTAGAGGGTTATTATGCGGACAACATACTAACCCATGCTTGGTTTGGACGTGATGCATGCACAGTTAACATCAAAGTAGGGTTTTCTATAGAAGTCTAGACTTGTACCCTCAAGCGGACAACTTGAGAGGGAAAGGCACGGAACCGTTGACTGCACCGTTGATCGACCAGTTTTACCGCAAATAAGCCTTTCCAAATTTAAAAGGGTAATATAGGAAGAGCGCGGACACTCATCAAGTGTCGCTATGGTATTAATTGCGCACGAGTGGAATATGATGCAGAGCATGTAATTATGTAAAACATAAAACAACACCTTGTCAAGTATTTTGCATGATGAAAGTGATAAATGCGGTATTTAATAAATGTAAAGACAGGGAAGAAAAAAGAACAAAGAAGGAGTTAGTTCGTATAATGGAAAAATTATAATAAAGCGGTAAAAGGGGTAGGGATTGGGAAAGACAAAAAGATTGAAGCCATCGAACAAGGTTAAACGAAAAACTGCATATAAATTCATGTAAAAGGGAAAATAGGGAAGGGGGTGTGTATGTAGAAAATAAACGGTGAATTTGAGCATAAAATAATAAAGACACGCTTATCGAGGGAGACTAATTCACACAGACCAAGTTCATTAGGGTAAGAACCTAAGGATAACCCCAGCAGAGTCGCCATGCTGTCGCGCCCCCTTTTTCTCGCGAAATCGGGTTTCGACGTTGACAACTCTTTTAAGAGGAAGGAAGGGTTATTAAAAGAGAGTCGCCACCTAATGGATTAAGGTGCGTTAGGGCACCTATTGCAACTGACTCGGGTTTACTAGTTTGCGTCACCAAAGATCGAGTAAGGGCTCAAATTACCTCAAGGAGAAGGTGTTAGGCACTCCTCGAGGTCCACAACGGTGGGTCCCGACCGAACTTAAATCATGTGAATTAGTCTAAGAGAGAAGAGAAACATAAAGAAAGAATTATTTTAATAGGAGTGGGGTCCTAAGTTTTTTAGCCTAAAGGATCACCCCATGCAACATAAATAATACTTCGTAACTCCCCCAAGATGGGGGTGTTACTTATATTATTCAGCGGGCACAAACTATTATCTCCTGCTACCCGATTACTATCTTTAAGTTATTTACCTAAAGCGCTCTAATCAATTCTAAATCGTACCCTATGTGTGCACTACATGTCCCTTGCCTATGGCCCAGCAGGCGTTTGGACCTTTATTTTTGGATGGTTCTAGACTTAACTTAGGTTGCTCAAAAAATGATAAAAACTAGGCGACATACAAAATAAATTGGACTTTCATGTAAAAGAAAATAAGGGCTCAGGTTAGCCTCCACACTTAGGCAGCAAATGCACGCAAACAAATTAGGCGTTTTTACAGTTTCAACAATTGAAGTCATTAGGCCCTATAGATATGATTTCTATATGATTCTGGATTTTAATCATGCGAGCAGTTATGCAAAGTAATTTCTAAGTGACTGCACAATTGTCTACTAATTATAAGCATAAGCGGTTAAAACCTATAAACATGCTATCTAGGTGATTTACTCAGTATTTGGTAGTAATAAATACGAGAGATATCCAGAATTACTCAGTTGTTCCTATAGGCATGCTTTCTACTGGCGTTCAATGAGGCAGTGTTTTAAAGCCTAATTTTAGTGCTTAACACATATAGTGATTACCCTATAGACATGGTTCCTACCCTTGATGATTGAAACTAGTTTTAGTTCTTATATACTAAATGAGCAAGTATGACAATATCATATCAATCAATTAAGAACCCTATGTGCATGACTTCTAAAAATGCTGATTTATAAATGACCCTATGATCTTGATGAATATGATGCAGTGCAAATTGAACTTTGGTTATTTTATTCCCTATAGGCATGGTATCTAAAAAGCAGAATAGGTAGGTTATCCGCAGAGCTTATTCGAGCAAGTAAACACCTATAGGCAGGTTATCTACAGAGCATATTCGAGCAAAATAAACACCTATAGGCAGATTATCTAACATACAATAGTAGAATGAGCAAAGTAAACACCTATAGGCAGGTTACCTAACACAATAGCAGAATGAGCAAAGTAAACACCTATAGGCAGGATTTCTACCCATTCTCATGAAAATGTTAAAATAAACCCAGTTTCCCAATTTACTAATACCCCAATTATTATTACAAATAATTATTACAGACCAGAATTGAATGAATGAATTACAAAGTATAAAAACTATAGGAAGCATGCAGCAGGCCCAAATACACCTGGACAGGCCAGGCCTTCAAATCACAGTAGCTCCAAAAGCCTATGTTCAAAGATCCACAGTAGCCAGCAGTGAATAATTCACCCATATCTCAAGGATAAGCATACATAACCCAAATCTCTAGTATGTCAGAGTTTCCAAGGGCTTCAAGAACCCAGGGCAGGACTCACACTAGAGAAAGAGTGAGAATTCAAGAGAGTAGGATGGGATTAGGGGATATAGAATCACACATAGAACATAAACAAATAGCAACACATTTGAACCCAGGCAGACTTAATTCAGTTTTTAGAAGTTAACATAGTCACATGCTAATAAGACCAGTTCATAAACATGTTCATAATGATAACAAAGACTGCAGATCAGACTGAGTCATAGAAAGAAAGCTCATTGATTAATAGTAGGTCAGGAACACACTAATTAGTATTAGGAATTGATTAAACAATTTAGCAGAGGTATCATAACATAGTGAGCACAGAACCAAACAAGTCACATGGTGACAGGTTCAATAAACAAACTGATGAATATGTTAAGCCACACATAACTAAACAGACCTTAGGAAAAGTATGGAGGGATTTAAGGCTAAAGAATAGCCCTAAATTACACAGAGTTAGGCAGATTCAAACTAAGTTCAACATATCTTAAATACATGTAATAGCATTTGGGGTAACATGGTTTGATAATAGTAACACATTAAGCAGGTAATCATAATGGAATAGCAAAGGATTCAATAAACTCACCAGTTAAGATGAAACATGAAAAAGGAATCCAACAGTGTAGTAATTGTTACCAACAGAAGCAACAATTGAGAATTTCTGGCCTTGGCTTCCAGCCGGCCAGGAATCAAAAGCACACAGTAGTATTACTAGGAGTAAAACAATTTGAGTTCTAAACTTTATTTCAAAGGGGAGTGGGTAGGGGTTCGAATAATGTTCTAGCATTAAAGAATTCCTCACTTAAATACTGAGGTCAGTCTTTAAATCAGTAGGGTTGAACCCTAAGTTTTAGGTGAAAAAATGCACAAAACCAGTAGGAAATAAGGTAAAGAATCACATCAGGCAGACAAGAGATCATTGTAAAAGGAATGCTCAATCGAGCTGGATTTGATTCAAGTAAAAAGGGTTGGAAACCCTAAATTAGGTAAAACCCGAAATTAGCAGAGAATAATGGCAAAGAATCATGTATTAACACATACAAATGAACGTAGACAGGGATTATTCAAAAGAGACATGAAATTGAACCAGATTAGTTCGAGTAAAAAGGGGCTGAAACCCTAATTTTGGGTAAAACACAAAATCAACAAGAATAAAGGAAAAGAACACATATTAGCACAAAATAAACATATATAGGAACTTAAAAAAGTAAACTTATAATCGAACCAGATTTGGTTCAAGTAAAAGGGGTTTGAAACCCTAAATTAGGTAAGTCACAAAATCGGCAAAAATCAACAGACCCATAAGTAATTGAGCAAATATAGACGAAGAAATATTTAAAAAAAACAGAGTTTGAACGAGATTTGGTTCAAATCAAAGAAGATCTGAAAACCTAACCTTTAGGGCTTAGTGTGAATCAGGAGAGATATGAGAGAATCATCACAAATAACGTACGTGGACTCGAGATTTGTCCGGATTCAAATGATAAATACAGATTTGGACGGAATCAAATTGGGGTACTTGCCATATTTAGGCAAGTACCTATGTTATTCCGGAATCTAACACTAAATAAGGGAAGAACCCTAAAATGGTAAGGGGATAGGGTAAGAATCCCATTAGGACCGGGATTTGGGAGGATTTGGGTGAAGCGACAGCGTTAGGGTTCAATAGGGGAGGGGAAATGAGGGCGGCGGTTTTAGAAAAGTGAGGATTAGGGTAGAGAGGAGGGATATAAGGGAAGGGGGTTGTTAGTTGTGGGCCGTTGATCATTTTTTATCAACGACCAGGATTTAGGCGGATTGGGGTTGGGTTTAATGAATGGGTAAGGGTAATGGGCTAATGAGTTTGGGCTTGGGGTAATTGTGCTATGTTTGGGTAGTTAGGTCCGAAATTACTTATGAAATTAGGGCCAGATTTTAAATACCCAATTTTGACAAATAAATAATTTATAAAAATAATAGATAAATAACAAAAATATCATTTAGGCATGCAAATGATTAAAAACATTATTTAACATTATAAAAATATTAAAAGTTATTTTTTGTATAAATAATGTAATTATTATGTACATATGGGCTATTATTGCAAAATGTGCAATTTAGCCCTGAAAAATGCAAATGTAATTATACGAAATGCACTGAAAATATTTAAAATCTCATATTGGTATAAATGATAAGTTTAGATGATTAAATAATCATAAAAATAATTAGGAGGGTAATTATTGGATATTTATATAATAAAAGACAGAAATAAATTGATTTAAAGTCTTTAAAAATCATGGAAGATTATGAAAAAATACTTGTGTATGGTTGTAAATCAAATGATGATGCATATTCACTATTTTGAAAAAGTATATATATATATATATATATATATATATATATATATATATATAGAAAAATATGAGGAAACAATTGGGTATCAACAACGGTGATATAAGAAAATGAGATATTGTGATTTATTTATGATTTGGGACTACGAGGCGTTACCTCGGGAGTGCCCTTGTTGATATTGATTTATGGCCGCAGTTGCCTTTGATTATTGTTGTGATTTTCTTAAAGTTGAAAAGAATTCTGTTTTGTTTCCACGAGTTATTATTTGCCCTTATTTTGTGTAAATAAATGGTGACATACTACTTAGTTCATTTCCATTATCATTTTATTGTTATTATATTGTTAAACATTTTTTCCATACCTTTATTATTTTCAGTAGGGCCTGACCTGACCTCGTCACTACTCTACCGAGGTTAGGCTTGCCACTTACTGGGTACTGATGTGGTGTACTCATACTATGCTTCTGCACATCATTTTGTGCAGATCCAGGTACATCCTACCAGTCCAGATATCAGTGAGCTACCTGTGTACGGAGACTTCGAGGTATATCTGCCAGCGTCCGCAGACGTCGGAGTCCCCTTCTATCATTATTATGTTGCTTCCTTATTTTTCCTTAGACCCTAATATATAGATACATTAAGGATAAATTCTTAGAAGCTTGTAACTTATTTCTACCGGGTTTTGAGAGTTGTAATTAAGTGAATTGCAGATTTATTTATTTCATATTTCTATTATTATTCCGCATTGATATTCTTACTTAGTCTTAGAGACTAGGTGACATCACGACATCCTACGGAGGGAATTTGGGGTCGTGACACCAATAAACCCTTGCCTTGCGAATTCGTGTCCAAAATTCTCAAATCTAGTCATAAACAATTCAATATACTCAATACAAATCGTAGGAATTAATTCCATATGAATTTACATATTTTTCGAATAAAAATCCGAAATTCATTCTAAAAATCAACAGTGGGAGCCACGTCTCGAATCCCAAAAAAACTCGCACAATCTGAACACCCGTTCCGATACGAGTTCAACCATACAAATATTATCGAATTCCGACATCGGATTGACCTTCAAATCTTAATTTTACATTTTTGGAAGATTTTATAAAAATCTTATTTTTCTTCCATAAATTCACGGATTCATGATGTAAATGAGTATGAAATCATGAAATATAATCAATATATGATAAGGAACACTTACTCCAATATTTTCCTGTGAAAATCGTCCAAAAAGCTTCTTACCCGAGCTCAAAATCTAAAATGGTGGAAAATGGGGCGAAATCCCATTTCTAGAACTTAAGTTGTGTTTGCCCATATTTTTACTCATCGCGATCGCGGGAATTCGTTCGCGATCGCGTAGAACAATTTTTGCCTAAATCCATTTTACACTTCGTGATCGCGGATAATTCTTTGCGATCGCGAAGCACATTTTGGCTGCACAGATTATTAACTCTACGCGATCGCGGAAATGGACATGCGATCGCAGAGAACATTTTTTTCCGCCTTACGAGATCGCATAGCACAAATTTGGTGCTTCCGCTTCTGCCTCATTCCTTCTTCGCGAACGCAGCTTTGCCCACGCGTTCGCGGTGCCTTAGCTTTTCCAACTGTGCGATCGCGTACAATACTATGCGATCGCATAGTAAAGATTTTCATCAGTGCTCAACAAGCCTTCGCGATCGCGGATAAAGCCACGCGATCGCGATCAAGGAAACCAAAACTGGGAAATACCAGATTTTAGCCATTTGTTCTTGAACAAAAATGGTCTGAGGCTCGTCTGAAACTCACTCGATCCCTCGGGGCTCCAAACCAAACATGCACACAAGTCCAAAAACCGCATACGAACTCGCTCGCACTATCAAAACACCAATTTAACACCTAGAATTACGAATCGGACACCAAATCAAATGAAATTTTTAAGAAAACTTTAAAACTTCTATTTTCATAACTAAACGTCCGAATCACGTCAAATCAATTCCGTTTCTTGACAAATTCGACAGACAAGTCATAAATGATATAACAGACCTATAAAAAATTTCAGAACTCGAATCCGACCCCGATATCAATAAAAGTCAATTTGTGGTCAAACTTTGTAATCTTTAAACCTTTAGGCTTCTAGTTTTCGCCAACTGGCAATATTTCAAGTTAGAGACCTCCAAATTAAATTTCGGACATACACCCAAGTCCCAAATCACGATGCGGACCTACCGGAACCGTCAAAATACTGATTTGAGTCCGTTTGTTCAAAATGTTGACCAAAGTCAACTCAGTTGAGTTTTAAGGCTCTATTTCACATTTTAATAAATTTTTCATATAAAAACTTTTCGAAAAATTATACGGACTACGCACGCAAGTCGAGGAATAATGAATAGTGCTTTTCGAGGTCTTAGAACACAAAAATAATTATTAAATTTAAAGATGACCTTTTGGGTCATCACATTCTCCACCTCTAAAACAAACGTTCGTCCTCGAACGGAGTTAGAAAACCTGAGCTAGTGAAAAGGTGTGGATATTTACTCCGCATGTCCGACTCAGACTCCCAGGTAGATGCCTCTACCGGCTAACCTCTCCATTGTACCCGAACTGAAGGATAACTCTTAGACCTCAACTGTCGGACCTGCCGGGCTAGAATAGCTATCAGCTCCTCCTCATAAGTCAAATCCTTGTCCAATTGGACTGAGCTAAAATCTAACACATGGGTCATATCACCATGATATTTTCGGAGCATAGACACATGGAACACCGGATGAACCGCTGATAAACTAGGTGGTAATGAAAGCATGTAGGCTACTTCACCCACCCTTTCAAGAATTTCAAATGGTCCAATATACCTAGGGCTCAACTTGACCTTCTTTCCGAACCTCATTACACCTTTCATAGGTGAAACCCGGAGCAATATTCTTTCTCCAACAATGAATGCAATATCACAAACTTTACGGTCGGCATAACTCTTTTGCCTAGACTGAGCTGTGTGAAGTCGATCTTGAATAACCTTGACCTTATCCAAGGCATCCTATACCAAATCGGTACCCAACAACCGAGCCTCTCCCGGTTCAAACTAGCCAACTGGAGTTCGGCATCGCCTTTCGTATAATGCCTTATATGGAGCCATCTGAATGCTCGATTGGTAGCTATTATTATAAGCAAACTATGCAAGTGGTAAGAATTGATCCCAAGAACCTCCAAAGTCTATAGCACAAGCGCGTAGCATATCTTCCAATATCTAAATAGTGCACTCTGACTGTCCGTCTGTCTGTGGATGAAATGTTATACTAAACTCAACCCCCGTGCCTAACTCACGCTGTACAGCCCTCCAGAAGTGTGAGGTAAACTGTGTACCTCGACCTGAAATAATAGACACGGGCACACCGTGTAGGCGGACAATCTCACTAATGTAAATTTCAGCTAACCTGTCTAAAGAATAGGTAATTGTTACTGGAATGAAATGTGCTAACTTGGTCAACGTGTCCACAATAACCCAAACTGCGTCAAACTTTCTATGAGTACGTGGGAGTCCAATAACAAAATCCATAGTGATACGCTCCCACTTCCACTCAGGAATTTCTAACTTCTGGAGCAAACCATCAAGTCTCTGATGCTCGTACTTAGCTTGCTGACAATTCAGACACCAAGCTACATATGCAACTATATCCTTCTTCACTCTCCTCCACTAATAATGTTGCCGCAAATCTTGATAAATTTTGGCAAAACTTGGATGAATAGAATACCTGGAACTGTGGGCCTCTTCCAAAATTAATTCACGAAGCCCATCCACATTTGGCACACAAATATGACCCTGCATTCGCAGAACTCCATCTCCCCCCACAATAACCTGTTTGGCATCACCGTGCCGTACCGTGTCCTTGAGGACAAGTAAATGAGGATCATCATACTGTCTCTCTCTGATGCGCTCATATAAAGAAGACCAAGCGACTGTGCAAGCTAGAACTCGACTAGGTGCTGAAACATCTAACCTCACAAACTTATTAGCCAAAGTCTGGACATCTACAGCTAACGGTCTCTCACCAACCGGAATATAAGCAAGGTTGCCCATACTCACAACCTTTCTACTCAAAGCATCGGACACCACATTGGCCTTTCTAGGGTGATACAAAATGGTGATATCATATTCTTTCAACAACTCCAACCATCTTCTCTATCTCAAATTAAGATCTTTTTGTTTGAACAGCTATTGAAGGCTACGATGATCAGTAAATACCTCACATGAGACACCATAGAGGTAATGCCTCCAAATCTTCAGTGCGTGAACAATGGCTGCCAATTCTAAGTCATGAACAGGATAATTCTTCTCGTGAACTTTCAACTGCCGCGGCACATATGCAATCACCCTTCCATCTTGCATTAATACCGCACCAAGACCAATGTGAGATGTATCACAATATACCGTATAAGATCCTGAACCTATGGGTTATACCAACACTGGCGTCATAGTCAAAGCAGTCTTGAGCTTCTGAAAGCTAAACTCACACTCGTCTGACCATCTGAATGGGACACCATCTGGGTCAGTCTGGTCAATGGACTTGCTATAAATGAGAACCCTTCCATGAACCGACGATAATGACCTGCCAAACCCAGGAAATTCCGGATCACTGTAACTAAAGTAGGTCTAGGCCAATTATGAACAACCTCAACCTTCTTAGGATCCACCTTTATGCCTTATGCCGATACAACATGCCCCAAAAAGGCAACTGAGTTTAACCAAAACTCGCATTTTGAAAATTTAGCATATAACTGATTATTCTTCAAAGTCTGAAGCACACTCCGAAGATGCTGCTCATGCTCTTCTCGACTGATGGAGTAAATCAAGATATCATCAATGAATACAACCACAAAAGAATCCAAATAGGGCTTAAACACTCGATTCATCAAATCCATAAATGCTGCTGGGGCATTTGTCAACCCAAATGACATCACTAGAAATTCGTAATGCCCATATCGAGTCCGAAAAGTTGTCTTAGGGACATCAGATTCCCTAATCTTCAACTGATGGAAACCAAACCTCAAATCGACCTTCGAAAATACCTTGGCACCCTGAAGCTGATCAAATAAGTCATCAATTCTTGGAAAAAGATATTTGTTTTTGATAGTGGCCTTGTTCAACTGCCGATAATCTATACACGTCCGCATAGAGCCATTTTTTTCTTTACAAATAGTACCGGTGCACCCCAGGGCGAGACATTAGGTCTAATAAATCCCTGATCAAGCAAGTCTTGTAACTGCTCCTTCAATTCTGTCAACTCCGGGGGGGCCATACGATATGGTGGGATAAAAATGGGCTGAGTTCCCGGAGCTAAATCAATACAGAAGTCTATATCTCTGTCGGGTGGCATCCCCGGCAAATCTGCAGGAAATACTTCTGGAAATTCATGAACAAATGGTATTGAGTCCATAAAAGGAACATCCGCACTGGGATCGCGAATATAAGCCAAATAGGCTAGACACCCTTTGTCGACCATACGCCGAGCCTTCATATAAGAAATAACCCTGCTGGTAGAATGACCAGGAGTTCTTTTTCGCTCTAACCGAGGTAACCCCGGAATAGCTAGGGTCATTGTCTTAGCATGACAATCTAATATAGCATGATAAGGTGACAACCAATCCATACCCAAGATGACATCAAAATCTACCATATCAAGAAGTAGAAGATCCACACTAGTCTCAAGACTACCAATAGTAACCACACACGAACGATAGACATGATCTACTACAACAGAGTCTCCTACCGGTGTAGATACACACACAGAAGCACTCAGAGAATCACAACGCACAACCAAATATGAAGCAAAATAGGACGACACATAGGAATAAGTAGATCTTGGATCAAATAGAACTGAAGCATCTCTATGGCAAACTGGAATAATACCTGTGATCACAATATCAGATGACTTGGCCTCAGGCCTAGTTGGAAAAGCATAAAATCGAGGCTGGACCCCACCACTCTGAACTGCATCCCTAGATGACCTCTAACTGGCTGGCCTCCACCTCTAACGGTCTGACCTCCACCTCTAATGGCCTGACCTCCACCTCTAGCTGCATGACCCCTAACTCTAGCTGGCTGAGCAGGCGATGAAGCAATCGGTGCTGCTATGATGGCACGTGAATCCTGCCGAGATCTGTTACTCGACAACCTAGGGCAATACCTCCTAATGTGACCAATGTTCCCACACTCATAACACCCATCCTGATGTCGTGGCTGCTGAAGCTGAAGCTGACCCGAACGGGCTGGATAACCGTTGTAGTGACTCTAGATTGGTGGTGCACTGATATGAGCTGAATGTGCACCAAATGCTGGCTGCCTAGAGTAAGGCATTATAGGACCGTGACTCCCTGAAGCACCGGGAGATGCCTGAAGTGTTGAATGAAACGGTCTGGAAGGATGACCTCTACCAAAATTATCCCTACCTCCAGAAAAGGCACTACTGAAACCACCGAACTGACGAGGCCTCTTATCAGACCTATGCCTTCTCTCCTGTGCAACAACCATCTCGATCCTCCTCACGACAGTAGCAGCCGCCTGAAAGGAAATCTCACTTTCAGTTTCCTTGGCCATCTGAAGCCTGATAGGGTGAGTGAGTGAGTCCCTCAATAAACCTCCTCACTCTCCCTCCCTCAGTAGGTAGTAAAAGAAGAGCATGACGGGGTAAATCCACAAAACGGGACTCATATTGAGTAACAGTCATACTGCCCTGCTATAGACGCTCAAATTACTTGCGGTAATCCTCTCTCAGTGTGATAGGAAGGAACTTCTCCAGAAATAGCTGCGAGAACTGCTCCCAGGTAAGTGCAGGCGACCCAACTGGTCTGGTCAATATATAATCTCTCCACCACTTCTTGGCGGAACCCGTAATCTGAAATACAGCAAAATCGACCCCATTGGTCTCAACTATACCCATGTTCCGCATCACCTCATGGCAGCGCTCAAGATAATCCTGTGGGTCCTCATAAGGTGTACCACTGAAGTGAACTGGAAAGAGCTTAGTAAACTTATCCAGTCTCAATATGGCCTCAGAAGACATTGCGGGCCTATCACCGGCATGTGCCACAACAACCGGCTGAACTGCCCCAACTGGCGGGGCTGCTGGAGCCTGATTCTGGGGAGCCATCTGCTTTGGAGCTGGAGTAGTGGGAGTTTGTGCTCCTGCCCCAGCCTGTGAAACGGCTAGTGCCACTGGAAATTTACCATTCGGGGCCACACCCTCCATTAGGCTCACCAAACAGACTAGAGCGTCCTAAAGTACTAGAATAGTTATGAACCCTTCTGGAACCTGAACTGGTCCAACCGGTACAATCTGAACTGGAACCTCCTCCTGAATATCCACCTGAGGTTCTACAATATGTGTTGCTGCTTGAGCTCTAGACTGAGCTCTACCTCTGCCTCTGCCCCTAGCAAGACCTCGGCCTCGACCTCTACTCCTGGCCATAGTTGCCATCGGGGGCTCTGGTCCCTGTCCGTCGGTAAATGTGTTACGTGTTCTCGCCATCTACGAGAGAATAAGAATAGAACGGTTCCATCTTCGAGGATAGAATAAAATCGCACGACAGAATAAGAAAGAAGTGATATTGTTCCTAAACTTTGTAGCCTCTGGAAGATAAGTATAGACGTTTCTGTACCGATCCTTCAGACTCTACTAAGCTTGCTCGTGACTCGTGAGATCTAAGTAACCTAGTGATCTGATACCAACTATCAAGACCCAAATTTTCCACCTTCGGGACCGTGATGGTGCCCAACATTTTACTTGCTAGGCAAGCCA
Source organism: Nicotiana tomentosiformis (assembly GCF_000390325.3). Lineage (NCBI taxonomy): Eukaryota > Viridiplantae > Streptophyta > Magnoliopsida > Solanales > Solanaceae > Nicotiana > Nicotiana tomentosiformis. Next base: position 118,537,482 of record NC_090822.1, read on the forward strand.
ACGTTAGAATAATATTATTCATTTTAAAATAATTTTAAATTAATTAATAAATAAGAAACAAATGCGGAAGAAAAGTCTGAAATGTAGTAAATAATCCATAATAATAACGATGTCTAAATACCATCCCAGAACTGGAGTCACAAGTGCACGAGCTTCTAGAATGATACAAATAAGGGTCTGAATAAAATAAAGCTGTCTGAAAGCAAATACACAGCTAAAGTAAAGTAGACGGGGACTTCAGTAATGCAGACGCTGTGCAATTATATCTCAAGTCTCCTCTGGGTAGCTGAAATCCGAGCAAGTCTATGATACGCCGCTGGGACCAACTCCGAAATCTGCACAAGAAGTGCAGAGTGTAGTATCAGTACAACTGACCTCATGTACTGGTAAGTGCCGAGCCTAATCTCGACGAAGTAGTGATGAGGCTAAGGCATGTCACTTACACTCACATGTACACAATAATAGTAATAATAACAATATTAGAAATAAATCAGGTAACTCATTTCAACAGTTGAAGCCAACTCAGCAGTCATAACCAATTATTATTTCAATCAATTTCCGTTGCGGCGTGCAACCCGATCCCACAATATATTCCTATTCAATTCTATTGCGGTGTGTAACCTGCTTCTCCAATATATTCATTTCAATCAATTCTGTTGCGGCGTGCAACCCGCTCCCCCAATATAAACTTTAAATAAGTCTGTTGCGGCGTGCAACTCGATCCCCCAATATATTTACTTTCATTTTCGTTGCGGCGTGCAACCCGATCCCCCAATATATTTTAACAACTCATAAATTTAATAAACACTACTCCAATAAATACCACGTTCAATGAGAAACTATTAAGCATCAAGGCACACAGTAATTATAATTTATTTATGAACAAACAATGACAATTAGCAATTAATTATGAAAATCATGGAGAAAATAGGCAGTTTAATATTTAGTATGCTAAATGTCAAATAACAATTAAGACACATAAGTCAAATAAGCATGTAACAATTATTGCAGGAATTCAAGAATTAATATTTGACAAGGAATATGAGTGAAACAATTAATGTAATAATTAATTCATGATTTAAAACGATTTATGATTTTTCAAGTAATTTTGCAAACAATAAATTTGACGACGTATAGATACTCATCACCTTGCCTATACGTCATTCACATGCATCTCACATAATAAATAGCTTAAGGGTTCTATTCCCTCAAGTCAAGGTTAACCACGACACTTACCTCGCTTTGCAACCAAATTCAAGAATCCAATAAACCCTTGCCTCGTGAATTCGTGTCCAAAATCCTCAAATCTATCATAAACAATTCAATATACTCAATACAAATCGTAGGAATTAATTCCATATAAATTTATAAATTTTTCAAATAAAAATCCGAAATTCATTCTAAAAATCAACATTGGGACCCACATCTCGAATCCCGAAAAAACTCACGAAATCTAAACTCCTGTTCCGATATGAGTTCAACTATATAAAAATTATCAAATTCCGATATCGGATTGACCTTCAAATCTTAATTTTATATTTTATGGAAGATTTTATAAAAAATATTATTGTTCTTCCATAAATTCACGGATTCATGATGTAAATGAGTATGGAATCATGAAATATAATCAATATAGGATAAGGAACACTTACCCCAATATTGTTCCGTAAAAATCGCCCAAAACGCTTCTTTCCCGAGCTCAAAATCGAAAATGGTGAAAAATGGGACGAAATCCCATTTCCAGAACTTAAGTTCTGTTTGCCCAGATTTTTACTCATCACGATCGCGGGAATTCGTTCGCGATCGCGTAGAACAATTTCTGCCAAAATCTATTTTACTCTTCGCGATCGCGGATAATTCTTTGCGATGGCGAAGCACATTTTGGCTGCCCATATTATTAACTCTACGCGATAGCGTAAATGGACATGCGATCGCAGAGAACATTTTCTCAGCCTTACGTGATCGCGTACTGACTTGTGCGATCGCATAGCACAAATTTGGTGCTTACGCTTCTGCCTCATTCCTTCTTCGCGAATGCGGCTTTGCCCACGCGTTCGCGGTGCCTTAGCTTTTCCATCTGTGCGATCGCGTACAATACTATGCGATTGCATAGTACAAATTTTCATCAGTTCTCAACAAGTCTTCGCGATCGCGGATGAAGCCATGTGATCGCGATCAAGGAAACCAGAACTGGGAAATACCAGATTTTCAGCCATCTGTTCTTGAACAAAAATGGTCTGAGGGTCGTCTGAAACTCACCCGAGCCCTTGGGGCTCCAAATCAAACATGCACACAAGTCCAAAAATCTCATACGAACTCACTCGCGCATTCAAAACACCAATTTAACACATAGAATTACGAATCGGACACCAAATCAAATGAAATTTTTAAGAAAACTTTAAAACTTCTATTTTCACAACCGAACGTCTGAATCATGTCAAATCAACTATGTTTCTCACCAAATTCGACAGACAAGTCATAAATGATATAATTAACCTATGAAAATTTTCAGAACTCAAATCCGACCCCGATATCAATAAAAGTCAATTTGTGGTCAAACATTAAAATCTTTAAGCCTTTAGGCTTCTGGTTTTCGCCAACTGGTGATATTTCAAGTTAGGGACCTCCAAATTAAATTCCGGGCATACGTTCAAGTACCAAATCATGATACGGACCTACCGGAACTGTCAAAATACTGATCTGAGTCCCTTTGCTCAAAATGTTGACCAAAGTCAACATAGTTGAGTTTTAGGGCTCTATTTCACATTTTAATCAATTTTTCATATAAAAACTTTCTGAAAAATTATACGGACTGCGCACACAAGTCGAGGAATAATGAATAGTACTTTTCGAGGTTTAGAACACAAAAATAATTATTAAATTTAAAGATGACCTTTTGGGTCATCACATTCAATGAAGTAATGGTTTTCCATTTTAGCATTCTTTAGTTTCGTTTTGATCTCCTATCTTAGTGACTAAATTTGTTTTGTCTGTATCTATCTATTCCTACCAAAAATTTAGTCTAGTTTTAAATATTGGTTAGGAATAAAATTATAAGAGATTAGGTTGGGCCATGATTGGTGTAAGACTTTAATTGGACTTCCCCGACGTATTTATGAGCTAATTGTTGCTCAGGACCAAAAACAAATAAACATTCACAAGCTAGCCAACTTTTCCATAACTAATTTACTTCATTTCCTCCACAACAATATCCATACCTCATGACCTTACAATAATCTCAAAATTAGTAATTGAATAATATTCGAATATCGTTGCTTGCTTTAGGCGCGATTAATAATAAATCATTGTGACTATGGGCATGGTTCCCGAAGCATAGTCATGATACGTAAACCCCAATTCAAGTGCGCGTTTCACGCGACTTGACCATAACTTCAAATAATAATAAAATAAATATGTTGTAAATCGCGGGTGCATTTCACGTGGCACGGTTTGCAATGTGTACCAAAATAATAAGTGTACGACATCGTTGCTTGTTCAAATAAATTTCATAAATACTAAAAGCGGTTAAGCAAATAGTTAAAAGTGGTCAAAAGGTAAAATGCACAATAGGTTTAAAATATCTAATAAGTCAGATAATTAGGCCAAGTATTAATTGTTAAGCGACCGTGCTAAAACCACGGAACTCGAGAGTGCCTCACACCTTCTCCTCGGTTAACAAAATTCCTTACCCTATCTTTTGTGTTCGCGGACCATAAATAGAGTCAATCTCCTCAATTTGGGATTTTAAAATAAACCGATGAATTGGGACACCATAATAATTATCCCAAGTGGCGACTCTGATTAAATAAATAATCTCATTTCGAATAATGTCACTTAAATTGGAAAAATTTTCCTACCCCTATCCCCCGGGAAAAAGGAGGTGTGATAGCTCTGGCGACTCTGATGGGGATACGAACCCAGAATCTCTGGTTCAGGGGTCAGAATTCGAGCTTAGAATAACTGTTATACTTGGTTTTTGTTTATTATCTGATTTTTTATGTGTTTGAGCCTAATGTACTAAATGCCGCTTTTTACCGCTTTGATATTGTTTGAACTGTATATAAAAATGTTGTGAAATCCTTATTCTAGCGTGACTTCTTTTCTGTTAGTGTCATACCCTAATTTAGAACGAGGACCGGATCAGTTACATAGTCGGATGGCCTTTTGGTTACCGGTACATTGCCCCTCCCCTCCCCCCCCCCCCGGCTCGAGTTGCCCGCTCGGATAAGCTAGGTCTAGAACAATACACCCAGGTTTTAAGCTTAGAATGACATAGCCTCATGCCGAATCCCTAGTAGGTACGTTTGTTTGCATCACGTACATTTGACTTTGGGGACTCAACACACGGGTTGGGTCCGTCTAGGACAGGTGTACCCAATTTAAAAGACTATCCTGATGCATTTTACGTGCTACTTGTGCATTTATTTGTTTCGGCTTGTATTTTGATCGACTTCTAGAATAGGGAAAGAAAATCAAGAAAACCCAAGAGTGAGGTAGGAGATAAAAACACCCGGTTCTGAAAATCCAAAGTATTTGAAAAGTCCTGAAACTCTGCCGAAAGTTTGAAAAAAAAAAGAGAAAAAGAAACGTCATTGCAAAATAAGCTAATTGTTTTCAAAAAGTCATGTTTTTTTTCTGTTGTGTTAATACTAACCGAACTACGCGGGTCTGATTCTCACTGAATGTGATATACGTAGGTAAACCACATCGGTTCCAGCCCCCAATTTTCAAAAATTCAAAAAAAGATATTTTCCTTTAATTCCTTCTTTAGAAGTTTTTCTTTGAGACGTCAAATCCAAAAATCCAGAAATATTAAAAAGAAAAAGTCTTTCTCCCAAAATTCAAAAAAAGAAATCAAAATCCAAAAAAATATTTTCTTTCTTTTGAAATTTACAAAAAAAAAAAAAATCAAAATCCAAAAAATATTTTCTTTCTTCTTTAGAAGTCTTTCTTTCACCAATTCTCAAAAATAAAAAAATAAAATAAAATCAAAATAAAAAAAATTGAAAATATTTTCGTTGCTATGAGATTTTGTCAGATTATTTGTATATGAGGAAAAAAAGAGTTAGTTTATCTATTTTATTTCCGATCTTTCGAACTACGCAAGATCTGATTCATGCGGCGTCATGATACTTAGGTAATCCCCATCGGATTCGATCACAACCATTAAATAAACTGAGTGGAAAAAAAGAAAGAAAAGAAAAGAAAAGAGTGACAAAAAAAATAACAAAGAGCGAAAAAAAGAGTGAAAATCCAAAAAGAGAACTCTGTGTCCAATTTGAAAAGAAAACTGCAGAAAGTTTCCGTGAATATTCTGTCAAATAGCGTGAGCAAGCTGCAAGGATAAAACCTCCAATGGACGAAGCAGAAATGATTACGGTCTTCCTACAGGCCCAAGATGCGGACTACATCCAGAACATGATGTCTGTTATGGGTAATCCATTCGCTGAGGCTATCAAAATTGGGGAGATGGTCGAAAATGGTTTAAAAACGGACCGAATCTTGAGTCATGCTGCCTTTAAGGCCATATCACAAGCCCTTCAAAATAGTTCAGGGGATTTGATGAACAGAAACGGGAGAGAAGAGAGAGCCATGATGGCTTCTAGCTCGAGGGGGGTCGCAAGTCATTCAACCAATCATATATGCTTCCTAAGGTCCGACAACACTATTATCCCCATCAAAATGCTGCTTATGCCATGGTACCGCCTCCCTATGAGGTGATGAACGCGCGACCGTACACGCAGCCACAACATTATACACAAAACCGAACTCTACCTCCCAAAAATGCCCATCCTTACCAAGCTCCGTATAATCCCCAACCAAACGTTCCCCAATACAATCCTCGCCCAAGAGATCCCCTCAGAATGAATCAGTTCACCCCTACTGGTGAATCATATTCAAGTTTGTTTCAAAAGCTAATCGGGCTAGGTCTGCTGCAGCTAGTAGCCCCGAACCGGCCAAACCCTGAATCCTCCTCGCACTAAGCTGATGCTAGATGTGAATACCACTCTGGAGCAATGGGACATGATACAGAGGATTGTTGGGCCCTCAAAAGGGCAGATGAAGAATTGATGTTCCAGCATTGAAAGCCACAGTAGCCATTTCCGCGACAGAAGAGAAACCTAAAAACGGGCGTCAAACCAGAAAGTTCCCTGTCAGACAGGAGCCTCGGTAGCCAGTCTTGCTATCTTTTCTACGTCCGAATTATTTCAAGGTGTGATCCGGATGTTTTACTTTGTTGTCTTACTTTTTGATGTAAACCCTTCCATCTTTAAAAGTCAAAAAAAGAAGAAAAAAATCAAAATAAAATGAAATTAATATTTCATTATCCAAGAATGTCACTTTTCTTAATCTTGTCACTTTTCTTACTCTCTTTTCAATTATATTAATACATATTTCAATAACATGACATGCTTGCGAACTTCATGACCAGATCCTAAAACGCTGTCAGACCTCGAAATAATGAATCAAGAAGTAGAATGTGCTGAAGATAAGGCTTGTGAGAAAATAAACAAAGAATTGGAACAGTAGGCCTAGGCCAAGTCCGTATGAAATCGGAAGAAGTTAAAATTCCCTCTCTTCGGATCATTGTTGAAGCCGAGATTAAGGATAAAGATTGGGTCCAGAACCGATTGGAATAATTAACACTGATTAATAAAAAATGATTGACTGTAGTTTGCCACGGGCAGTTATACCAATAAAGAATGGCCCGTATCTACAACAAGAAAGTGAGGCCCAGAAAATTTGAAGTGGGGTAACTCGTTCTGAGACACATTCTCCCGCATCATGAAGAAGCCAAAGGAAAATTTGCTCCTAATTAAAAGGTCCATACATTATAAGAAGAGTGCTGCTGAAGGGAGCGTTGTATTTGGGAGACATCGAAGGAAATGATCCTGAGATAGCTGTTAATGCAGATGCAGTCAAAAAGTATTACGTTTGACTACTTTCACAGCTTTAACATGTTCCGATTAGGATGACGAAGGCTTTCTTTCTCGCTATCCAAACACTACCAACCCTTTGAGCCGGTTACCTTTCTTTGATTATCCTCTTTGGAACCTAAAGGTATTATTGAAAAAGAAGAAAAAAAAACAAAAAAAAGGAAAAAAGAAAAGTAAAAAATAAAAAAGAAAAGAAAAGAAAAGAAGCAAAAGAAAACAAACAGAAGAAAAACAAAACAAAGTTGCTTGAACTACGTTCGACTTGATTCCGAAAGGATACATAGGCAGCCTCTCTCCGGGATTCAGTCACACTAAAATAAAAATTCACATTTCCCCAAAAGTTGAAACTGGGGCAGATAATTCGACGATAGTTTCGCCTGAAAGGTTCCAAAGTTGTATTTCAGTCTGATTTCTTTTCACCCAAATCCTTTCCAAGTCCTTCCGATCAATTGGCAGGAATGTTCAAGAATTGGAGGATATAGTCATTCGGATCTGATACAACCAAATGAGAGAAATGAAATGAGAGAGTCTGATTGGTGAAAACCCTCACGGAGACCGTAAGGCAATAGTAAGCAAAGAAATTGAAAATGAGAGAGAGTCTTGTTAGTGAAAACTCGCAAAGAGCACTATAAGTCGATGGTAAGAAGATAAATGAGAGAGGTCAGCTGGTGAAAACTCGCAAAGGGCGCCATTGATCGAAAAGAGGATCCTCACAGCCATCGACATCGACACAGTCCCATGCAAGGTTTCCCGATTGCGGGAAAAAGGTTGTGATGAATTTTTGAGAGTCGGATGGTTTACACGGGTCAGACATCCAGTCCAAAAGGCATGTTATGTTCATTGAAGTCCTCATGTACTCAAGATAAATCCTTCTTTCCTTTCCCGAAAGGGATTCCTCTTGTTTAAACTCATTCTCCGTTCCATTGTTCGTTTTCTTTTAATCCCTTTCGGTCTAACTTTGTTCCAAAGACTAAGGCAAAGAAGAGATAGCAAGATTGATATACAAGGATCTCATTTGATACAAGCTAATATGCAAAAAAATGCACCCAGCCTCGGCAGGGGCAACAAGTCGACCCCGACTGGCCATGGAGGCCGATGTTTCAAAATCAAAAACTCTTGGAAGAAGGGAATCAAATTGAAGTGCCTACAAAGGCAAAATGAAGTTGAAAAGGTTAAGGCCCAAGTAGCTAACCATCTAGGCAAAGTTTGAAGAGCCAAAGGTTCCCCAATGATCTGAAGTTAAAAAATTGGAAGAAAGAAGTCAAATGCACACAAAAGCAAAATAAAGTTAAAAAAGGTTAAGTCCCATGCGACCAACCGTCATGGTAAAATTTTGGAAAAGCTAAAAGTTCTCCTGAGCTAGAAATATAATCGGTATCCAGGAAACAACCAATCACAATTGAAATTATCATCAAAGAAGCCGGCCAAGATCAAATGACTGAAACACTCAAGGCCGCAAAACCAACCACCGTTTCAAACTGACAAATTGTTCTTTGTTTGAACCACAAGAAACATTTGCAATCCAAAGCAACCTTGCAAGAAGTATGTGCAACCAAAAGAAACCGCACATAGACTAAAATAGCTCTACAGCAACATAACCCCAAAAAAAAGTTTTCTTCAAATTCTTTCCCGCATTTTACTCATTCTCTAAAAAAAATTTAAAAAAAAAAAATTAAAAAAATAAAATAAAATAAATTCCAAATCATGGTAGTATAGAGTCTCAAATCAATCTTGAATCAAACCCTACCCGCGAACCTTCCGAAAATGCTCTCTAAATGCGACCCGCTACTACAGTACGCAGTGGTGTTCTCATGGCCGCTGCTTGGCCGTCCGGCGGCCAAAAGCCACCGGACCAGTCCCAAAACATCCCCCTAGCCGTTGGGCATCATCCCCAATTGGTTTCATCTTCAATTTCCAACCCAGCTGATGCAAATCTGCAAAATGGTAACGCGGTTACTGTAGCGAATTTTCGCCTGGGAGATTCTTCAATTTTCCAGCACGATTCTCGTTCAAACTTAGCAATTCGAAACGGTGGGGTTTGTTCTCCACATCAAGAACTATCTCTCCGACAAAAATCAGGTGATTTCACCGCCAGAATAATGAGTTCTAACAATGCCGATTTGAACCATTTCAAGGCAGCCATGGACGCGCATTTCTTTCCCCAACCTATGGCTATGGACGGGCAGTTCAACTCAACATCAACATATGCATCGCTATTGGAAAACAAACAAACTGGATAAGTTCCGGAAAAAATCGAGCTAAAAAAGGTGGAGTTCGTCGAGGGAGTAGGTACAATCAAATTTACAATGAAGGAAATACATCAATATGCTAAGGAGGAAGGGTTACATCAAGCTTTGGTGATTATATTCTCACAAGATCAATATGATATGGAAAAAATTCGAAAACTGCTGCCTAAACAGTTTGGAACTACAGGTCGCTGCCTCGTCGGATGGCTTGCAAGAAGACATGTTTTGATAAGGTTTGATAGACATGATGACTATGTTCTTGCTGCTGCAAAATCTGTTGACTATTTATCAGTTAATGGACGAGAATCACAGATGCGAATTTTTTCGTGGACCATTACTTTCAATCCTGAAGAGGAGACCTCCAAAGCTTTTGTGTGGATTTCGTTTCCTAGCCTGCCTCCTATGTTATTTTGCAAAGCAATCGTTTTGTCTATTGCCTCAGCAGCAGGTAAACCACTAGCAATAGATAAAGCAACTCAAGAGAAGTCAAGACCTAGCACAGCTAGAGTTAAGGTTGAACTTGATCTTCTAGGTAATTTACCGCAAAACTTGAGGATCAAATTGGTGGATGAAAATACTGGTAAGGTGATCGAGCATGTCCAGAAGTTTGTCTATTATAATCTGCCCCTTTATTGCACAGGGTGCAAGCGTCAAGGTCATGATGTAAATACATGCCGTTTGATCTCGACAAAGAATCGTGATAGTATATTGAAGGGTAATGGTGAGGAAGCTGTTTATTGCACGACAGTGGAAAAGTTTCAAGGAGACTTGAGACAGATGCTTAATGAAAAGAGACGACTTCATGGTGTTCTGGAGGCAGCAACAGTAGATGGATCAAAAACAGCTTTAACGAATGCTAATTTCCCTAATGGTGCACAGGCTCTCAATAACTCTAGGATTTCAAATAATGTTGCTTCTATTCCTGTCGATCTTGCCTTAGCTAGGATGTCCCAAGCTATGGCTATAGAAGCAGGGGATAGGGAGTTCAATTGTATGAGTAATGGCATTGCTATATTGAAAGTAGTAGGATTTGATCGAGCTACTAATGCCATAGGTGTTGAGGCTTTGGAGAGTGCAGATGCTATAGCTTCTACAGCTGTTAATATGGAAATTTCAGCTGGAGTTGTGCAGGCTAATACTGGGACTTTGAAACAAATTGATGCTTTACCTACTGTCGATCAAGAAGTAACTGATCCTAAGGTTAAAGGTGCTGGGCAGCTGGAGGTAGTTGCTGCACAAAAGTCTGAAGCTCAAGGTATGCAAAATGCAAAGGCTGGGGACTGGGCAGTGGTGCATCGATCACGTCCAATTCCAAACAACAAGAATGACTCTGCTCCTACAAAGCTGGCCAGTGCACAAAAAGATGTTAGTATCACTAACTCTTTTGCTGCGTTGGTAAATGAATGTGGTGTGGATAGCAATCATATTGTAGCAGCAACTACTACAGATATTGAACAGGAGGACGCTGTGGGGAATTTGCAGCATAAGCAGAGTCCAAAAATTATGCAGGATGTCTCCAGGCAGTAAATAAATAGGGCCAATTGTTCCAGTTGTGGCAGTTGCAACTACTGAAGCAACACCAACATTACATATAGCAGATCCAGGCTTGGCTAAAATGATTGAGGAGTCACAGGCTACCATGTTGATGCATACTACAACTAATAAAGTGAATGTTGATTTCAATGGCAAACATGATCTGGGCATTGAGCTTTTAACAAACAATTTGGGTGTTCGACGTAACGCTTCAGATAACAATTTGGTTTGGATCTTAACGAGTGATCAGGATCATGGCGAGAATTATGATGGTAAGAAGTTGGAACTGGTGTGTGGTGATACAGTTTCACATCGTGGAAAACTCAGCTCCCCAGGTAATACAAAATAGCAACAAAACTCCAAAATTGCAGGTGCTCGAGCGAAGGAACGAGCTACTGGGACTTTAAAAATTCTAGGTGGTCATGCTGCAACACCTGAGCTACTGGAACTGGTTGCAAAATCTAGTAACAATGCAGGAGTGGAGATAAGTTTGAAGCAGCAAACTACACCAGAAAGTAGCAAACATGATCTGCCAAGTGAAAACTCTACTAAGAAGTTGAGTGTTCGATGAATCGCATCGCAGAATAATTTGTTTGAGATTTTGAGGGATGATCAAGTAGTGCGACACAACACTCCTAGGTTGCATTTTTCCAGCCCAGAAGTTGAAAGAATTATCAAGGAAACTCAGTTTCCCATGATGATGAATGCTAATCCTATGATCAATCAACCTTTGGTCACTCTAAATACATCGGCACTTGAAATTCCGTCCCAGTCATGGGAGTCTTTTGGAGAGCATGGAAGTGATTCTGGGCAGCATCTTGTATCAACAGGGAACGACTATGAGGTGGTAAAACAGAAAAATAACTTCACTAGGGGGGAGAACAGTACACAAGTACGCAAAGAAGAGATGGAAATTGATCGATTAGAGATAGAAGTTGACCGGCCCAAAACTAAAATTTGGGCTGACCAAGTGGAGGATGAGGAAGATGATGTGGTTAGTGATAGTGAAGATGAAGAGGAAGGTGATATTTCAGATATCTCACCAACAGTACCAAAAAACAACACTGCTGCAAGTATTCCTAAGACAGAATTGAGTCCTCTAACACTTGTTTTTGTGCCTTCAAGCAAGGCAATGATTTCAGTCCATGATAGGGCACTCTTGGATGCATTGTACAGTCCAAAACCAAAAAAAGTAGCATATTCTACTGGTTCAAAGTCGAATGCACAGCTGCTGCAATTTCAGGTGACGCTGCAAATGTGCCGATTCAGCATGCCAACCAGAATGCTGTTATAACATCAACTAAGGAGCCTAAAATTTCAGATCATGATAGACAACTTATTGATGCTTTGGAGACCCCAAAACTAAACAACTGGGCACCACCAACTACACACGGGCAGAAAATTCAAGGTAATCAACTCAACAAAAATGTTCAATTACAGGAACCTATTGGCATTGGTGCAACAACACATGAACACATGCAACAATGTGACCAAAGGCTACTTCAAAGTTCGGCTGCCTCAAAGATGGCTGAAAATGGGCAGAAAAAACCGGGTAAGAACAAAAATGCTTAATTGAAATATTCCACAATAAAACCTAATGCCATGGTTGTGAAGAGGCATGAACCATTAGATATGGTTGCACAGAAATGTGCTAATCAACAACTAGAGGACAACTTACGTGTTGAAATTTGGGAAGAAGGTGAGGAAGAAGATTTGCTTGATTATTGCCGAGCTGAGGCGGCTAGATGTGGAGATTTATCTCCTACTCATAGTGGAAAAATAGGGAGAATAGTTGGGATGGTTAAGTAAATGAAGGAATAACACTTAGGATACTCCCAATGAGAGATGCAAAGCGAAAAGGGGCAGCCCTGACCACATCTATAAAGTCCAATCGATCGAAAGAAGAAATGATGAATTTTGAAGATTTATTAAAGATAGCTGAAGAGGATTTTAAGGAGCTACAATTTGAAGAACTCACAAGTATCATGAATGAGGGGCAAGAATCAATTTCTACCTTGTTTTATTTTATCATTTTCTAAGCAATATCATATGTAATATCATCATAGAGTGTGTTATAAACTCTATGATAATCAGAGTACTTACTTCTTTCGAGTTCTTATTTTTTACATGCTTGCTAAAAGATGAGGTTGTTCATGCCTCAATAGGAATTGTAAGGTAAGGTCTAATTCAGTATGTGTTTGGAGATCACTACTGTAGCTTTTGCCCCCCTTCCCCCCTACTTGTACTCTTCCTTTGTGATTTTTTTATTATTAATAAATTAGCTATTGGGACCGCCCAGTAGTATAATTTGCTAAAAACAAAGAGGGTCTCCAATCCCTAGCTGCGTTTTCCAACATAGGGTCTATACTTCCTAGTTGAAATTATTTTAGACATAGGGTATCCACTCCCTAGTCTCTTAACCAACATAAGGTCTTCAATTTATTTTAGACATAGGGTCTTTACTCCCTAGTCTCTTTTCCAACATAGGGTTTCCACTCCCTAATTGATTTTATTTTAGACATAGGGTCTCCATTCCCTAGTCATTTTTTCCAACATATGATCTTCACTCCCTAGTTGATTTTATTTTAGACATAGGGTCCTCACTCCCTAGTCGCCTTTTCCAACATAGGGTCTCCACTCTCTAGTTGATTTTATTTTAGACATAGGGTATCCACTCCCTAGTCTCCTTTCCAACATAGAGTCTCAACTCCCTAGTTGATGTTATTTTAGACATAGGGTCTGCACTCCCTAATATCCTTTCCAACATAGAGTCTCCACTCCCTAGTTGATGTTATTTTAGACATAGGGTCTCCATTCACTGGTCTCCTTTCCAACATAGAGTCTACATTCCATAGTTGATTTTATTTTTAGTCATAGAGTCAACATAGGGTCTCCATTCCCTAGTTGATTTTATTTTAGACATAGGGTCTTCACTCTCTAGTCGCCTTTTCCAACATAGGGTCTCCACTACCTAGTTGATTTTATTTTAGACATAGGGTTTTCACTCCCTAGTCTCCTTTCCAACATAGGGTCTCAACTCTCTAGTTGATGTTATTTTAGACATAGGGTATCCATTCCCTAGTCTCCTTTTCAATATAGGGTATTCACTCCTTAGTTGATGCTATTTTAAACATAGGGTCTCCACTCCCTAGTCTCCTTTCCAACATAAGGTCTCCACTCCCTAGTTGATGTTATTTAAGACATAGGGTCTCCACTCCCTGGTCTCGTTTCCAACATAGGGTCTCCACTCCCTAGTTGATTTTATTTTGGACATAGGGTCTCCACTCCCTAGTCTCTTTTCCAACATATGGTCTCCACTCCCTAGTTGATTTTATTTTAGACATAGGGTCTCCACTCTCTAGTCGCTTTTTCCAACATAGGGTCTCCACTCCCTAGTTGAAGTTGTTTAAGACACAGGGTCTCAACTCCCTAGTCGCTTTACCAACATAGGGTCTCCATTCCCTAGTTGATGTTATTTTAGATATAGGGTCTCCACTCCCTAGTCTCTTTTCCAACATAGGGTCTCTACTCCCTAGTTGATTTTATTTTAGACGTAGTGTCTCCACTCCCTAGTCGCCTTTTCCAACATTGGGTCTCCACTCCCTAGTCTCTTTTCCAACATAGGGTCTCAACTCCCTAGTTGATGTTATTTTAGAGATATGGTATCCACTCCCTAGTATCCTTTCTAACATAGGGTTTTCACTCACTAGTTGATGTTATTTTAGACATAGGGTCTCCACTCCCTGGTCTCTTTTCCAACATAGGGTCTCCACTCCCTAGTTGATATATTTTAGGCATAGGGTCTCCACTCCCTAGTCTCCTTTCCAACATAGGGTCTCCACTCTCTAGTTGATTTTATTTTAGACATAGGGTCTCCACTCCCTAGTCTTCTTTCCAACATAGGGTCTCAACTTCCTAGTTGATGTTATTTTAGATATAGGGTATCCACTCCCTAGTCTCCTTTCCAACATAGGGTCTCCTCTCCCTAGTTAATGTTATTTTAGCCATAGGGTCTCCACTCCCTAGTCTCTTTTCCAACATAGGGTCTCCAATCCCTAGTTGATGTTATTTTAGACATAGGGTTTCCACTCCCTAGTTGATGTTATTTTAGACATAGGTTCTCCATTCCTTGGTCTCCTTTCCAACATAGTCTCTCCACTCCCTAGTTGATTTTATTTTTAGACATAGGGTCTCTACTCCCTAGTCTATTCTCCAACTTAGGGTCTCCACTCCCTAGTCTATTTTCCAACATAGGGTCTCCAATCCCTCGTTGATTTTATTTTAGACATGGAGACTCCACTCCCTAGTCTCTTTTCCAACATAAGGTCTTAACTCCCTTGTTGATGTTATTTTAGACATAGGGTATACACTCCTTCGTCTCCTTTCCAACATAAGGTCTCATCTCCCTAGTTGATGTTATTTTAGACATAGTATCTCCACTCCCTAGTGTCATTTCTAACATAGGGTATCCACTCCCTAGTTGATAATAGTTTAGACAAAGGGTCTCCACTCCCTGGTTTTTTAACCAACATAGGGTCTCCACTCCCTAGTTGATTTTATTTTTAGACATAGAGTCTTCACTCTTTGGTCTCGTTTCCGACATAGGGTCTCCACTCTCTAGTTTATTTTATTTTAGATATAGGGTCCCCATTCCCTAGTCGTCTTTTCCAACATAGGGCCTTCACTCCCTAGTTGATTTTATTTTAGACATAGGGTCTTCACTCCCTAGTCATTTTTTTCCAACATAGGATCTCCACTCCCTAGTTGATTTTATTTTAGATATAAGGTTTCCACTCCCTAGTCGCCTTTTCTAACACAGGGTCTCCACTCTCTAGTTGATTTTATTTTAGACATAGAGTATCCACTCCCTAATGTTCTTTCCAACATAGGGTCTCAACTCCCTAGTTGATGTTATTTTAGACATACGGTCTCCACTCCCTAGTCTCCTTTCAAACATAGGGTCTCCATTCCCTAGTTGAAGTTATTTTAGACATAGGGTCTCCACTCACTGGTCTCCTTTCCAACATAGGGTCTCCATTCCCTAGTTGATTTTATTTTTAGCCATAGGGTCAACATAGGGTCTCCACTCCCTAGTTGATTTTATTTTAGTCACAGGGTCTTCACTCACTAGTCGCCTTTTCCAACATAGGGTCTCCACTACCTAGTTGATTTTATTTTAGACATAGTATCTCCACTCCCTACTCTCCTTTCCAACATAGGGTCTCCACTCCCTAGTTGATGTTATTTTAGAGATATGGTATCCACTCCCTAGTCTTCTTTCTAACATAGGGTTTCCACTCAATAGTTGATGTTATTTTAGACATAGGGTCTCCACTCCCTAGTCTACTTTCCAACATAAGGTCTTCACTCCCTAGTTGATGTTATTTAAGACATAGGGTCTCCACTCACTGATCTCGTTTCTAACATAGGGTCTCCACTCCCTAGTTGATTTTTTTTTAGACATAGGGTCTCCACTCCCTAGTCTCCTTTCCAACATAGGGTCTCCACTCTCTAGTTGATTTTATTTTAGACATAGGGTCTCCACTCTCTAGTCACTTTTTCCAACATAGAGTCTCCACTCCCTAGTTGAAGTTGTTTTAGACACAGGGTCTACACTCCCTAGTCGCTTTTCCAACATAGGGTCTCCACTCCCTAGTTGATGTTATTTTAGATATAGGGCTCCACTCCCTAGTCTCTTTTCCAACATAGGGTCTCCACTCCCTAGTTGATTTTATTTTAGATATAGTGTCTCCACTCCCTAGTCGCCTTTTCCAACGTAGTGTCTCCACTCCCTAGTCTCCTTTCCAACATAGGGTCTCAACTCCCTAGTTAATGTTATTTTAGAGATATGGTATCCACTCCCTAGTCTCCTTTCCAACATAGGGTTTTTCACTCACTAGTTGATGTTATTTTAGACATAGGGTCTGCACTCCCTAATATCATTTCCAACATAGTGTCTCCACTCCCTAGTTGATATTATTTTAGACATAGGGTCTCCACTCACTGGTCTCCTTTCCAACATAGAGTCTACATTCCATAGTTGATTTTATTTTTAGACATAGAGTCAACATAGGGTCTCCATTCCCTAGTTGATTTTATTTTAGACATAGGGTCTTCACTCTCTAGTCGCCTTTTCCAACATAGGGTCTCCACTACCTAGTTGATTTTATTTTAGACATAGGGTTTCCACTCCCTAGTCTCCTTTCCAACATAGGGTCTCAACTCTCTAATTGATGTTATTTTAGATATAGGGTATCCATTCCCTAGTCTCCTTTTCAATATAGGGTATCCACTCCCTAGTTGATGCTATTTTAAACATAGGGTCTGCACTCCCTTGTCTCTTTTCCAACATAAGGTCTCCACTCCCTATTTGATGTTATTTAAGACATAGGGTCTCCACTCCCTGGTCTCGTTTCCAACATAGGGTTTCCACTCCCTAGTTGATTTTATTTTAGATATAGGGTCTCCACTCCCTAGTCTCTTTTCCAACATATGGTCTCCACTCCCTAGTTGATTTTATTTTAGATATAGGGTCTCCACTCTCTAGTCGTTTTTTCCAACATAGGGTCTCCACTCCCTAGTTGAAGTTGTTTTAGACACAAGGTCTCAACTCTCTAGTTGATGTTGTTTTAGACACAGGGTCTCATCTCCCTAGTCGCTTTTCCAACATAGGGTCACCACTCCCTAGTTGATGTTATTTTAGATATAGGGTCTCCACTCCCTAGTCTCTTTTACAACATAGGGTCTCTACTCCCTAGTTGATTTTATTTTAGACGTAGTGTCTCCACTCCCTAGTCGCCTTTTCCAACATAGGGTCTCCACTCCCTAGTCTCATTTCCAACATAGGGTCTCAACTCCCTAGTTGATGTTATTTTAGAGATATGGTATCCACTCCCTAGTCTCCTTTCTAACATAGGGTTTCCACTCACTAGTTGATGTTATTTTAGACATAGGGTCTCCACTCCCTGGTCTCCTTTCCAACATAGGGTCTCTACTCCCTAGTTGATATATTTTAGACATAGGGTCTCCACTCCCTAGTCTACTTTCCAACATAGGGTCTCCACTCTCTAGTTAATTTTATTTTAGATATGGGGTCTCCACTCCCTAGTCTTCTTTCCAACATAGGGTCTCAACTTCCTAGTTGATGTTATTTTAGATATAGGGTATCCACTCCCTAGTCTCCTTTCCAACATAGGGTCTCCTCTCCCTAGTTAATGTTATTTTAGCCATAGGGTCTCCACTCCCTAGTCTCTTTTCCAACATAAGGTCTCCAATCCCTAGTTGATGTTATTTTAGATATAGGATCTCCACTCCCTAGTTGATGTTATTTTAGACATAGGTTCTCCACTCCTTGGTCTCCTTTCCAACATAGTGTCTCCACTCCCTAGTTGATTTTATTTTTAGACATAGGGTCTCTACTCCCTAGTCTATTCTCCAACGTAGGGTCTCCACTCCCTAGTCTATTTTCCAACATAGGGTCTCCACTGCCTCGTTGAATTTATTTTAGACATGGAGACTCCACTCCCTAGTCTCTTTTCCAACATAAGGTCTTAACTCCCTTGTTGATGTTATTTTAGACATAGGGTATACACTCCTTCGTCTCCTTTCCAACATAAGGTCTCATCTCCCTAGTTGATGTTATTTTAGACATAGTATCTCCATACCCTAGTGCCATTTCTAACATAGGGTATCCACTCCCTAGTTGATAATAGTTTAGACATAGGGTCTCCACTCCCTGGTTTCTTAACCAACATAGGGTCTCCACTCCCTAGTTGATTTTATTTTTAGACATAGAGTCTCCACTCTCTAGTCTCATTTCCGACATAGGGTCTCCACTCTCTAGTTAATTTTATTTTAGATATAGGGTCCCCATTCCCTAGTCGTCTTTTCCAACATAGGGCATTCACTCCCTAGTTGATTTTATTTTAGACATAGGGTCTTCACTCCTTAGTCGTTTTTTCCAACATAGGATCTCCACTCCCTAGTTGATTTTATTTTAGACATAGGGTCTCCACTCCCTAGTCGACTTTTCTAACACAGGGTCTCCACTCTCTAGTTGATTTTATTTTAGACATAGAGTATCCACTCCCTAATGTTCTTTCTAACATAGGGTCTCAACTCCCTAGTTGATGTTATTTTAGACATAGGGTCCCCACTCCCTAGTCTCCTTTCCAACATAGGGCCTCTATTCCCTAGTTGATGTTATTTTAGACATAGGGTCTCCACTCACTGGTCTCCTTTCCAACATAGGGTCTCCATTCCCTAGTTGATTTTATTTTTAGACATAGGGTCAACATAGGGTCTCCACTCCCTAGTTGATTTTATTTTAGACACAGGGTCTTCACTCACTAGTCGCCTTTTCCAACATAGGGTCTCCACTACCTAGTTGATTTTATTTTAGACATAGGGTCTCCACTCCCTAGTCTCCTTTCCAACATAGGGTCTCAACTCTCTAGTTGAAGTTATTTTAGACATAGGGTATCCACTCCCTAGTCTCCTTTCCAATATAGGGTATCCACTCCCTAGTTGATGCTATTTTAGACATAGGGTCTCCACTCCCTAGTCTACTTTCCAACATAAGGTCTTCACTCCCTAGTTGATGTTATTTAAGACATAGGGTCTCCACTCCCTGGTCTCGTTTCTAACATAGGGTCTCCACTCCCTAGTTGATTTTATTTTTGTAATAGGGTCTCCACTCCCTAGTCTCTTTTCCAACATATGGTCATCACTCCCTAGTTGATTTTATTTTAGACATAGGGTCTCCACTCTCTAGTAACTTTTTCCAACATAGGGTCTCCACTCTCTAGTTTATTTTATTTTAGATATAGGGTCCCCATTCCCTAGTCGTCTTTTCCAACATAGGGCACTCACTCCCTAGTTGATTTTATTTTAGACATAGGGTCTTCACTCCCTAGTCGTTTTTTCCAATATAGGGTCTCCACTCCCTGGTTGATTTTATTTTAGATATAGTGTCTCCACTCCCTAGTCGCCTTTTCCAATGTAGTGTCTCCACTCCCTAGTCTCCTTTCCAACATAGGGTCTCAACTCCCTAGTTAATGTTATTTTAGAGATATGGTATCCACTCCCTAGTCTCCTTTCTAACATAGGGTATTCACTCACTAGTTGATGTTATTTTAGACATAGGATCTCCACTACCTAGTATCCTTTCCTACATAGGGTCTCCACTCCCTAAGTTATGTGATTATAGACATAGGGTTTTCACTCCCTGGTCTCCTTTCCAACATAGGGTCTCCACTCCCTAGTTGATGTTATTTTAGACATAGGGTCTCTACTCTCTAGTCTCCTTTCCAACATAGGGTCTCCACTCCCTAGTTGATTTTATTTTAGACATAGGGTCTCCACTCCCTAGTCTCCTTTCCAACATAGGGTTTCAACTCCCTAGTTGATGTTATTTTAGTGATATGGTATCCACTCCCTAGTCTCCTTTCTAACATAGAGTTTCCACTCACTAGTTGATGTTATTTTAGACATAGGGTATCCACTCCCTAGTCTCCTTTCCAATATAGGGTATCCAATTCCTAGTTGATGCTATTTTAGACATAGGGTCTTCACTCCCTAGTTGATGTTATTTAAGACATAGGGTCTCCACTCCCTGGTCTCGTTTCTAACATAGGGTTTCCACTCCCTAGTTGATTTTATTTTAGACATAGGGTCTCCAATCCCTAGTCTCCTTTCCAACATAGGGTCTCCACTCTCTAGTTGATTTTATTTTAGACATAGGGTCTCCACACCCTAGTCTCTTTTCCAACATAGGATCTCCATTCCTTAGTTGATATATTTTTGACATAGGGTCTCTACTCCCTAGTCTCTTTTCCAACATAGTGTCTCCACTCCCTAGTTGATTTTATTTTAGACATATGGTCTCCACTCCCTCGTCGTTTTTCCAACACAGGGTCTCCAATACCTAGTTGATTTTATTTTAGACATAGGGTCTCCACTCCCTAGTCATTTTTTCTTACAAAGGGTCTCCACTCCCTAGTTTATTTTATTTTAGACATAGGGTCTCCACTCCCTAGTATCCTTTCCAACAGAGGGTTTTAACTCCTTAGTTGATGTTATTTTTGACATAGGGTATCCACTTCCTAGTCTCCTTTCCTACATACGGTCTCCACTCCCTAGTTGATGTTATTTTAGACATAGGGTCATCACTCCTTAGTCTCTTTTCCAACATAGGGTCTCTACTCCCTAGTTGATGTTATTTTAGACATAGGTTCTCCACTCCATAGTCTTCTTTCCAACATAGGGTCTCCGCTCTCTAGTTGATTTTATTTTAGACATAGGGTCTCCACTCCCTGGTCCCTTTTCCAACAGAGGATCTTCATTCCCTAGTTGATATATTTTAGACATAGGGTCTCCACTCCCTAGTCTCTTTTCCAACAAAGTGTCTCCACTCCCTAGTTGATTTTATTTTAGATATATGGTCTTCACTCCCTAGTCGTTTTTCCAACATAGGGTCTCCAATCTCTAGTTGATGTTATTTTATACATAGGGTCTCCACTCCCTAGTCTCTTTTCTAACACAGGGTCTCCACTCCCCAGTCTCCTTTCCAACATAGGGTCTCAACTCCCTAGTTGATGTTATTTTAGACATAGGGTATCCACTCCCTAGTCTCATTTCAACATACGGTCTCCACTCCCTAGTTGATGCTATTTTAGACATATGGTCTCCACTCCCTAGTCACCTTTCCAACATAGGGTCTCAACTCCCTAATTGATATTATTTTAGACATAGGGTCTCCACTCTTTGGTCTCCTTTCCAACATAGGGTCTCCAATCTCTAATTGATGTTATTTTAGACATAGGGTCTCCACTCCCTGGTCTCCTTTCCAACATAGGGTCTCCACTCCCTAGTTGATTTTATTTTTAAACATAGGGTCTCCACTCCCTCGTCTCTTTTCCAACATAGGGTGTCCACTCCCTAGTTGATTTTATTTTAGAGATATGGCTTCGCTCCCTAGTCGTCTTTTCCAACATAGGGTCTCCACTCCCTTGTTGATTTTATTTTTGACATAGCGTTTCCACTCCCTAGTCTTCTTTTCCAATATAGGGTCTTCACTCCCAAGTTGATTTTATTTTAGACATAGCGTCTCCACTCCCTAATCTTCTTTTCAAAATTAGGGTCTTCACTCCCTAGTTGATGTTATTTTAGAGATATGGTATCCACTCCCTAGTCTTCTTTCTAACATAGGGTTTCCACTCAATAGTTGATGTTATTTTAGACATAGGGTCTCCACTCCCTAGTCTCCTTTCCAACATAGGATCTCCACTCCCTAGTTGATGTTATTTTAAACATAGGGTCTCCACTCCCAAGTCTCCTTTCCAACATAGGGTCTCCACTCACTAGTTGATGTTATTTTAGACATAGGGTCTCCACTCCCTAGTCTCCTTTCCAACATAGGGTCTCCACTCCCTAGTTGATTTTATTTTAGACATAGGGTCTCCACTACCTAGTCTTCTTTCCAACATAAGGTCCCAACTCCCTAATTGATTTTATTTTAGATATAGGGTATCCACTCCCTAGTCTCCTTTTCAACATAGGGTCTCCACTCCATAGTTGATGTTATTTAAGCTATAGAGTCACCACTCCCTAGTCTCTTTTCTAACATAGGGTCTCCAATCCCTAGTTGATGTTATTTTAGACATAAGGTCTCCACTCACTAGTTGATGTTATTTTAGACATAGGGTCTCAACTCCCTGGTCTGCTTTCCAACATAGGCTCTCCACTCCCTAGTAGATTTTATTTTTAGACATAGGGTCTCTACTCCCTAGCCTCTTTTCCAACGTAGGGTCTCCACTCCCTAGTATCTTTTCCAACATAGGGTCTTCACTCCCTAGTTGATTTTATTTTAGACGTGGGGTCTCCACTCCCTAGTCTCCTTTCCAACATAAGGTCTCAACTCCCTAGTTGATGTTATTTTAGACATAGGGTATACACTCCCTAGTCTCCTTTCCAACATAGGATCTCCTCTCCCTAGTTGATGTTATTTTAGACATAGTATCTCCACTCCCTAGTCTCATTTCCATCATAGGGTCTCCACTCCCTAGTTGATAATATTTTAGACATAGGGTCTCCACGCCCTGGTCTCTTATCCAACATAGAGTCTCCACTTTCTAGTTGATTTTATTTTTAGACATAGAGTCTCCACTCCCTAGTCTCTTTTCCAACATAGGGTGTCCACTCCCTAGTTTATTTTATTTTAGACATAGGGTTCCCATTCCCTAGTCGTTTTTTCCAACATAGGGTCTCCACTCCCTAGTTGATTTTATTTTAGACATAGGGTCTCCACTCCCTAGTCTCCTTTCCAACATAGGGTCTCAACTCCCTAGATGATGTTATTTTAGACATAGGTTATCCACTCCCTAGTTTCTTTTCCAACATAGGGTCTCAACTCCCTAGCTGATGTTATTTTAGACATAGGGTTTCCACTCCATAGTCGCTTTTCGAACATAGGGTCTCCACTCCATAGTCTCATTTCCAACATAGGGTCGTCACTCCCTAGTCCCTTTTCCAACATAGAGTCTCCACTCCCTAGTTGATGTTATTTTAGACACAGGGTCTCCACTCCATAGTCTTCTTTCCAACATAGGGTCTCCACTCTCTAGTTGATTTTATTTTAGATATAGGGTCTTCACTCCCTAGTCTCTTTTCCAACATAGGATCTCCATTCCCTAGTTAATATATTTTAGACATAGGGTCTCCACTCCCTAGTTTCTTTTCCAACATAATGTCTCCACTCCCTAGTTAATGTTATTTTAGACATAGGGTATACACTCCCTAGTCTCCTTTCCAACATAGGATCTCCTCTCCCTAGTTGATGTTATTTTAGATATAGTATCTCCACTCCCTAGTCTCATTTCCATCATAGGGTCTCCATTCCCTAGTTGATAATATTTTAGACATAGGGTCTCCACTCCCTGGTCTCTTATCCAACATAGAGTCTCCACTTTCTAGTTGATTTTATTTTTAGACATAGAGTCTCCACTCCCTAGTCTCTTTTCCAACATAGGGTCTCCACTCCCTAGTTTATTTTATTTTTGACATAGGGTCCCCATTCCCTTGTCGTTTTTTCCAACATAGGGTCTCCACTCCCTAGTTGATTTTATTTTAGACATTGGGTCTCCACTCCCTAGTCTCATTTCCAACATAGGGTCTCAACTCCCTAGATGATGTTATTTTAGATAGGTTATCCACTCCCTAGTTTTTTTTCCAACATAGGGTCTCAACTCCCTAGCTGATGTTATTTTAGACATAGGGTTTCCACTCCCTTGTCGCTTTTCCAATATAGGGTCTCCACTCCCTAGTTGATGTTATTTTAGACATAGGGTCTCCACTCCCTAGTCTCATTTCCAACATAGGGTCGTCACTCCCTAGTCCCTTTTCCAACATAGGGTCTCCACTCCCTAGTTGATGTTATTTTAGACATAGGGTCTCCACTCCATAGTCTTCTTTCCAACATAGGGTCTCCACTCTCTAGTTGATTTTATTTTAGACATAGGGTCTTCACTCCCTAGTCTTTTTTCCAACATAGGATCTCCATTCCCTAGTTAATATATTTTAGACATAGGGTCTCCACTCCCTAGTTTCTTTTCCAACATAGTGTCTCCACTCTCTAGTTAATTTTATTTTAGACATATGGTCTCCACTCCCTAGTCGTTTTTTCAATATAGGATCTCCAATCCCTAGTTGATGTTATTTTATATATAGGGTCTCCACTCCTTAGTCTCTTTTCTAACATAGGGTCTCCACTCCCTAGTTGATTTTATTTTAGACATAGGTTCTCCACTCCTTAGTCTCCTTTCCAACATAGGGTCTCAACTCCCTAGTTGATGTTATTTTAGACATAGGGTATCCACCCCCTAGTCTCCTTTCCAACATACGGTCTTCACTCCCTAGTTGATATTATTTTAGACATAGGGTCTCCACTCCCTAGTCTCCTTTCAAACATAGGGTCTCCACTCCCTAATTAATGTTATTTTAGACATAGGGTCTCCACTCCCCGGTCTCCTTTCCAACATAGGATCTCCACTCCCTAATTGTTGTTATTTTAGACATAGGGTGCCCACTCCTTGGTCTCCTTTCCAACATAGGGTCTTCACTCCCTAGTTGATTTTATTTTAGATATAGGGCTTCTCTCCCTAGTCGTCTTTTCCAACATAGGGTCTCCACTCCCTCGTTGATTTTGTTTTTGACATAGCGTCTCCACTCCCTAGTCTTCTTTTCCAATATAGGGTCCTCACTCCCAAGTTAGTTTTATTTTAGACATAGCGTCTCCACTCCCTAATCTTCTTTTCCAACATAAGGTCTTCACTCCATAGTTGATGTTATTTTAGACATAGGGTCTCCACTCCTTATTATCCTTTCCAACATAGGGTATCCACTTCCTAGTTGATTTGATCTTAAATGCAGGGTACATCACTCCCTGATATCTTTGCCAATATAGGGTATCCCATTCCCTGGCCATATTTTCCCAACATAAGGTACACCAATCCTTATTTGAGACATCTTTTTGACAAGAAAGGAACATCATCCAAGAAAAAAAAAATAGCATGACTTTTTCGGGGTACACAATTATTCACGAAATTTTTCTAGTGCAAACTGGGGTAGAAAAATTTTGTTCGTTTGTTTGTTTTGGTGTCTGAGTAGGTTTTACCTCGAGGCACAGAGTTCGAGATGACCAAAAGAAGAAGTCTCAATTCAGAATAAATGAAAAGAAAAAATAAGTGAATCCAAAATGAAAAAGCAGTTGAAAAGATGTGGAATGCTCAAGACATGACTGAAGCCACGAGCACTGGAGTCTCGTTTTGATTAGAAGAAGCTATTGAACAATGAACTAGAACCTATAACTAGCGAGCATCAAGGTTTAGTTCAGAGTCTGCATGAAGAACCAGTCAAGACTCAAGATCAAGTTTCAGAAGACTCATAGATAGGAATCTTGTAACTCATAATTGATAGGCTTGTTTAGTTTCTTTTTTATTTTGATAT
The DNA here is from genome assembly GCF_000390325.3 of Nicotiana tomentosiformis. NCBI lineage: Eukaryota > Viridiplantae > Streptophyta > Magnoliopsida > Solanales > Solanaceae > Nicotiana > Nicotiana tomentosiformis. Next base: position 118,563,202 of record NC_090822.1, read on the forward strand.
AATAGCAGGACAACGGATCAGAGCCTCGACGGAACCTCACCCGACTCCTCAACTCATCATTCCACCATTTTTCTTGAACTACACGCGACTTGATTCCATTATAACCCGGGATATGTAGGATGTCCAAAATCAGGACTCGGTTGCACCCTATCTTTTATTTATTTTCCTTTTGAATAATGGTTTGGTCAAAAATTAGTCACATGGCTCACCTAGTATTTGCATGAAAACTCTTCATGTTTCCAAGCAAAGAGGGGCAGCGGTGAGCACCTAATTTTTGACTATATTTGAATTTTTATCACCTTCTACTATGTAAACATTATCAGAAATTTAATATATATTGTTTTAGCTTTGTTACACTTTTTTTATATAAGGTAAAAATTAATAATAAATTAAAAGATCAATTATTACTATTACTATTATTTTTATTTTTATCTTTATTTTAAAATACAATAAATTAAAAACCAAAAAAAATTAAATATTTATGTTTAAATTTTCAGATTTGAATAAAACAAATAGGAAAAGTAGAAGTATGGAATTAAAAATTAAAAGTAAAAGTAGGTGAAAATTATTTAATAAAAAGTAAAAGAAAGTAGAAAATTAAAAACATAAAAGTAAAATAATGTGGAAATTTTAAAAATGAAAAGTAAAAGAAAGTTGGAATTAAAAAATAAAAGTAAAGGTAGCTGAAATTTTTTTTAAAAAAAATTAAAAGAGAGTGAAAATTAAAAAAAAAAGTAAAATAAGTGGAAAATAAAAAAAGAAAGTAAAAAAAAGTGGGAATTTAAATATAATAAAATTAAAAAGTGAGAAATTAAAAAATAAAAGTAAAGGAAAGTGGGGAATTATTTTTTTTAAAAGAAGAAAAATGGGAAGTGGAAATTCTTTTTAATTAAAAAATAATAATATAATAAATAAAAAATCTGAAAAAATCCGACATTTTTTCTATAAATAGAAAAGAAATGTGAGGAAAAAGAAAGAGGGGAGAAAAAAGGAAAAAAGAGAGGGGAGGGATTTGGAGAGAAATGTTTTTGCTTCTTCCACGCTAAGAAAAATTCTATTCGTGTCATTCTTTCTCCGTCTTTTTTTTGAAAATAACAGCAGTTTTACCACCCCAAGGCCACTAGCCCTTGACCACTTTTGATCCATCATTAACCCCTCCCCCCCCCCCCCCCAAAAGCTCCAAAAATAGCCACTAAATTGTCGGTTTTGCAAGGTCGATTGAGGTTGCAAGTTGAGATTTTCCGCGGTCCGAAGGGTCCAGTTTAGAGCTATCCGATCATAAAGTGGTTGTAATTTTAATCCACAATCATCAATACAAAGGTTCACTTCTCTTTCTATTTTATTTTTTTCATTAATATTCTGGGTCACTTTGTTTTAATTTAACTTTGAGTATGATATGGTCGAGTTTGCATCTGAGTGTGCTAAGATTAATTTATTCTCATGTTGAGTATTTGCTAAGATTAATTTATTGTCCTTTTTGGTAGTTCATATGGTTAATCTTATTGATGAATATGTATTAATTTGTTACTTTTTTTGTTTATTCAATGAAGTAATGGCTTTCCATTTTAGCATGCTTTAGTTTCATTTTGATCTCCTATTTTAGTGACTAAATTGGTTATGTCCGTATGTATCTATTCCTACCATAAATTTAGTCTAGTTTCAAACATTGGTTAGCAGTAAAATTATAAGAGATTAGGTTGGGCCATGATTGGTATAAGACTTTAATTGGACTTCCCCGGCGTATTTATGGGATAATTATTGCCCAGGACCAAAAATAAATAAACATTCACAAGCTAGCCAACTTTTCCATAATTAATTTACTTCATTTCCTCCACAACAATATCCATACCTCATGACCTTACAATAATCTCAAAATTAGTAATTGAATAATATTCGAACATCGTAGCTTGCTTTAGGGGTGATTAATAATAAATCATCGTAACTATGGGTATGGTTCCCGTGGCATAATCATGATACGTAAAACCCAATTCAAGTGCGCATTTCACGCGACTTGACCATAACTTTAAATAATAATAAAATAAACATATTGTAAATCGCGGGTGCGTTTCACGTGGCACGATTTGCAATGTGTACCAAAACGACAAGTGTACGACATCGTAGCTTGTTCAAATAAATTCCATGTAACGACCCGGTCGGTCGTTTTGAGTGTATTAGCCCCGATCCCCTATTTACTATTTTCTCCGTATCTATTTCTGCTTATGTGACTTACCGGGAGGTCTTGTTTTTGCTTTCGGAGTGATTTGGGACATTTAGTCCCTAAAATAGAAGCTTAAGTCTTAGGATTTTGACCGTAGTCGGAAGTGTGTGAAGACGACTCCGAAATGGAGTTTCGTCGGTTCCGTTAGCTCCGTTGGGTATTTTGGACTTAGGAGCGTGTCCGGACTATGAATTTGAGGTCTGTAGCTAATTAAGGCTTAAAATGGTGAAAGTTAAATTTTTGAGAAGTTTGACCGGGGGTTGAATTTTTGATATCGGGGTCGGATTTTGATTCCAGAAGTTGGAGTAGGTCTGTAACGTTGAATATCACTTGTGTGCAAAATTTGAGGTCAATCGGACGTGATTTGGTAGGATTCGACATCGTTTGTAGAATTTGGAAATTTTGAAGAACATTAAATTTGGATTGGAGGGTGATTCGTGTTTTTTATGTTATTTGAGGTGGTTTGAGGAATCAACTAAGTTCATATAGTCTTTTGGGACTTGATGGTATGTTTGGTTGAGGTCCCGGGGGCCTCGGGTGAGTTTCGGGTGGTTAACGGATTATTTTTGGACTTTGGTTGATGGCTTATATCTGCTGGTGTATATTTTCTAGTTTCCTCTTACGTGTTCGTGAAGGGTTAATGTGATCCGGGAAGATATCGCGAAGAAGAGGACGTGAATGCGAAGGTGTGGTCTGCGTGTGCATCACGAACGCATGAGTAGTGTCGCGTTCGCAAAGAGAAGTGAGGCAGCTGGGGACCCCAGGTCTTTGGTCTACGCATTCGTGAGGTATGGGCCGCATTCGTGATGGGTTGAGCTTGTAAAGCTTCGCGTTCACGAAGTGTAAATTGGGAGGCAGTCTGAGTTGGCCTACGCGAACGCGAGAGGACAGTCGGGTTCGCAAAGAAGGAAATCTGGGCAGGCAGTATTAATTTAAAAAATGAGGGTTTGAACCCATTTTGCATATTTTGACCTAGAGAACACGGAATTGGGAGATTATTGAAGGGATTTTTGTGGATTTGATTGGGATTCGAGGCGTTTAGAGATTGATTTGAAGGGCAAGGGCATTGCGGAGTAGGATTTTGCATGGTTTGAGGTAAGTAACAGTTTTAAAACTGGTGCTGAGGGTATGAAATCCCGAATTTTTGGTATGATGTGACTATTTTGGAGGTGACGCACATGCCAGGTGACGGGTGCGTGGGCGTGCACTGTGGGGGATTTTGGCTTGGTCTGTCCCATGCGATTGTAAAGTCGAATAGCCTATTGTTAATTACATGTTCTCCTTGTGTTATAGAAATTTGATTGCAATCATGTTAGAAATCATGCTTAGTCTATGTGGTGATACTGTTGGGACCTACAGAGGTCGAGTACTTGTTGAAGTATTTGCTAATTGTTGTTTTGTACTCATTCATGGTTTTACTTGCGTATCATATCTCAATCTCTTCTTGATTCTTGTTGATATACTATGTTATTTTTATTTGGGCTGATCTTTATGATTTTTGAGAGCCCGAGAGACTAGAGAAGTTGGTGACTAAGTTAGGTCCTGAGTGCCGAGCTGTGAGCTATATGTATGTATATGGATTGGGTTGCACGCCGAAACGAGCCTTAGGGTTGTATATATGGATCGGGTTGCACGCCGAAACAAACCTTCGGGCTGTATATATATATATATATATATATATATATATGGATCGGGTTGTACGCCATAACGAGCCTTATGGCTATTTATATGGGATCGGGCTGCATGCCGCAGCGATATAGCGCTTGGGCTGAAGGAGCCCCTTCGGAGTCTGCACACCCCCAGTGAGTGTAGGTACCTATTGAGTGTGAGTACTGAGGGCTGAGAGCCGAGTGATTTAGTTGTTGTGACGAGTTGAGTGACTGTTGCCCTAAGAGGCTGTACTTGCTTTTTCATTTGTTGATGCACTTAGTTGCTATCCATCATTGTCGTGAAATTTCTGAAAGATTCTATATCCAGATTTACCTACACTTTAACTGTATAAAACTGATTTGATTTGAACTGTCGGATTTGAAAGCATATATATTCTTTACTGGAATTATTGAAAATGAACTATATTTGTATAGCTCGTTACTACCTTCTCAGTTCTTTATTTATTTCTGTTACTTGCTGAGTTGGTTGTAATCATGCTACACCATGCACTTCATGTGCAGATCCAGGTGTGTTTGATCACGGAGATCGTTGAGTTCATGCGCGATCGAGTATCGGAGACTACGAGGTAGCTGCCAGCGTCCGCAAACCTTGTCTCTCCTTCTATGTTTTCTTTATTTTTTGTATTGATACTTAGACACTGTTTGTATTAGACCGGTTATCTAGATGCTCATGATTCAGTGACACCCCGATGTCGGGCTATTTTTTCGCACTTATTCTTTGAGTTTTACCCCATTTTTTTTGAAAGACTCCGGTTATTTTTAAATGTATTAATTCATTTCTGTTAAAAGTTAAAAGTGTTTTGGAGATGTCGGCTTGCCTAGTATCACGATAGGCGCCATCACGACGGGTTAGGTTTTGGGTCGTGAAAAGTTGGTATCAGAGCCTATGTTACATAGGTCTCACGAGTCATGAGCATGTTTAGTAGAGTCTTGCAGATTGGTACAGAGACGTTTGTACTTATCTTTGAGATGCTGCCGAACCCTTAGGAAACACTTCATATTCTTGAATTCTTGTCGTGCGAATCTGTTGATTCTGGTGACTAAACATATGTTGTTTTATTCTCTCATAGATGGTGAGGACTCGTACTATGGGGAAAGACGGGCAGCCACGAGTACCTCCAGCCAAGGCCGCGAGAGGCTGAGGTCGCGGTAGAGGCCACAGTAGGGGCAGAGGTGTATCCCGCACAGCAGCTGGGGCAGTACCTGCAGACCCACCAGTTGCCCCACTTCAGGAGCAGGCACCAGTTGTGGATGATCCTGTGGGACCAGCTTAGGCACCACCTGTGCCTATTGTGATTCAAAGCCTTCAGGAGGCCTTAGCTCAGATTCTTACCGCGTGTACCAGTCTTGCTCAGGCGATCTCTGTTCCGGTCGCAGCAGCTACTTCTTAGGCCGGGGGAGGCGCTCAGACTCCCGTCGCCCGCACACCAGAGCAGGTGGTACAGGGATTCCAGACACTGGGGGCACCACCAGTCCATCCGGTTGCTGCTGCTCAGGATTATATGGTTCCTGCTATGCCTGAGGATGAGCAGCGTAGATTGAAGAGGTTTGAGAGGCTCCAGCCTCCATCTTTCAGTGGTGCAGAAGGAGATGATGCATATGGTTTCTTAGATAGGTTTCAGAGGATACTCCGTACGGCAGGTATTCTGGAGACCAGTAGGGTCTCGTTCACTACTTTTCAGTTCTCTTGGGCTGCCTTCAGTTGGTGGGAGGCTTACAAGAGGCGTAGGCCGGTCGATGCAACACCCCTTATATGGCAACAGTTCTCCGTTCTTTTCCTGGAGAAGTTCGTGTCTCAGTCCCGCAGAGAGGAGCTGCGCAGGCAGTTCGAGCAGCTTTGTCAGGGTGATATGTCCATGACGCAGTATGAGATGAGATTTTCTAAGTTAGCCTGTCATGCTATCTAGTTGGTTCCCATAGACAGAGAGACTGAGAGAGGATCAAGAGTTCGTAGATATCCTCACTTTTCAGCCGCGATTGCTTATGGCTAGAGAGAGAGAGTGGCTAGTGCTACTTTTGAGGAGGTTGTCGACATTGCTCGTTAGATTGAGATGGTTCGCAGCCAGGAGAGGGTTGAGAGAGAGTCCAAGAGGCCTCGTGGACAGGGTGGATTTAGCGGTGTTCCTTTTGGGGGCAGTTCCACCACGGTCGGGGTCATCCTTTCAGACATGCTCAGACAGCTCGCCCAGTTCACCGTAGTGCATCATCTAGCCATGGTTCACACAGTTATCAGCAGGGCAATTCATCTCTCAGTGCCCTCCCAACTCAGAATTTGTCCCGTGCTCTATCGGGTCAGGGCTCATCTATGTCAGGTCCTTCTAACTGTTATACCGGTGCTCGGGGCTCCCTTCAGTCCCCAGCACCAACACCGGGGAGTTGCTATAAGTGTGGAGAGTTTGGCCACATCAGTTGATATTTTTCCTGCCTTCCGGGAGGTCCGGTTCAGCAGAGGAGCCAGTCTATGGATTCAGCACCAGTTTCTTCACCACCCGCCCAGCCAGCTCGGGGTGGAGCCCAATCAGCTAGGGGTCGCCCGAGAGGGGGAGGCCGATCAGGGGGCGGCCAGGCCCGTTTCTATGCTCTTCCTGCCATACCAGATGCCATTGCTTCGGATGCTGTGATTACAGGTATTACCTCAGTTTACATAGAGATGCATCGGTATTATTTGAAAATGATTCCACTTATTCATATGTGTCCTCATATTTCGTTCATTATCTGGATATGCCCCGTGAGTCTCTAGTTTCATTTATTCATGTATCCACTCCAGTGGGCGATACTACTATTGTGGACTGTGTATATCGGTCATGTGTGGTGACTATTAGGAGTCTGGAGACCAGAGTAGATCTATTGTTGCTTAGTATGGTCGATTTTGACATGATTTTGGGTATGGATTGGCTGTCACCATGTCAAGTTGTTCTAGATTGTCACGCTAAGACCATGACATTGGCGATGCCGGGGTTGACAATGGTTGAGTGAAGCGGCTCTATAGACTATGTTCCCAGTAGAGTGATTTCATACTTGAAAGCTCAACGGATGGTTGAGAAAGGTTGTCTATCTTATCTGGCCTTTGTGAGGGATGTTAGTGCAGAGGCCCCTGCTATTGATTCTGCTCCGGTGGTATGAGATTTCCCAGATGTGTTTCCTGCAGACCTGTCGGGCATGCCGCCCGACAAGGATATTGATTTCAGTATTGATTTGGTGTCGTGTACTCAGCCTATTTCTATTCCACCGTACCGTATGGCACCGGCTGAGTTGAAGGAGTTGAAGGAGCAGCTTCAGGAACTCCTTGATAAGGGGTTTATTCGGCCTAGCGTGTCACCTTGGGGTGCATCAGTTCTATTTGTGAAGAAGAAGGATAGTACTATGAGAATGTGCATTGATTACAGTAAGTTGAACAAGGTCACAATCAAGAACAAGTATCCTTTGTCGCGTATTGATGATTTGTTTGACCAGCTTCAGGGAGCAATGGTGTTCTCCAAGATTGATTTGAGGTCATGGTATCACCAGCTAAAGATTCGGGACTCAGGTATTCTTAAGACAGCTTTCAGGACCCTATATGGCCATTATGAGTTCCTTATGATGTCTTTTGGCTGACCAACGCCCATCAGCATTCATGCATTTGATGAACAATGTGTTTCAGCCTTATCTCGACTCGTTCGTTATTGTATTCATTGATGACATCCTGGTGTACTCTCGTATCCAGAAGGAGCATGCTCAGTATCTGAGGATTGTGTTACAGTGATTGAGGGAGGAGAAATTTTATGCAAATTCTCCAAGTGTGAGTTTTGGCCCAGTTCAGTGGCGTTCTTGGGGCACATGGTGTCTAGTGAGGGTATTCAGGTGGATCTGAAGAAGATAGAGGCGGTGCAGAGTTGGCTTAGACCGTCCTCAGCCACTGAGATTCAGAGCTTTCTTGGGTTGGCGGGCTATTACCGTTGTTTTGTGGAGGGTTTCTCATCTATTGCATCGCCCTTGACTAAATTAACCCAAAAGGGTGCTCCTTTTAGGTGGTTGGAGGAGTGCAAGGAGAGCTTTCAGAAGCTCAAGACTGCTTTAACCACGGCTCCAGTTCTAGTCCTACCATCAGTTTCTGGTTCTTACACAGTGTATTATGATGCCTCGCAGATCGGCATTTAGTGTGTTATAATGCAGGAGTTCATCCAGTATTCCATGTTTCTATGCTCCGAAAGTATCACGGAGATCCGTCTCACGTATTGGATTTCAGATCAGTCCAATTGTAAAAGGATTTATCTTATGTTAAGGAGCCGGTGGCGATTGTAGATAGGCAGGTTCGAAAGCTGAGGTCGAAGAATATTATTGCTGTGAAAGTTCAGTGGAGGGGTCAGCCGGTCGAGGAGGCAACTTGGGAGACCGAGCATGATATGCGCAGCAGTTACCCTCATCTTTTCATTACTTCAGGTATGTCTCTATGCTCGTTCGAGGACGAACGATTATTTTAAGAGGGGGAGATGTAACGGCCCGGCCGATCATTTTGAGTGTATTACCCAGATCCCCTATTTATTGTTTTCCCTGTATCTGTTTCTGCTTATGTGACTTGCCGGGAGGTCTTGTTTTTGGTTTCGGAGTGATTTGGGATACTTAGTCCCTAAAACAGAAGCTTAAGTCTTAGGATTATGAACGTAGTCAGAAGTGTGTGAACACGACTCCGAAATGGAGTTTCGTCGGTTCTGTTAGCTCCGTTGGGTGAATTTGGACTTAGGAGCATGTCCGGACTGTGAATTTGAGGTCTGTAGCTAATTAAGGCTTGAAATGGCGAAAGTCGAATTTTTTGGAAGTTTGACCGGGGATTGACTTTTTTGATATTGGGGTCGGATTCCGATTCCGGAAGTTGGAGTAGGTCTGTAATGTTTAATATGACTTATGTGCAAAATTTGAGGTCAATCGGACATGGTTTGGTATGATTCGGTGTCGTTTGTACAATTTGGAAATTTCGAAGTTCATTAAGTTTGGATTGGAGGGTGATTCGTGTTTTTGATGTTATTTGAGGTGGTTTGAGGATTCGACTAAGTTTGTATAGTGTTTTGGGACTTGATGATATATTTGGTTGAGGTCCCGAGGGCCCCCTCGGGTGAGTGTCGGGTGATTAACGGATCATTTATGGACTTTTGTTGATGGTTGATATCTGCTGGTGTATATTTTCTGGTTTCCTCTTACGCGTTCGCGAGAGAAGCCTCGCGTTCGTGAAGGGTTAATGTGAGCCGGGAAGATTTTGTCCTTCGCGTTCGCGAAAAAGAAGACGCGAACGCGAAGGTGTGGTTTGCGTGTGCATCGCAAATGCGTGAGTGGTATCGCGTTCGCAAAGAGAAGTGAGGCAGCTGGGGAACCCAGGTCTTTGGTCTACGCTTTCGTGAGGTATGGGCCGCGTTCGCGATGGGTGGAGCTTGTAAAAATTTGCTTTCGCGAAGCATTGATCGCGTTCGCGAAGAGAAAACTGGGACGCAGTTTGAGTTGGCCTACGAAAACGCGAGAGGACGGTCGCGTTCTCGAAGAAGGAAATCTGGGCAGGCAGTATTAATTTCAAAAACGAGGGTTTGAACCCATTTTGCATATTTTTGAGCTAGAGAACACAGAATTGGGCGATTCTTTAAGGGATTTTTGTGGAGTTGATTGGGATTCGGGGCATTTGGAGATTGATTCGAGGGGCAAGGGCATTGCGGAGCAGGATTTTGCGCGGTTTGAGGTAAGTAACAGTTTTAAATCTGGTCCTGAGGGTATGAAACCTCGAATTTTTGGTATGATGTGACTATTTTGGAGGTGACGCACATGCTAAGTGACGGGCGCGTAGGCGTGCACCATGGGGGATTGTGACATGGTCTGTCCCGTGCGATTGTAAAGTCGAATAGCCTATTGTTAATTACCTATTCTCCCTGTGTTATAGAAATTTGACTGCAATCAAGTTAGAAATCATGCTTAGGCTATGTGGTGGTACTGTTGGGACCCGCAGAGGGCGAGTACTTGTTGAAGTATTTGCTAATTGCTATCTTGTACCCAGTCATGGTTTTACTTGTGTATCATATCTCAGTCTCTTCTTAATTCTTATTAATACACTATGTTATTTTTGTTTGAGCTGATCTTTATGATTTCTGAGAGCCCAAGAGACTAGAGAGGTTGGTGACTGAGTTAGGGCCTGAGTGCCGAGCTGTGAGCTATATATATGGATCGGGTTGCACGCTGCAACGAGCCTTAGGGCTGTATATATGGATTGGGTTGCACCCCGCAACGAGCCTCCGGGCTGTATATATATATGGATCAGGTTTCACGCCGCAACGATCCTTATGGCTATTTATATGGGATCGGGATGCACGCCGCAACAATATAGCGATTGGGCTGAAAGTGCCCCTCCGGAGTCTGCACACCCCCAGTGAGTCCAGGTACCCATTGAGTGTGAGTACTGAGGGGCTGAGAGCCGAGTGATTTAGCTGTTGTGACGAGTTGAGTGACTGTTGCCCTGAGAGGCTGTACTTGCTTTTTCATTTGTTGATGCACTTACCTGCTATCCGTCATTGTCGTGAAATTTCTGAAAGATTCTATATCCGGATTTACCTATAGTTTAACTGTATAAAACTGATTTGATTTGAACTGCCTGATTTGAAAGCATGTCTATTCTTTGCTGGAATTATTAAAAATGAACTATATTTGTATAGCTCGCCACTACCTTCTCAGTTCCTTATTTATTTCTGTTACTTGCTGAGTTGGTTGTACTCGCTACACCCTGCATTTCATGTGCAGATCCAGGTGTGTTTGATCACGGAGGTCGTTGAGTTCGTGCGCGATCAGAGACTACGAGGTAGCTACCGGCGTCCGCAGACCTTGTCTCTCCTTCACGGCTCCCTCCCTCCAAGAACTCCCCACCTTTCTCTTGGGGTGACTCGAACTCACAACCTCTTGGTTGGAAGTGGAGGGTGCTCACCACTAGAGCAGCCCCCCTAGAACTCCCCGTTTTTATGAAAGACTCCGGTTATTTTTAAATGTATTAATTCATTTATGTTAAATCTTGAAAGTGTTTTGTAGATGTCGGCTTGCCTAGTATCACGATAGGCGCCATCACCACGGGTTAGGTTTTGGGTCGTGACATTCCATAAATACTAAAAGCGGTTAAGCAAATAATTAAAAGTGGTCAAAAGGTAAAATGCACAATAGGTTTAAAACATATAATAAGTCAGATAATTAGGCCAAGTATTAATTGTTAAGCGACCGTGCTAAAATCACGGAACTCGGGAGTGCCTCACACCTTCTACCGGGTTAACAGAATTCCTTACCCGGTCTTCTATTTTCGTGGACCATAAATAGAGTCAATCTCCTCGATTTGGGATTTTAAAATAAACTGGTGACTTGGGACACCATAATAATTATCCCAAGTGGCGACTCTGATTAAATAAATAATCTCATTTCGAATAATGTCACTTAAATTTGAAAAACTCCCCTACCCCTTATCCCCTGGGGAAAAGGAGGTGTGACAGCTCGGGCGACTCTGCTGGGGATACGAACCAAATCAAATGAAATTTTTAAGAAAACTTTAAAACTTCTATTTTTACAAACCGAATGTCCAAATCACGTCAAATCAACTCTGTTTCTCACCAAATTCGACAGACAAGTCATAAATGACATAACGGGCCTATGAAAATTTTCAGAACTCGAATCTGACCTCGATATCAATAAAAGTCAATTTGTGGTCAAACTTTAAAATCTTTAAGCCTTTAGGCTTGTAGTTTTTGCCAACTGGCGATATTTCAAGTTAGGTTCCTCCAAATTAAATTCTGGGCATACGCCCAAGTCCCAAATTATGATACGGACCTACTGGATCTATCAAAACACTGATCCAAGTCCGTTTGCTCAAAATATTGACCAAAGTCAACTCAGTTGAGTTATAAGGCTCTTATTCATATTTTAATCAATTTTTCATATAAAACCTTTCTGGACAATTATACGGACTGCGCATGCAAGTCGAGGAATAATGAATAGTGCTTTTCAAGGTCTTAGAACACAAAAAAATTTATTAAATTTAAAGATGACCTTTTGGGTCATCACATTCAATGAAGTAATGGCTTTCCATTTTAGCATGCTTTAGTTTCATTTTGATCTCCTATCTTAGTGACTAAATTGGTTTTGTCTGTATCTATCTAATCCTACCATAAATTTAGTCTAATTTTAAATATTGGTTAGCAATAAAATTATAAGAGATTAGGTTGGGCCATGATTGGGGTAAGACTTTAATTGGACTTCCCTGGCGTATTTATCGGCTAATTGTTGCCCAGGACCAAAAACAAATAAGCATTCACAAGCTAACTAACTTTTCCATAATTAATGTACTTCATTTTCTCCACAACAATATCCACATCTCATGACCTTATAATAATCTCAAAATTAGTAACTGAATAATATTTGAATATCGTAGCTTGCTTTAGGCGCGATTAATAATAAATCATCGTGACTATGGGTATGGTTCCCGTGGTATAGTCATGATATGTAAACCCCAATTCAAGTGCGTGTTTTACGTGACTTGACCATAACTTCAAATAATAATAAAATAAGCATGTTATAAATCGTGGGTGCGTTTCACATGGCGCGGTTTGCAATGTGTATCAAAACGACAAGTGTACGACATCGTAGCTTGTTCAAATAAATTCCATAAATACTAAAAGCGGTTAAGCAAATAGTTAAAAGTGGTCAAAAGGTAAAATGCACAATAGGTTTAAAACATGTAATAAGTCAGATAATTAGGCCAAGTGTTAATTGTTAAGCAACCGTGCTAAAACCACAGAACTCGTGAGTGCCTCACACCTTCTCTCAGGTTAACATAATTCCTTACCCGGTCTTCTGTGTTTGCGGATCATAAATAGAGTCAATCTCCTCGATTTGGGATTTTAAAATAAACCGGTGACTTGGGACACCATAATAATTATCCCAAGTGGCGACTCTGATTAAATAAATAATCCCATTTCGAATAATGTCACTTAAATTGGAAAAACTCCCCTACCCCTATCCCCCGGGAAAAAAGTGTGACATCCCTGTTTTACTTATGATATCTATTTAAATTTAGGTGAGGCCTTCAACCGATTATGTATATGTAGTAATGGATGCTGAACAAAGGTGGAACATAGTCTACATGCAAAAAAAAGGAATGCTCATGCAAACTATTTCAAGTGGATGAGATTCCTTGTCCACATGCTATGGCAGAATTAGACTACACACACATAGAAGCACCCAAATATTGTTCTGCCTATTACACCAAGGAACTGTAACGATCCGACTTGTCGTTTTGAGTAATTACTCTCCTATATAATATTTGAAGTCATGAATAGCTTCATATGATGTATTATGACGTGTGTGAATTGTCGATTTTGATTTTCAGGTGTTTCAGGATTGGTTCGGAAGAATGAATTTCGTGTTGGAAGCTTAAATAAAAAGGGTTGATCGGAGTTTGACTTTTGTGTAAATGACTCTGAAATGAAGTTTTGATGGTTTTAATAGCTCCGTATGGTAATTTTGGACTTAGGATTGTGTCCGGATAATTATTTGAAAGTCCGTAGTTAAATTATGCTTGAAATGGCAAAAATAGGAAAATTGAAAGTTGGAAGTTTGACCGGGGAGTTGACCTTTTGATATCGGGGTCATAATTCAATTCTGAAAATTTGGAATAGGTCTGTTATGTCATTTATTACTTGTGTGCAAACATTTGAGGTCAATCGGACTTGATTTGATAGATTTCATCATAGAATGTAGAATGTTCCGACGTCGTTTCTTCAAGCATAAGTGGTATCACATTAAGCAAATGAGCTCCAAATTCGGTTTTGATTGATGCATTAGATCCGTATCAAAATTACGGAGCCACAGCAAAAAGAATCGTCGAATTCGGATATCGTATGAGAGAGTTATGCCCAATTCCGTGTCGGAAAAGATTTCTCGTCGCCGCGAGCGCCCAAGGTAGCGTGGGGCGCTAGCCCTGGCGCTGGGAATTATTGGGATTCTGGAAAGTGTGCCACAAGCAGTGCCTCACGCTACCTGTGGCGCTCGAAAACACCAGAGGCTCTATAAACGGGGTTTTTGGCCATATTTGTCAAAAAAAGAGTTGGGGAGCTCGGTTTAGGCGATATTTGGGCAATTTTAACGGGTAAACATTGGGGTAAGTGTTATTTATCCTATATTGATTATATTTCATGATTCCATATTCATTTACATCATGAATCCGTGAATTTATGGAAGAAAAATCATATTTTTATAAAATCTTCCAAAAATGTAAAATGAATATTTGAAGGTCAATCCGATGTCGGAATTCGATAATTTTTGTATGATTGAACTCATATCAGAATGGGTGTTTGAGTTTCGTGAATTGTTTTTTGGAATTTGAGATGTCGGTCCCACTATTGAATTTTGAATTAATTTCGGATTTTTATTGTGAAATTTAGCATTTTCATATGGAATTGATTCTTATACCTCGTGTTGATTTTATCGAATTATTTTGACTAAGATTCGAGGAGTTCGGAGGCCGAATCACGAGGAAAAGGTTAATTAAAATAAAGAAATTTCTTGAATTAATGTGAGTAACTCTTCTAATCTTAGAGCTGAGGGTATGAACCCCAATTATACATGATATGTGTTTGATGTTGAGGTGACGGGCGTGTGGGCGTTTGAACTGTGACCTGTTATTCCTGTGGTACTGTGTAGTTACCTGAATTTATCTATAATCATGAAATCTCTACGTACTAGAGTTATCGAGTTGTGACTCATGTCAGAAATAATGCTTAGGCAAATGTTGGTATTATTGGGACCCATGGAGGTCATTTCTACTGTCGATTTATTTGTTTAAATTGTAAATTCATACTCACTCATGTTCATTAATTTCATATCATCTCTCAGTCTCTATTGCTATTTATTAATTCATCATATCATCATTTTTGGGCTAGTTTCATGACATTGTGAGCCCGAGGGCCTGATTGTGAGGATAATTATGGGATCGGGTTGCACGCCACAGCAGGCCATATTGGATTTATATACCTTATTATTATGGGATCAGGATGCACGCCACAACAGGCCAGATTGGCTTATTATAGCACGTGAGTTGTCCATGAGGATACAGATATTGATACTATAGCACGTGAGTTGTCCATGTAGATTATAGCGCTTGGGATGAAGGAGCCCCTCCGGAGTCTGTACACACCCCCAGTGAGTGCAGGTACCTATTGAGTGCGAGTGCCGAGTGCGAGTGTCGAGCGATTGGGAGGATTGAGTGACTGTGATGACTGAGTGACTGTGAGGACTGAGAGAGTAGGAGGACTGAGTTACTGGGAGGACTGAGTGACTGGGAGGACTGAGTGAAATGATACTCTGAGAGTATGCATATTATTTTATCACTAAGTTGCATCGCATTGACATGCACACTTGATATACAGACATAGAGATGCATTTTCTTCATGTTGTACAGTATCACGTCATTCATGACTTCTCACACATATTGGCATATGGGCATATTGATGCATTTTCCACTGGCTATGTGGAAATAAAATGAAACATCTTATTTATTGTTGAAAGCAATTTTGGAAAAATTACTATTTTCAAACTTACTCATATTTTTGGAAACTTCGGTAAAAGACTTGAGTTTTCACTGATACACTTGAAAAGCAGAGCTATTTTCAGAAATCATGATTAAGCTGAGCGTTCTATTATTGAGTTATTACTTGTGTTGCTTTAAATTGTATTGTTATGAGATGTTATTGGCTATTGGAGTGGACTCTGACCTTGGTGCAAGCTCGTTACTACTTTTAACCTAAGATTAGGTTTGTTACTTATTGAGTACATGGGGTCGGTTGTACTCATACTACACTTATGCACCTTGCGTGTAGATATTGGATGTTGATGTTTTGATCGACGGGAGTTGGATTTGAAGATGTACATGTGTTCCGGTCATAGCTACCTCTTGTTCATGGTAGCCTTAGATTTATAAGAATCTGTTTATATACATTTCGAAGAGATGATGTATTTATTTCATACCAGTTTTATAAATTCTAATCTTAGAAGCTCATGACTTGTATACCAGTCCTTGGGGAGTTTAATAGAGTCAGTTAAATATTATTTGAATTAGATATTTGTAAATTGGCTTACCTAACGGGTTGGGTTAGGTGCCATCACGACTAGTTGGATTTTAGGTTATGATAAGTAACGGGTTGAGTTAGGTTCCATCACGGCTAGTTGGATTTTGGGTCGTGACAAGTTGGTATCAGAGCTCTAGGTTCATAGGTTCTACAAGTCATGAGCAAGTATCTAGTAGAGTCTTGCGGATCGGTGTGATGACGTCCATACTTATCTTCGAGAGGCTACAAGGCATTTAGGATAATTTCCCATCTTTCTTTCCTTATCGTGCGAAATTGATTCAGTTTGAAACATAACTCTTTGAATTCCTTTCACGCATTCGTGTGCGTATGTGAGCGCTCGGTATCAGCAGTGCATCTCCTGCTTGTGATTCAAGGGATCAGGTTCCATATATGATTTATGTGTTTTGGTGATGGGCTAGTCTGGAGGACTTAAGGCCAGGTTAGGACTGCAGCTCAGGCTCGGTAGTTTTAGTTGTGTGAGCACGTGCTTTCGGTAGTTTCAGTTGTGTATCCCTACTAGTGGAATTGTGGCTCGATGAGCGGTTGGGTGACCATATGAGGAGTATGATATGACTGCATGATGTGTCCATATGGTTTGGTAGTTTCACTTTATATATTCATAAAGTGCAATATAACATGTATACATGTTATATTGCACTTTATGAATATATAAAAATCATGGGATGATCGAGTTGTTATTGTTAATAATGTAGTACGCACGGAGTATGAACTTGATCGGTGGTGTTAAGTTAGGTTTACTTCTTTGAGTGTTGTTGTGCTAATGTGGCATGTCTCTTTCTGCCTGTTTGGGCGGTGCAATTTAGATTTGAGAAAAATGGGTAACTCTCGAGAAGGTTCTAACGGGTTCGAGATTCATATATAGCAATTGAGAATTTTTTCGGACTTGTTTGTGGATAGAATCTGAGATTTGCATTTGATAGTGCCAGGACTTACGGTAATTCTGTATGACTATGGATTCTACATTTCAGTATAAGAAAGGAAAGAGGAATAATTTTAAATTCAAATCCGGTCTTTAGAGTGGATGTCTTGGTTGTGGTATTTATGGGGGTGCTTAAGAAGAATACAACGACGTATGGGCCTTAGGGCGATGTGGTTTTATGTAGGATGTCTTGTAGTGAGCTTTGGGTAAGGATTGTGGAGTTCCAACAAGGAGAAGTGTCAACTTAAGGATAATTTAGAAGAACCTTGGAGAAAATAGAACGACTGGGTAGTAAACTGGACCGGTATGGTAATGGTATGATTGGTTCTTTGGTTAACTGTGATGTCGTGAGGCATTTCGGATGTTTTTGTTGCAATATTCTTGGGTTTGGTGACCTACATGGCTTGGTCGAGTTAGAGGAATTCAGTTCTGATAGCTTGGTTATGTGCAAATATATTTCAAAGTGTTCTTGATAGTTTCTACCATGGTTTGAACCAGATATTTATTCTTTTTTGGTGTGGGGAACGTGCTGTGTATTATGATTTTCTCCTGGAAGGAAGAAAGAGGAAGGTTTCTAACTAACCGTATATGTAAACTGCTGGCGACTTATAGTTGATAATGAGATTCTCGTACCTTTCACATAATGGTATGATAGATGTGGTATTTTGTCCGGGATTAAGATTTATATGTACAAGGTGGTTGTTCGGTCTTGAAGGGAAGGTCACGAAGTTTGGACAGAATGGTCAGTTTCAGATATTTAGATGAATGTTGTAACTGCTCAGTAATCCCTAAGAAGTGTGCGCATTTCAGAAGGAGCATTGTGTTTTGACTTATGGATGTTCATCGGTATTGCAGTACTCACTTGGTTGATAGACTGTTGATATTCAAATTATTGATATGTGGCACGGAGAAATTATGGAAGTATTTCTGGTGGAATGATCGTGCGTGAAAGATGTGTTAGTCATTCGAATGCTAGAGTTAGGATCAGTTATGATGATTCATGTGTCGTATGAATGTGGAGGAGACTGGGAGTTCTCAGAAGCATATTGTTTCAGGGTTGTGACCTGTTTTGAGGTGAGTATTTTATTTAAACTCAATGGAGGCACTAGTTGTTTTAATTATTTGTGATATCTACGCACTATGAGTGTGCATATATGTGAGGTTTGAGCAACTGTGCGGGCATCGGGGCAAGTATTTATACTCGAAAGAATGATGTAACGACCCAGCCGATCGTTCCGAGAGCTTTATCCCATTTCTACTTCTTTAGGTGATGTTCATCTGTAATGTATGGTATCATATTGGTTGGTTTGTGTTTGGGATGTGATTTGGGAGTCCGGGTTAGAGTTAGGCTTGAATTGGCGAAATTAGTAATTTGGTGATTTCCGGACAGTAGGAGAAAATTTGATATCGGGGTCGAAATTGAATTCCGGAAGTTGGAATAGATTCGTATTGCCATGCTTGACTTGTGTGCAAAATTTGAGAATATTCGAAAAAGGTTTGATTGGTTTCGGAGTCCTTTGTGGAATTTAGGAGTTGGAGTTCTTAGGCTTGAATCCGAGACTCGAGTTGATGTTTGATGTTGTTTCAAGTGATTTGTAGGGTTGATTAAGTTTGAATGATGTTGTGGGACGTGTTGGTGTGGTTGGTTGAGGTCTCGAGGGCCTCGGGTTTGTTTCGGATGGTTAGAAGGTGAATTAGCTGTTGAAAGACAGGTGCTGGTGTTGCTGAGGTGAGTTGCTGGTGTTTCAGGGGTTGTTCTCTGAAGTTGGGAACGCAGACCGCAACGGAATTTCGCGGTCAGCGGTGGAAGTTCATGGGGGCGACAGAAATTCCACGGTCAGCAGAGGGGCTAGCGCGGACAGCGGATTAGGGACGCGACCCCAGGGGCTAGAGGCATTTCATGGCCGTGGTGGGAATTCCATGGACCGCAGAGTGAGGTTCGCAGCGGCGGTAGTTTTTCGCGGTCAGCGAAATTTGAATCCGAGGGGTGCACTATAAATACGAGATTCAGGGTTTTATTTTCATACTTTGACCTAGAGAGCTCGGGTTTTGGCGATTGTTCGAGGGATTTTCAAGAAAACCATCGAGGTAAGTGATTCTAACTCAGTTTTGGCTAAAATACATGATTATAACATTGAATCCATCATTTGATTAGAGAATTGGGATGAAAATTGGGGAAAAATTATAGAAACTTCATAAATGGATTTTTGAGAGTTGAACATCGATTTGAGGTCGGATTCTGATAAATTTAATATGATTGGACTCGGGGATGAATGGGTTTCTTGGCTTTGTGAATTTTATCGGATTTCGAGACGTGGGCCCGGGGGCGGGTTTGGCCAATTTTGGGATTTTGATCTAAATTAATAGATTTCATATGGGATTCATTCCTTTAGCATGTATTGATGAATATATATTGATTTTGCATAGATTCGGAGTATTTGGAGGTCGAATCAAGGGGCAAGAGCATCGCGGACTAGAGTTGTGTCCCGTTTGAGGTAAGTAACGATTGTAAATCTAGACCTGAGGGTATGAAACCCCAGAATTTCGTACTATTTCACTGTAATGTGGTGACGCACATGCTAGGTGACGGGCGTGTGGGCGTGCACCATTAGGGATTGAGACTTGGTCCGTCCCATAGCAACCGTAGAGTTGCATGTTTGATTTAAGTTGTATAATAGCTATGTGTTTTAGAAAGAATTCTTATAACTTGGGCCGAATGCCATGTTTGGGGCCTGGTGCTTGTACTGTCTGGACCCTCAAGGGGCATTTTATTACCATCCTCACACTAT
This sequence comes from Nicotiana tomentosiformis, assembly GCF_000390325.3. Classification (NCBI taxonomy): domain Eukaryota; kingdom Viridiplantae; phylum Streptophyta; class Magnoliopsida; order Solanales; family Solanaceae; genus Nicotiana; species Nicotiana tomentosiformis. Next base: position 118,582,929 of record NC_090822.1, read on the forward strand.
TTTTATTTGAAAGCATATCCTCAGTCATGATTTTTACCTATTTACTGTTTAACTCAATTTCATCACTCTATTTTAAAGTATATGAAAGTTGCCTTGTGCTGAGTCCCCTGATTTTTAATGAAATGCCCGAGTGGCTTGTGAGGTTTATGACTGAGTGAGGCCGAGGGGCTAATTTGTGAGGATATGATATATGGATCGGGCTGCACGCCGCAATAACATATGGATCGGGTGGCACGCCGCAGCAATATATGGATCGGGCTGCACGCTGCAACGATATATGGATCGGGCTGCACGTCACAACGACATTGGGTCAGGCTGCATGCCACGACGATATAGTGCTTGGGCTGTAAGAGCCCTTCCGGAGTCTGTACACACCCCCAGTGAGCGCAGGTACCTACTGAGTGCGAGTGCCGAGTGCTAAGTGACGAGTGATTGGGAGGCCTGAGTGGCTGAGAGGCTTGCCCGAGGGGTTGTTCATGAGTGATATGTTTTGCCCGAGGGGCTTGTTTATGAAATCACTACTTCACTATATTTTTATGTTGAGCATCTATTGAAATTGTTATAAATGTTTTTATGTGTTTTCCATTAAAACTGGAGTTTCTACAAGATATTTTTTCTTGAATATTGGTTTGGCGATTGTTGTTTCCACTGAGACTTTATATTGTGAACTTTATGTGATTTTACTGCTCGTCACTGCACTCAGCCTTTATTTATTATTGGTACTTACTGAGTTGTCGTACTCACGTTACTCCCTGCACCTTGTGTGCAGATCCAGGTGTCACGGTACGTCCGAGTGAGTGTTGATTTATCCTCAGCTGGTTCCGGAGTTAGCAAGGTAGCTGCATGGCGACCGCAACCTTGTTTTCTCCCTCCTATCCTCTATTGTCATTTCTATTAGACTTCTCCTGTTGTCATTTTAGACTGTATTGGACTTAGTACTTTCAGACTTGTATCGTAGATACTCATGACTAGCGACACCCGATGTCGGGCTATATTTCCGCATATTTTTCCTTGTTTTGGGTTTCTTTTGAAAGAATTATGAATGAATGGATTGAAAGATAAATTTTTGAAATGGAATATTTCTTAGTTTGGGTAATGAGTGGGTTAGCCTATTACCACGATAGGCGCCATCACGACTTGGTAATTTAGGTCGTGACAAGTTGGTATCAGAGTCTAGATTACATAGGTCTCACAAGTCATGAGCAGGTTTAGTAGAGTCTTGCGGATCGGTACGGAGACGTATGTACTTATCTTCGAGAGGCTGCAGAACCCTTAGGAAAAATTTCACATTCTTGAATTCTTGTCGTGCGAACCCATTTCTTCTGGTGACTAAACTTCTATTGCTTCATTCTCTCATAGATGGTGAGGACATATGCTACCGGACAGGGTGACCAGACACTAGTTGAGCCCGTGAGAGGCCGAGGCCATGGTAGAGGGAGGGGTACAGCCCGCGCAGCTGCCGGGGCAGTGCCTATGGACCCTCCAGTTATTCCAGATCATGTCCCAGCCGCAGATGTTCCAGTGGGACCAGCTCAGGCACCGTTTGTGCCTATTGTTATTCCAGGTCTTCAGGAGACCTTGGCTCAGATTTTGACCGCATGCACCAGTCTTGCTCAGGCGGTCGTTGTTTCTACTACAGCAGCTACTTCTCAGGCTGGAGGAGGCACTCAGACTCCTGCAGCTTGCACACCTGAGCAGGTTGTGCAGGGACTTCAGACACCGGGGGCACCTCTAGCCCAGCCGGTTGCCCCTGCTCAGGATTATGTGGTTCCAGTCATGCCTTATGACGAGCAGCGTAGATTGGAGAGATTTGGTAGACTTTAGCCTCCAGCTTTCGATGGTGCAGAGGGCGAGGATGCCCAGGGTTTCTTAGATAAGTGTCAGAGTATTCTCCGCACAACGGGTATTTTGGAGACCAGTGGGGTCTCGTTCACTACCTTCCAGTTCTCAAGAGCTTCCTTTACTTGGTTGGAGGCTTATGAGAGGCGTAGGCCTGTTGGTGCAGCGCCTCTTACCTGGCAACAGTTCTCCACTCTCTTTCTCAAGAAGTATGTGCCACAGTCCCGCAGAGAGGAGCTGTGCAGGCAGTTCGAGAAGCTGCGTTAGGATGATATGACTGTGACACAGTATGAGATGAGATTTTTAGAGCTAGCCTGTCATGTTGTTTGGTTGGTCCCTACAGATAGGGAGAAGATCAGGAGGTTCGTGGATGGCCTCTCATATCAGCTTCGGATTCTCATGACCAGAGAGAGAGTGTCTGGTGCTACTTTTAAGGAGGTGGTTGACATTGCTCGTGAGATTGAGTCAGTTCGTCGCCAGGAGCTAGTTGAGAGGAAGGCCAAGAGGCCTCGGGGATCTGGTAGTTTTAGTGGTGCTCCTTTAGGAGGGCAGTTTCAACATGGCAGAGGCCGTCCATTCAGGCATGCTCAGTCAGCCCGCCCAAGTCACCGTGGTGGATCATCTGGTCATGGTTATCACAGTTCTCATCAGGGTCACTCATCATTCAGTGCCCTTCCAGCCCAGAGTTCATCTCGTGCACCATCAGTTCAGGGCTCCTCCATGCCAGGTCCTTCTACCAGTTATCTTGGTGCTAGGGGTTCCCTTCAGTCCCCGTCCCCCGCACCAGGGAGTTGTTACGAGTGTGGAGAGTTTGGTCATATGAGGAGGAAGTGTCCTCGTCTTCTTGGGGGTCCATCTCAGCAGAGAAGTCAGCCCTCGACTTCTGCTCCAATTACTTCACCACCTGCCCAGGCAGCTAGGGGTGGGGGTCAGGCAGCTAGAGGCCACCCTAGAGGGGGAGGTCGATCAGGTGGAGGTCAGGCCCATTTTTATGCACTTCCAGCCAGACCATATGCTATGGATTTAGATGCCGTGATTACAGGTATTGTTTCAGTCTGTCACTAAGATGCCTCGGTTTTATTCGATCCCGGTTCCACATATTCAAATGTTTCATCATAATTTGCCCATTTTTTGGATATGCCTCGTGAGTCTTTAGTTACATTTGTTCATGTGTCCACCCCGGTGGGCGATACTATTGTTGTGGACCGTGTGTATCGGTCATGTGTGGTGTCTATTGGGGTTCTGGAGACCCGAGTGGATTTGTTATTCCTCAGTTTGGTTGACTTCGATGTGATATTAGGCATGGATTGGTTATCTCCATATTATAATGTTCTTGATTGCCACGCGAAGACCGTGACCTTAGCGATGTCGGGATTCCCGAGAGTGGAGTGGAGTGGTTCTACAGATTATGTGCCTAGTAGGGTTATTTCATACCTTAAGGCTCATCGCATGGTCAATAAAGGTTGCCTATCATATTTGGCTTTTGTGAGGGATGTCAGTGTAGAGACTCCCACTATTGATTTTGCTCCTGTGGTCCGTGATTTTTCGGTCCGTGACTTTGGTATTGATTTGGTGCCAGGCACTCAGCCTATTTCTATTCTACCGTATCGTATGGCACCGGCAGAGTTAAAGGAATTGAAAGAGCAGCTTCAGGAGCTCCTAGATAAGGGGTTCATTCGGCCTAGTGTGTCATCTTGGGGTGCACCGGTTCTATTTGTGAAAAAGAAAGATGGTTCCATGAGAATGTGTTTTGACTATATGCATTTGAACAAGGTCACAGTCAAGAATAAGTATCATTTGCCTCGTATTGATGATTTGTTTGACCAGTTTCAGGGAGAGAGGGTGTTCTCTAAGATTGACTTGAGGTCTGGATATCACCAGCTGAAGATTCGGGATTTGGATATTCCTAAGACAGTTTTCAGGACCCGTTATGGCCATTATGAGTTCATGGTGATGTCTTTTGGGCTAACCAATGCCTCAGCGGCATTCATGCATTTGATGACCAGTGTATTCTAGACATATTTGGACTCCTTCGTTATTGTGTTCATTGATGATATTCTAGTATACTCTCGTATCCATGAGGAGCATGCTCTGCATTTGAGGGTGGTATTACAGAGATTGAGGGAGGAGAAGTTTTATGCAAAGTTCTCCAAGTATGAGTTTTGGCTTGGCTCGGTAGCATTCTTGGGACACGTGGTGTCCAGTGAGGGTATTCAGGTGGATCCGAAGAAGATGGAGGTAGTGCAGAGTTGGCCTAGACCATCCTCAGCTACAGATATTAGGAGTTTCCTTGGTTTGGCGGGATATTGTCATTGCTTTGTGGAGGGATTTTCATCGATTGCATCTCTCTTAGTCAAATTGACTCAGAAGGGTGCTCCATTCAGGTGGTCGGATGAGTGTGAGGAGAGCTTCCAGAAGCTCAAGACGGCTTTGACCACAGCTCCATTGTTAGTTCTGCCATCAGCTTCAGGTTCTTATACCGTGTATTATGATGCCTCGAGGATAGGCATTGGTTATGTTTTGATGCAGGAGGGTAGGGTGATTACCTACGCCTCGCGCCAGTTGAAGACCCATGAGAAGAAATATCCGGTGCATGATCTTGAGTTAGCAGCCATTGTTCACGCCTTAAAGATTTGGCGTCATTATTTGTATGGGGTCCATTATGAGATTTATACTGATCACTGGAGTCTGCATCATTTGTTTAAGCAGAAGGATCTTAATTTTTATCAGCGGAGATAGTTTGAGCTTCTCAAGGACTATGATATCACTATTCTATACCATCCGGGAAAGGCCAATGTAGTGGCCGATGCCTTGAGTCGACGATCAGAGAGTTTGGGGAGCTTAGCATATCTTCCGACAGCAGAGAGACCTCTTGCGTTGGATGTTCAGGCCTTAGCGGGCCAGTTTGTGCGATTGGATCTTTCGGATCCTAGCCGGGTATTGGCTTGCGTAGCCTCCAGGTCTTCTCTTTATGACCGTATTCGGGTGCGTCAGTATGATGACCCGCACTTGCTCTTTCTTCAGGACAGGGTCCGGCGAGGTGATGCTAGGGATGTGACCATTGGTGATGACGGTGTGATGAGGATGCAGGGCTGGATATGTTTTCCTAATGTGGATGGGATTTGGGAGTTGATTCTTGAGGAGGCCCACAGCTCGCGGTATTCTATCTATCCGGGTGACGCGAAGATGTACCATGATTTGAGACAGCACTATTGGTGGAGGCAGATGAAGAAGGATATCGTTGGATTTGTAGCTCGGTGTCTCAACTGTCAGTAGGTTAAGTATGAGCATCAGAGACTGGGTGGCTTGCTTCAGAGGTTAGACATTCCAGAGTGGAAGTGGGAGCGGATAGTGACTTCGAGGAAGTTCGTTGCTATATGGATTATAGTGGATCGGCTGACCAAATCTGTGCACTTCATTCATGTTGGTACTACTTACACTTCAGAGCAGTTAGCTGATATTTATATCCGAGAGATCGTTCATCTGCATGGTGTCCCGATTTCCATTATTTCTGATAGGGGTAATCAGTTCACATCGCAGTTTTGGAGGGTCGTGCAACGGGAAGTAGGTACTTAGGTTGAGTTGAGCACATCTTTTCACCCTCAGACAGACGGGTAGTCCGAGCGCACTATTCAGATACTGGAGGACATATTGCGTGCCTGTGTTATTGATTTTGGGGGTTCATGGTCCCAGTTTCTGCCACTCGCGGAGTTTACATATAATAATAGTTATCAGTCGAGTATTCAGATGGCTCCGTACAAGGCTTTATATGGGAGGAGGTGTAGATCTCCGGTTGGTTGGTATGAGTCGGGTGAGGCTAGACTCTTGGGTACAAATTTAGTGCAGGATGCTTTAGATAAGGTGAAATTGATTCAAAAGCGGCTTCGGTTGGAGGGTGATATGACTTATGATGTGGAACCAGTGGCTATTTTGGATCGGCAGATTCAGAAGTTGAGGTCTAAGGATATAGCATCAGTGAAAGTGTAGTGGAGAGGCCAGCCCGTGGAGGAGGCCACCTGGGAGACCGAGCGAGAGATGCGGAGCAGATATCCACGCCTATTTGAGACTCCAGGTATGTTTCTAGACTCGTTCGAGGATGAACGTTTGTTTAAGAGGGGGAGGATATAACGACCCGGACGGTCGTTCAGAGAGCTTTAGCCCATTTATACTTCTTTAGGTGATGTTCATCTGTAATGTATGGTATCAGATTGGTTGGTTTGGGTTTGGGATGTGATTTGGGAGTCCGGGTTAGAGTTAGGCTTGAATTGGCGAAATTAGTAATTTGGTGATTTCTGATCAGTAGGAGAAAATTTGATATCGGGGTTGGAATGGAATTTTAGAAGTTGGAATAGATTCGTAGTGCCATGCTTGACTTGTGTGCAAAATTTGAGAATATTCAGAAAATGTTTGATTGGTTTCGGAGTCCTTTGTGGAATTTAGGAGTTGGAGTTCTTAGGCTTGAATCCGAGATTCGAGTTGATGTTTGATGTTATTTCAAGTGATTTGTAGGGTTGATTAAGTTTGAATGATGTTATGGGACGTGTTGGTGTGGTTAGTTGAGGTCCCGAGGGCCTCGAGTGTGTTTCGGATGGTTAGCAGGTGAATTAGCTATTGAAAGACAGGTGTTGGTGTTGCTGAGGTGAGTTGTTGGTGTTTCCGGGGTTGTTCTTTGAAGTTGGGAACACAGACCGCGGCGTAATTTCCCGGTCAGCGGTGGAAGTTCGTGGGGGCAGCGAAAATTCCATGGTCAGTGGAGGGGCTGGCGCGGACAGCGGATTAGGGACGCGACCCCAGGGGCTAGAGGCCTTTCGCGGCCGCGATGGAAATTCCGCGGACCACGCAATGAGGTTCGCGGCGTCGGTAGCTTTTTGCGGTCAGCGAAATTTGAATCCGAGGGGTGCACTATAAATACGAGATTCATGGTTTTATTTTCATACTTTGACCTATATAGCTCAGGTTTTGGCGATTGTTAGAGGGATTTTCAAGAAAACCATCGGGGTAAGTGATTCTAACTCAGTTTTGGCTAAAATACATGATTATAACATTGAATCCATCATTTGATTAGAAAATTGGGATGAAAATTGGGGGGAAATTGTAGAAACTTCATAAATAGATTTTTGAGAGTTGAACATCGATTCGAGGTCGGATTCTGATAAATTTCGTATGATTAGAGTAGGGGATGAATGGGTTTCTTGGCTTTGTGAATTTTATCGGATTTCGAGACGTGGGCCCGGGGGTCGGGTTTGGCCAATTTTGGGATTTTGATCTAAATTGATAGATTTAATATGGGATTCATTCCTTTAGCGTGTATTTATGAATATATATATATATATATATATTTATTTATTTTGGATAGATTCAGAGCATTTGGAGGTCGAATCAAGGGGCAAGAGCATCGCTGACTAGAGTTGTGTCCGGTTTGAGGTAAGTAACGATTGTAAATCTAGACCTGAGGGTATGAAACCCCGGAATTTTGTACTATTTCAGTGTAATGAGGTGACGCACATGCTAGGTGACGGGCGTGTGGGCGTGCACCGTTAGGGATTGAAACTTGGTCTGTCCCGTAGCAACCATAGAGTTGCATATTTGATTTAAGTTGTATAATAGCTATATGTTTTAGAAAGAATTCTTATAACTTGGGTTGAATTCCATGTTTTGGGCCTGGTTCATGTACTGTCTGGACCCTCAAGGGGTATTTTATTACCATCCTCACATTGTTTTGATTTGAAAGCATATCCTCAGTCATGAGTTTTACCTATTTACTGTTTAACTCAATTTCATCACTCTATTTTAAAGTATATGAAAGTTGCTTTGTGCTGAGTCCCCTGATTTTTAATGAAATGCTCGAGTGGCTTGTGAGGTTTATGACTGAGTGAGGCTGAGGGCCTAATTTGTGAGGATATTATATATGGATCGGGTTGCACGCCGCAACAACATATGAATCGGGTTACACGCCGCAGCAATATATGGATTGGGCTACACGCCGCAACAATATATGTATCGGGCTGCACACTGCAGCGGTATTGGGTCAGGCTGCACGCCACAACGATATAGCGCTTGGGCTGTAGGAGCCCCTCCGGAGTCTGTACACACCCCCAGTAAGCGCAGGTACCTACTGAGTGCGAGTGCTGAGTGACGAGTGATTGAGAGGGCTGAGTGGCTGAGAAGCTTGCCCGAGAGGCTGTTCATGAGTGATATGTTTTGCCCGAGGGGCTTATTTATGAAATCACTGTTTCACTCTATCTTTATGTTGAGCCTCTATTGAAATTGTTAAAAATGTTTTTATGTGTTTTCCATTAAAACTGGTGTTTCTATAAGATATTTTGACTTGAATACTAGTTTGGCAATTGTTGTTTCCACTGAGACTTTATATTGTGAACTTTATGTGATTTTATTGCTCATCACTGCGCTCAGCCTTTATTTATTATTGTTACTTACTGAGTTGAGTACTCACGTTACTCCCTGTACCTTGTGTGCAGATCCAGGTTTCACGGGACGTCCGAGTAAGTATTGATTTATCCTCAGCTTGTTCCGGAGTTAGCAAGGTAGCTGCATGGAGATCGCAGCCTTGTTTTCTCCCTCCTATCCTCTATTTTCATTTCTATTAAACTTATCCTGTTGTCTTTTTAGACTGTATTGGACTTAGTACTAGTGACACCCGATGTCAGGTTGTATTTCCGCTTTTTTTTCCTTGTTTTGGGTTTCTTTTGAAAGAGTTATGAATGAATGGTTTGAAAGATAAATTTCTGAAATGGAATATTGCTTAGTTTGGGTAATGAGTCGGTTAGTCTAGTACCACGATAGGTGCCATCACGCTGGGGTAGTTTGGGTCGTGACATATTTAGGCTATGATATGCCTAGAGTTGACTATTAAGCGTAAAGTTATAACGTTTCCTGTGTTCTTACCTTTGTTGAGAACTATCTGGGCTACACTTGAGGTTACAAGAGGCTAATTCCCTAAATAAACGGGGTAGTTACTATTTCTGCGTTAAATTGCCGATTTGAAGTGTGATAGCAGACTTTGCACATGCTTACACTATGGCGTGTTATTTATATCAGTCCATGAGCACGAGAATATTATTTTATTATCATATACAAGTGTACTTGTTTAATTGCTCTTGTATGATATGCTGGAACTTGAGACCTGTGGCCATGCCAGGCGATTCATATTATTGGCACGTGAGTTATCCGTGTCGTGTGTGGAAATTTTATTTCTATGATAATTTATCTGATTCATTAATTTCCTTTCTCTACAATTCTATGCATGCGCCTATGGTTATGCTCTTCACTAAATTTGAGGAGTTGGTTGTAACGTTGCGGTTGTGGTGGTGCTTGTTGAACTTGCAATACGGTTCTCTTCCTTGAGACATCTCCCATATTTGGGTACACGGATTGCGCAGTTGTGGCTTGAGTTATATTGATGTGGCGTGTTTGTGGGATATTTGTGTTTAATAATATAAGGTCATTGGACCTAGAACGAGTACTATCAGGTTTGATTATGGTATATTTGGGAGGATAATATCGAAAGTCGACTTAGAAAGTAATTATGGTTCTGGTTGGGGAGAGAGAGCTCCATGACTTGTTGATCTGAAGAGGGGTCATGATATTTTTGCATGTTTCTTTCATTATCAGCAGTGTACGAAGGTTTTGGAACCAGGTTTTGTTCGATATGGGGTTTAATACTAGTACCGGGTTAGTTTTGAGTAGTTAATATGATCGAAAATGGTGCTGCGAGTATGCGAGTTGTGTAGTATGTTATGTGATTATATCTGGGGTATGGTTAAGGCCTAATACAGCTTATTAAGACTCATACAGTATGTAGATGTAAGATTCGGGCCTTGAAAAGAAATTTTTGGATGTTGGAAATTGAATTCCAAGGTTAATGAGCAAAGGCTAAATTAGTGGTTTTAAATTATGTTGTGTCATCTGGCCTATATGGAATAGGGTAGAGTGGGATCACCCCCGGGTATGTGCGTGGTAAGATGGAATAGTGATTTAATGGCTTGGAAAATAACTCTTGGCACGTTCGAGGACGAACGTATGTGTAAATGGGGGAGAATGTAACGACCTGACTTGTCGTTTTGAGTAATTACTCTCCTTTCTAATATTTGAAGTCATGATTAGCTTTATATGATGTATTATGACGTGTGTTAATCGTCAGTTTTGATTTTCAGGTGTTTCGGGATTGGTTCGGAAAAATTAATTTCATGTTGGAAGCTTAAAAAAAAGGGCTGACCGGAGTTTGACTTGTGTGCAATTAATTCCGGAATGCAGTTTTGATGGTTCCAATAGCTCTGTATGGTGATTTTGCACTTAGGAGTATGTCCGGATAATTATTTGGAAGTCCGTAGTTAAATTATGCTTGAAATGGCAAAAAATAGGAAAATTAAAAGTTGGAAGTTTGACCGGGGAGTTAAACTTTTGATATCAGGGTCAGAATTCGACTCTGCAAATTTGGAATAGGTCCGTTATGTCATTTATGACTCGTGTGCAAAATTTTGAGGTCAATCGGACTTGATTTGATAGGTTTCGTCATCGAATGTAGAATGTTCTGACGTCGTTTCTTCAAGCATAAGTGGTATCACATTAATCAAATGAGCTCCAAATTCTGTTTTTATTGATGCCTTAGATCCGTATCGAAATTACAGAGCCATAGCAAAAAGAATCGCCAAATTCGGACATCGTATGAGAGAGTTATGCCAATTTCCGTGTCGAAAAAGATTTCCCGTCGCCGCGAGCGTCCAGGGTAGCATGGGGCGCTAGCCCTGGTGCTGGGAATTGTTGGGATTCTGGAAAGTGCACTACAGGCAGAGCCCCACGCTACTTGTGGCGCTCGAAAACACCAGAGGCTCTATAAACGGGGTTTTTGGCCATTTTTGTCAAAAATAGAGTTGGGAAGCTCCGTTTAGGCGATTATTGGGCGATTTTTACGGATAAACATTGGGGTAAGTATTCCTTATCTAATATTAATTATATTTCATGATTCCATATTCATTTACATTATGGATCCGTGAATTTATGGAAGAAAAATCAGATTTTTATAAAATCTTCCAAAAATATAAAATGAAGATTTGAAGGTCAATCCGATGTCGGAATTCGATAATTTTTATATGGTTGAACTCGTATTGGAATGGGTGTTTGGATTTTATGAGTTTTTACTGTATTTGAGATGTGGGTCCCATTGTTATTTTTGAATTAATTTCGGATTTTTATTATGAAATTTAGCATTTTCATATGGAATTGATTCCTATACCTCGTGTTGATTGTATCGAATTATTTTGACTAAGCTTTGAGGCGTTCGGAGGCCGAATCACGAGAAAAAGGTTTATTGGAATAAAGAATTTTCTCAGATTGAGATAAGTAACTCTTCTAATCTTAGAGTTGAGGGTATGAACCCCGATTATACGTGATATGTATTTGGTGTTGAGGTGACGCACATACTAGGTGATGGGCGTGTGGGCGTGCACCGTTTGAACTGTGACCCTGTTATTCATATGGTACTGTGTAGTTACCTGAACTTATCTGTAATTATGAAATCTCTACGTACTAGAGTTATCGAGTTGTGACTCATGTCAGAAATAATGCTTAGGCAAATGTTGGTATTATTGGGATCCCTGGAGGTCATTTCTATTGTCGATTTATTTGTGTAAATTGTAAATTCATACTCAGTCATGTTCATTCATTTCATATCATCTCTCAGTCTCTGTTGCTATTTATTGATTCATTATATCATTATTTTTGGGCTAGTTTCATGACATTGTGAGCCCGAGAGACTGGAGAGATTGATGACTGAGTGAGGTCAAGGGCCTGATTGTGAGGATAATTATGGGATCGGGCTGCATGCCGCAGCATGCCATATTGGCTTTATATACCTTATTATTATGGGATCGGGCTGCACGCTGCAGCAGGCCAGATTGGCTTATTATAGCACGTGAGTTGTCTGTGCAGCACGTGAGTTGTCCGTACAGATTATAGCGCTTGAGCTGAAGGAGCCCCTCCGGAGTCTGTACACACCCCCAGTGAGCGCAGGTACCTACTGAGTGCGAGTGCCAAGCGATTATGAGGATTGAGTGACTGGGAGAACTGAGTGACTGGGAGGTGTGAGTGACTGGGAGGACTGAGTGAAATGATACTCTGAGAGTATACATATGGTTTTATCACTTAGTTGCATCGCATTGACATGCACACTTGACATACAGACATAGAGATGCATTTTCTTCATGCTGTACGGTATCACATCATTCATGACTTCTCACACATATTGGCATATGGGCATATTGATGCATTTTCCACTGGCTATGTGGAAATAAAATGAAACATCTTATTTATTGTTGAAAGCAATTTTGAAAAAATTACTATTTTCAAACTTACTCATATTTTTGGCAACTTCGGTAAAAGACTTGAGTTTTCACTGATACACTTGAAAGGCAGAGCTATTTTCAGAAATCATGATTAAGCTGAGCATTCGATTATTGAGTTATTACTTGTGCTGCTTTAAATTGTATTGTTATGAGATGTTATTGGTTATTGGAGTGGACTCTGGCCTTGGTGCAAGCTCGTCACTACTTTCAACCTAAGATTAGATTTGCTACTTATTGAGTACATAGGGTCGGTTGTACTCATAATACACTTCTGCACCTTGCGTGCAGATATTGGATGTTGATGTTATTGTAATCGACAGGAGCTGGATTTGAAGATGTACCTGTGTTCCAGTCATAGCTGCCTCTTGTTCATGGTAGCCTTAGATTTATAAGAATCTGTTTATGTACATTTCGAACATATGATGTATTTATTTCATACCGGTTTTGTAAATTCTAATCTTAGAAGCTCATGACTTATACTACCAGTCCTTGGGGAGTTTAATAGAGTCAGTTAAATATTATTTGAATCAGATATTTATAAATTGGCTTACCTAACGGGTTGGGTTAGGTGCCATCACTGCTAGTTGGATTTTGGGTCGTGACAGGATTACTTCAAGAAGACATATGAAGTGCCAGTTAATCCACTTCCAGATGAAACTACATGGGACCTTCCAACAGAGGTGTTAGATAATGTGGTCCTACCACTGATAGTAAAGGGCAAATCAGGAAGACCGACAAAGTCGCGACGCAAGGGACTTTATGAATATTTGTATACTGAAATAGTTACCTATGCACTGTGTGGAAAACAAGGACACGGCAGAAGAACATGCAGGAATGCTCGAGACAACTAGTAGATATTGCTACAATGATTTAGTATTTTGTAACTGTTTTCCTTGTGCATGTTACAATTAAAATATTAGAAAAATAATGAGATTTGCAATCAGATTCTCTCTGATGTATGAATAAAGATACTACTTTTTGTCGTAATGAAAGTATTGGTAGAAGTTTTATTCCAAATACTATTATGGATGTCACTATATAGATATCAATATACAAAATATATACAAAAAAGACTGTCACTATAAACTATACAAAATAGACTGTCACTATACAATTTATATACAAGACTGTCACTATACAAAAAATATACAAAATAGAATTTGTATATTTATACAAAAAAAAATAGACCGTCACTATTGTATATACAATTTACATACAATAGACTATTATGGATGCCACTATATAGATGTCAATATACAAAATAGATGTCAATATACAAAATATATATAAAAAGACTGTCACTATACAAAAACTATACAAAATAGTCTGTCATTATATAATGTATATACAATAGACTCTCACTATACAAACAATATATAAAGTAGATGTCACTATACAAAAAATATACAAAATAGAATTTGTATATTTATAAAAAAAAATAAAAAATAGATCGTCACTATTGTATATACAACTTACGTACAATAGACTGTGACTATACAAACAATATACAAAATAGATGTCACTATACAAAATATATACAAAAATGACGGTGACTATACAAAACAGATATCACTATACAAAATATATACAAAATGACTGTTACTATACAAAATATATACAAAAAATATTGTTACTATACAAAAACTTATACAAAAAATACTGTTACTATACAAAAATTATACTTCCAACAGATGGAGTACAAAATAGACTTTCACTATACAGTTTATATACAGTTTAGCTGCCCCCAAAACTTTATTCACAAAACTTCCTATAACAACTTAGCAACACCAGCTAAATTTGCAAAACCTGTCGAAACAGATTAAAACTGTATAAATTACAAAACTAAAACTGTAGAAAAGTCAAAACTATACAAAATCTGAAACTTTTAAAATTTTACTATTAACTGAAAACAAACAAGTTGCAATTAAAAGTAATATTCAACATTAGCATTTCAAACATATTGTCCAAAAATATCCCAAACAAAAAGCATAAAACGTGATATAGGTATGCAACTGTATCCAATCATAAGACAATATCAGAACAAAACTATTTCATCTTAAAACTACATGTCAATTTTCCGCTAAACTATCCCAAACCACTTCATCTTGCCCTTCAACTTGCCCTTTTTCTTGATATCCTTCAGAGTCTCGTCATCACCAATGGCATGCATCTTCCCTTTTTTCTTGTTATCCTTCAAAGCCTTGTCATCACCAATGGCATGCCACTTGCCCTTTTTCTTGTTATCCTTTTCTGTCAGATCCTTCATTCTACCAGTAGATTTGTCATCACTAACAGCATGTGCTCTTTATTTTTTCACTCCATAATCCCATAGCAATATACTATATCGGTTTCGTATCCCATAAATATCAATAGCTTTAGGAATATTGTTGCCTTGAATGATGTACTCAGCAAATACAGCAACATAAATACCCCAGTCACTACATACAAGGTCGCACATAAAATGTTGAATAAGTTAGTATAATATCCAAATAGGAATTCATGTACAAAAATGAATTAAGAATCAGAAATATTCAATAATAATTTACGTGTTATCTTGCATTGGTGACCCATCAACGACATGAATCTCAAACGGATCAATGGCGGAAATTCCCATATGATTCTCCTTTGTGTCCCAAAAACTAATACGATGAAGGAAATATAGGAGCAACACTGAGTATGGTTCAATTGATCTTTGAACTGCACTATTTTGCCGCGCGCCACTCATGGAATCGTGTACATAAATGCGCAGATCTTTGAATGACAATATCGCCAATATCCAGTGCCACTTATCAAACAGATTTATAGGGAAAAGGACTTCATCAACAGTACACCAAAGAATATTACATCTTAAAAAATACCCAAGTATATACTCAGCAAGTGGATCTGTTTTAGTAATCAAATTCATGTCTCTGGTTTTCTCCAAAACTCCTTGTACAAATTCGAAATCAAGCAGTTAAACCAACAGTCGATAGTTGTGAATCTTACTGGAACATCACCGTACTTCCCTTTCTTTCTCAAATAGTAAAAAATAACATCAATATGCTGAAATATGAAGAATAAACACACATAATCAGAAAATTACATTATGAAAAAACTACAATGTATATTTTATGTATAAACCGATTATACATTTTACAGAAGATACTGCAAATATACATAAAAGATAGTCTTCCAAGTTGATACTATATTTTCTATTGCCATTATTATTCTAGTCCTTTCTTTTGCCTACTATCCAAGGGTTGCCGAGTCCCATTTCTCATTTTATTACAGATAGATTACAACATGGATAAAAGAAAAGAAATGGCATTTATGCTAACAAATTAACATCAATATGCTGAAAATATGAAGAACCATTATAGTGTTGACTTACTGAATCACACAGGGGTAGACCGAGATATGCAAATGTGAAGAACATTTTTTTCTCCAATATCATCAACTCCAAATTCAAAGATTTTATTTAGCTTAGTGCTAATCTCTGTATAAACACCACCCCTGATGAATCACGATAATAAGATATGGTTCATAACACAAAACACGGAAAATAAACAAGGAAAAAAAAAGAAAAAGAAAAAACTAAAACATAAAACTTACGGTGCATTAGTCCTTAAGCCTCTATTGATGAAAGTGTTCCACTTATACAATATTCTGAAATTAACAGGATTGTCAATATTTTTCTGAAAAGGATACTTTATAATGAATATGGATTTATTTGGCTTATTTGTCAAGATGGGCTTCTTTGACTTAGTTGGCTTATTTTGAGCAACTTGGATGGTGCCACCAGAGTCAAATGTGTTCCTGAATGGTGAATTCATGACCCCTGCCGGTTTCCTTTCTCTAAGGATCATTTCAGGTGTGTAATGATCAACAACAACTATACGATCTTCCTCCATAGTAGCAATATTTTTCTCCACTCCTAAACAATCACCATGTACAATATTTTGATCGAAATACTTTTGGGTAAGTGCAGTTATTTGAGCCTCGGCATCACTAGTCCACCCATTGTCCTCACCAAGTTCCTCACAACTATTTTTACCAATAACTTGTACAGAATCCTCCACCAAACCCCCCATATTAGCAGTATTTTTCTTAACTTCTACAATATTAACTACAATATCACCATCTATATTATTTTTGTCACAAAACTTCTAGGTGATTGCAGTGATTTCAGGCTCGGCATCCTCAATCCTGGCTTCGTCATCACCAACTCCTTCACTACTTTTACCAGCTTTTATAGAATCCTTCACCACACCCTCCATAACATCAACAGTTTGCTCTAGACTTACCTCAGTGCCAACTTTTTTCTTTACAACTTCCTCACTGCCAATATTTTTCTCCATAACTTCCTCACTAGCAAAATTATTCTCTGCAACATCCTTATACCAAAATAATCATTATGAATATCACCAGTATCATGATGGCTATGACTATCATGATGGTCGTCATCTTTTCTATTACCCTGTTTAGGAAAAATATAGAAAAAATTGTAAAGCTTATAATAACATGTAAAAATAATAAATAAGCATAGTCATGAGAATACCTTTGAAGCACCGTGTTCACCTAAAGCTTTAAAAAAAATTTCAAATGAGGAAATCATTAACTGCTCCAAAGACGAAACCTTGTCGTTTACCTATAAAAGAAAAAGTGAAACCGAATATAAATTAAGTTGTCAGAACTGCTCAAAGCCAAAATAGAACTGTACCTTGTGATTTCACTTCTCAGAAGTTTCAGCTCATTCTCGCTTGAACTCAAGTTACTGGGTTGTGGATCCGGATTCCCATTGTTTATAGGTTGTGATTCTAGCTTATTTTTGGGGTGCTTCTTAGCATTTTTTTAGGTCGAGTGTTGAAATCATCAACATCATCTCGTAGATTAACTTCAGCCACTACTCTAGAATCGATATACATCTCATTTTTATCTTCATACACCGGGACAAAATCATGTAATTCAAGCCTTGTTTGTTCAACATTTATTGGGGCAATGTTACCAAACACCAACTACAAATAAATAAATAAATACTTAACAATTATGAAATTTTAAACTAATAAAAGACAACCAATATATTACTTGTAGAAACTACACATCATATAGTTAATTTATATTATGTATATTAAAGGTATAATTTATGTATCAGAAATGTATAGTTTATGTATCAGAAGTAAATTCATATGTATTGCTACAAAATATTGTAAACTAAATAAAAATATTTTTTACCTACTCCCGACTTAAAGAAAAAACTCTTTCCTCAACCTCTTGAAGGTCATCTTCTTCTTTACAGTCCAGTTTAGTATGCGTGGCACAAGATCTCCAATCCGGTATGTGAGATTTTTGCGAGTATAGGGGCAGCATTTATAAAACCAACACTGGAATGCCAAAGGCAAACCACCATATCGGTACATCTCTCTCCTACTACGAACCTTATCTTTCATTGACTCCAACATAGCATTGAAAATCACTTTTCCCCAAGAAAAAGTCTCAAAATCACCAGATTCAACAAACAGAAAATCATTCTTTATTATGAAATCATCATTCGTAATAGAAAATAGAAAACTGTGAATGAAATACAATACTGCAATATTTAATGCGTTCTCATTAGATTTTCATATCTTTTTTAAGAAACAATCAGTTAACAATTTCTTAGACACTTTCGACATGCTTGAAAAGTACAATTCCATCAACCGACTCGACTGGACAGATTCATAATGCTTATTGGGATCACCATTACTCTTTAAACCTGTGATAATACAAAACTCTGCAAGTTCAAAGCGCAACTTGGTGCTATTCACTTTAATCCATAACTCATCATCTTTAGGTGACACCACTTCCCTAAGCAATAGTGAATGGATAAGTTGGTTTTGTATAAAAAAATTCGGGCAAGTCTACAAAATAACCAAAACATGTTGTTCTTAACATCTCAATATGCTGATCATCCAAAGTATCTTTTAAATATTTCACTATACTGCAGTTTGTATGCACACTGATACGAGTACTATAATGATCACCCAAAGGAATATAGTAATTCCAAAGTTACAGACAATACAAAAATATAAATATATATAAGCTTCATAACAACCACAAATATGCACTTTAAACATTACGTATACACTATGTGGATAGATGATACACTTTATATACAAATTGCATATTACTTATTGACTTGATACAAATTATATACAATATAAAAAAAAATGATACATTTTATATATAAATCTGGAACATAACTGCTATATTGGATAAATTTTTTACATACTAAAATAAACTAAGCGCACACAAGTCAGATTTATATCATTAGAAAATACCTTCAAATCAGATGAGCTAGAACATTTCTGATCAACGTGAACTTTTCTCTTTTTTGATAGAACATCATCCCCATCCCTTTTAGCCTTCCTTTTAGAACCTTTACCCTTATCCTTCACAACATCCTTTCCCACCATTTTAATATTTATTTTTGAACTTGTGCCTTTTTCAACAACTACACGCTAAGCAGTTTGTGACCTCGTTACTCTATCGCTGGGAGTCCCGCTATGTGAACGAGTCCTTCTATGAACAGAGGTACTTTGCATTCCTTCAGTAGGGGTATTTTGCATTCCTTCAACAGATTTAGGGGTTCCATGCCCCAAATCGCACCCAAATTCTGGTAAATCTTCAAAATCGTCATCATCATTCATACTGAAACTAGGGTTATATTTCACTAATTTACCAGCTAATTTCATAGAATTTGGAGATGCCCTAAACTTTCTCTTTTTCTTCAAAGACTTCTTTTCTTCCATTATAGACTCGACTATGAACAAAAATCGGAAAACCTACTGAAATTTTGACTTACATTTAGAGCAAGAGTAAAAATGGAGAAGTTGTGTTTGAGAAAAATGGAGAAGCTGTGTTAGAGAGAACCGAGTACAATAGGAAAAATGTGAGTGAGTTAAAAGCGTGGGTGGGTCAGTGCATTATGGATTGGCTTATGAAATGTAATGTGTTTGGGCCGGAGAGACATTTCGAGTTCATAGAGAAAATTATGGGCTATTAAAATTTTGAGGGGATATAGAGGATAGTTTACTCATAAATGAACGGCTGAAAAGAAACCCAATGGGCCGATCAAGCTATTATATATCTCATCTAGTTTACGCTCTCTATACTTGATTCTAGCCTTTTTGGATCCATCCTCATGAATTATGTCACTAACATTCACATCTATCAATCTGGAAAAAACAAAGAAAAAGAGAAAATGAATCCAAATACAAATTTCGTAGAGATTTGTAATATTTACGCAACAAGTAGACATTGAGTTTATTATTCAAATGATCACTCAATTATCCAAAAATATCTTGTAAAGTCATATTTTTTTTTATTTATAACAGAAAAAAATTACTTAACTATGCTTATTGCACTCAGAAGATCACTCCACCAGATTTCTCGAACTTTTCATGGTCAAATATATATTTTTACCCTCTAAATTATTAACTTTTTCTTTTTTTTAATTTTATAATTTTTTCTCTTTTTAATCTATATGATGGACATACCTATACAGCAAAAAGTCTTATTTATAAAATATAAAATATAAAATAATTTTCAAGCATATATAATAGAACTTTCCGATAATCCTTGACTGGTCAATGTTTGACAATAAGGTCATTTGTCGTTTTTTTTGTACTGTCAGTATATAAAGTTAAACTCACATAGAAATCTCTGAGAGATTATGGAAGTAAGAAAATATTACCTCAATACGTTTCATTGCTGATGAATAAACATGAATTTCAGAAACATACTCTGCAGAATAATTTCCAGCATATATACAAACAAGCTCCTACTGCTGGAGGCCGTGATCTAGTATATGTTGTATGAAATTCATTTCTCTGAATTTTCTCATGGATTTGAAGAAACTGGAAATGTCCAGTTACTTGATCTTTTGTGGCATATGGTTTGTTGTAACATTCTTGATTGATCATAATTTGCAGCTTTTTGGTGGAAAACTGATTTTGCACGATCCATAGAGGGAAAAATTGGTTCTACCATGTCTAAATGGTGAAGTGACATTAATAAAGATTTTGGATGGGATGATAAAAATCCTGTTATATCACCATGTAGATCAATCTGCAAGTTAATATCCAAGTATATATTATATAAGTTAATATCCAGTTAGATTTACTGTTTATTTTTTCCTAGTCGGTATACATGAATTGTATACTAATTATACACGTTTATCTACATATTGTAAATGAATTATTCATATATATATATATATATATATATATATATATATATATATATATATATATATATATATATTATTATAACATTTGTCAGCTATTTTTTCTTTAAACGGTTGAGCGAGAGACATTTTAGGTTAAATCTTCTATGTATTAGTAGTAAAGAAGAAAGAAGATAAATAAATGTAAAATGATTGATAAAACATTTCTAGTTCAATGCTCAATCTATGCTAAGGAAAAGCTGCATGTAGTTGGGTAGCTTTCATTTCTTTGACCTTTGGATTCTACTTGTAATATATATAAAGCTCACTGCACCTTCAATTAAGTGATATTATTGGACACCGTTTTGAGGATAAATTTAAGTAAATATGTCTATATGAAAATAATTAATTTAAAAAAAATTATACATACGTATAAAAGGTCGACACATTTTGAAAAATAGCAAACGTTAATTAGGATAGGAAATAAAGTTTAAGAACCCCATTAAACATAGATCCACGTTTGTGTTACGTGTATTGATGTAATTCACATAGTAGTGATTAAAGATTCAGAAAGATGAAGGAAGAAGAGAAGGGAAGATGAAGGAGATGAGGCACTCGTTTGCGAGAACAGAAATAAGCCAATGAAAGAGATTATTTCATTATTAAAAAAAGTGCATTGAAAATACAGTTTATTGTTGCCTTTATACACGTTCCATTAAAAGTGTATTTAAGCTTCTTAACTAACTCCTAACAATAAGCTTAACTAACTCTCTAACAGTAATTAACGGCTCTCTAACAGCTTCAATGTACAATGACAGTTATACCATTTATATCCCCCTCAAGCTAGGTGGTGAAAAAATATTGAATACACCTAGCTTGGATTTTAGATACTCATGTTGAACTTTGGCTAGTCCCTTTGTAAGAATATTCGCAGGTTGATTAGTTGTTGAGATGTAATTTGTAGTAATAAGTCGTTGTTGAATTCTTTCTCTCACAAAATGATAATCGATTTCAATGTGTTTGGTCCTTTCATGATATAGTGGATTTGCAGCTATTTGTATAGCTGATTTGCTGTCACAATAAATATCAATAGGCAACTTAATTTGAGTATCAGCTTCTTTAAACAGTTCATAGAGCCAAATTAGCTCCGCTACTTTTGTTGCTAAGCTTCTATATTCAGCTTCTGCAGAACTTCGAGGAACAGTAGTTTGTTTCTTTGACTTCCAAGATACCAACGAGTCACCTAACTTGATTAAGAAGCATGAGATAGATTTTCTAGTCAAAGGGCATGCAGCCCTATCTGCATCACAGAATGTAGTGATTGTATTAATCTGAGTACTGGATAGTAAGATTCCTTGACCTAGCTGATTCTTAACGTATTTGACAATTCTCTAGGCAACTTTCATATGTAATTTTTGGGCTGTTTAAGAAATTGACTAAGTGTTTGAACTCCAAAAGCTATGTCATGTCTGGTTACAGTTAGATATAAGAGTTTTCCTCTCAGTTTCTGATAGGAAGTTTGATCAACCGATGGATCAATGTTTTCTGATCCAACATGGTCATCATACTGCTATGAGGTTAGTTTGACATTATTGTCAATAGGAGTTACTACTGGTTTTGCTGCAGCAAGTCCAACCTCTGAAATTAGCTCCAAAGCATATTTCCTTTGATGCATAGTGATTTCTTTATGTGATCTAGCAAACTCAATACCTAAGAAATATTATAATTTTCCCAGGTCTTTCATTTTGAAGGCATTCTACAGTGATGTTTTTATTTGCTCAATAAGTTGTAGAGTCTCCTATGATTAACAAATCATCCACATACACTAAATTTATAGTGATTCCTTCAGCAGTCTTTTTAATGAATAGTGAATGATCAAATTGACTTTGTTTGAAGTTGAATTTCGGTAGAGCCTCACACTGTTTTATATTCCACTGTCTAAGAGCTTGTTTAAGTCCATATAGGGATTTAATGAGCTTTCATACTTTATTTTCCCCCTGGCTTCTAAATCCATGAGGCAACTCTATATAGATTTCATCAAATAAGTCACCTTGAAGGAAAGCATTATACACATCAATTTGGTGTATATGCCATTTATTTGAAGCTGCAACACTTAAGATAGTTCTCGCTATAACCATTTTCACCACTGGTGAGAATGTTTCTTGGTAATCTATCCCTTCTTTTAGACTATATCCTTTAGCTAATAGTCTAACTTTAAACCTCTCAACATTACCTGAAGCTTTGTATTTGATTTTGTTTCTTACCTTCTGGTAGTGTTACAATATCCCATGTATGATTTTTCTCAAGGGCTTTTATCGCTTCATTCATAGCTTCTATCCATTTGGGATCTAGGATAACTTCAAAGTAATTGGTAGGTTCAGCAATTGGGGAAGTTACAGCTACGTATGCTTGATATTTAGGAGATAGTTTGTCATAACTTATATATTGATCTAGTGCATTGGGCACATTTTGATGAATATTTAAAGATACAAAATCCTTCATCCAGATAAGAGGATGCTTACCGCTGCAGGACTTTCTAAGCTCAGGTTGTTGTTGATTCTGAGCTTTTGTAGATGTTTGAGAAGGCCCAGGTTGTTGCTGATTTTGAGCTTCTGTATTTATTTGAGTAGGATCATCATGAACAATATGATCATTTAGTTCAGTGTACATGTAGTCTGCTGGTATGTCTGAATAATTTTCTTCTCTTATGTCTTGATTTGCATTGGATTCTGCTCTTTCAATTCTGTCTGACTAACTATTGCTTGTGGTAATTTCTGATCTTGTTTCAAAAGATGTTTCATTTTTGTCAAACAATACTCTTGTTTTTTATGTGTTATCCACAAACACAGGCTTTGAAATACATTCTTTATTTGTCACGACCCAAAATCCAACTAGTCGTGGTGGCACCTAACCCAACCCGCTAGGTAAGCCAACTTTCACTTATCCAATTTCAATAATAATTATTAAAGCAATGTAAGTAAATAAAGATCTTAATCTTATACATTCCCCAAGAACTGGTAGTACAAATCATGAGCTTCTAAGAATAGAGTATACAAAACTGGTATGAAATAATACATCATCTGTTTGAAATGTACATGAACATATTTTTATAAATCTAAGGCTACCATGAACAAGAGGCAGCTACAACCGGAACGCTATTACATCTTCAGATCCAGCTCCCAACGAACACGGCGACATCAGCAGTCAACATCTGCACACAAGGTGCAGAAGCGTAGTATGAGTACAACCGATCCCATATACTCAATAAGTTATAAATCTAACCTTAGGTTGAAAGTAGTGACGAGCTTATACCAAGGTCGGGTCCAAGACAAATAGTACACAACAGTCCATAACAACGTAAAACAATAATACAAGTAACTCAGAGTCAAAATGCTCAGCTAAATTATTATTTCTAAAAAAATAGTTCTTCCTTTCAAGTACATCAGTGAAAATCCAAGTTGTTTACCGAAGTTGCCAAAAATATGAATAAGTTTAAAAATAATAATTTTCCCAAAAACTTCTTTCAATAATAAATAAGATGTTTCATTTTTTTTTTCATATAACCAGTGTAAAACAAATGCATCACTATGCCTATCTACCAACATGTGTCAGAAACCAGCAATGATGTAATATCGTACAACATGAGGAAAAATACATCTCTATGCATGTATGGCATGTGTGCATGTCAATGCAATGTATCTCAGAGATGAACTCATATGCATACTCTCATAGTATCAATTCACTCAGTCCTCCTCATCACTTAGTCCTCACAGTCACTCAGTCCTCACATTAACTCAATCCTCCCAATCGCTCGGCACTCGCACTCAGTAGGTACCTGCGCTCACTAGGGGTGTGTACAGACTCCAGAGGGGCTCCTTCAGCCCAAGCGCTATATCAAGTCAATCATGGCATAAATCAATAAAACATGTTGCGGTGTGCAGCCCGATCCATAAATATCCTCACAATCAGGCCCTCGGCCTCACTCGGTCATCAATCTCTCCAGTCTCTCTCTCATGGGCTCACAATATCATGAAAATAGCCCAAAAATAATGATATGATATATCAATAAATAATAACAGAGACCTAGAATGTGCGTCACCTCCCAAAAATTCACATAATACATATATTCAAGGTTCATACCCTCAGCTTCAAGATTAGAAGAGTTACTTACCTCGAACAAGACGAATCCAATTTCGAGCAAGATCAAAATGGTTCAGAAATTCCATTCTACGCGTATCAACTCCTGAACAGCTCGAATCTATTCACAATTAATTTGATTCAGTCCACACAATTATAGGAATTAATTCCATATCAAAATACTAATATTTTCCCACAAAATCCGAAATTACACTCCGAAAATCGCTCGTGGGTCCCCACACCTCGGAACCCGACAAAAGTTACAAAATATAAATGCCCATTCAACCACGAGTCCAACCATATAAAATTTACTCAAATCTGACATCAACTCGACCCTCAAGTCTTCAAATTAAACCAAGAGGGTTTTCACAATTTTCCAACTTAATTCACCAATTAAATGTTAAAAACAAACATGGATTCGGGTAATTTAACCAATATTGAGTTAAGAACACTTACCCTATTTTTTTTCTGGAAAATCGCCTCTTCCCGAGCTCCAATCCGTCAAAAATGGTCCTATTTGCAGAACTTAAACTCACTTCCCGGGCTTTTCTTCTTCGCGAACGCGGTCAGTGCCTCGCGTTCGCGAAGCACAAAATTATTCCCACCCAAATTCCTCCTTCGCGAACACGACATCCCCCTCACGTTCGCGAAGCACAAAGTGACTCTGCTTCAATGCCTTCTACGCGAACGCGTTCAACCAATCGCGAACACGATGCTTCGTTTCCCCTCACTACGCGAATGTGACACCCCCTACGCGAACGCGTAGACCAATTGCCTGGGTCCTCAGTTGCTTCCTCTCTTCTTCGGGAACGCGTAACACCTCTCGCGTTCGTGATGCACACCCAGTCAACCCTTCACGAACGCGAAGAGAAAATATTGCCAGCCTCTCAGTTCCTTTTCGCGAACGCGAGACTCCACTCGCGAACGCGATGAATGAATCCAGATGGTGCATCAGAAAACTTTCAGCAGAGTTCCAAGACAAAAATCCAACCCGTTAACCATCTGAAACTTACCTGAGGCCCCCGGGACCTCAACCAAATACACCAACAGGTCCTAAAACATCATACAAACATAGTTGAATCCTCAAATCACCTCAAACAACATCAAAACTACAAATCGCACCTCAAATCAAAATCTATGAACTTTAAACTTTCAAATTCTATATCTTGTGCCGAAACACATCAAATCAATCCGGAATGACTTCAAATTTTGCACACAAGTCATAATTGACATAACGAACCTATTAAAATTTTCAGAATTGAATTCTGACCCCGATATAAAAAAGTCAACCCCCCGGTCAAACTTCCCAAAAACTCGACTTTCGCCATTTCAAGCCTAATTCCACTACAGACCTCCAATTAATTTTTCGGACACGCTACTAAGTCCAAAATCACCATACGGGGCTATTGGAATCATCAAAATTCAATTCTGAAGTCGTTTACACATAAGTTTATATCAGGTCAACTTTTTCAACTTAAGTTTTCAATTATAAGACCAAGTATCTCATTTCACTCTGAAATCCTTCCGGACCCAAACCAACTAACCCGATAAGTCATAAATCAATTGTAAGTCATAAATTGAGCAGTAAATTGGAGAACTGGGTTATAATACTCAAAACGACCGGGCGGGTCGTTACATTCTCCCCCACTTAAACATACGTTCGTCCTCGAACGTGCCAAGAGTTGTTTCCAAGCCATCACATCACTATTCTATATTATCACGCACGTACCCGGGGGTGATTCCACGTCACCCTATTCCACATAGGACTAACAACACAATACAACTGAAAATCCTTAATTTAACCTTTGCCCAAAAACCTTGGAATTCAATTCCCAACCTTCAGAATTTCTTTTCAAGACACGAATCTTACATTTACACACTGTATAAGTCTGAACAAGACGTATCGAGCTATAACTATAATCACAGATATAATTACCCAGCATATTACACAACTCGCTCGCTCGAAGCACCATTCCTGATCACAGTAACTTACTCCAAGCCAACCAAGTACTAGCATTAAATCCCATATCGAACAAAACCTCATCCCAACACCTTCGTACACTGTTGATAATAAAAGAACACGCAGAAACTTGTAACCATTCATCAGATCCACCAGTTGTGGAGCTCCCTCTCCTTCAACAAGAACCATTGCAAATTTCTAAGCCGACTTTTAATATTACCCTTCCGAATGTACTGTAATCAAACATGATAGTACCCATTCTAGGTCCGATGACCTTATATTATTAAACACAACTGTCCCACCGACATGCCACATCAATATAACTCCAGCCACCACTGCGAAATCTGTGTACGCAAATATGGGATATATCTCAAGGAAGAGAACCATATTGCAAGTTCAACAAGCACCACCACAACCATAATGTTATAACCAACTCCTCAAATTTTGTGAAGAGGATAAACGCAGGCGCATGTGCACAATTGTAGAGGAAAGAAATTAATGAATCAGATAAATTATCATAGAAATAAAATTTCCACACATTGCACGGACAACTCACGTGCCAATAATATGAATCGCCTGGCATGGTCACAGGCCTCCAGTCCCAGCAGACCATACAGGAGCAATTAAACAAGTACACTTGTATATGATAATGAAATAAGATTCTCATGCTCCTCGACTGGTATAAATAACATGCCATAGTGTAAGCATGTGCAAAGTCTGCTATCACACTTCAAATCGGCAATTTAACACAGAAATAGTAACTACCCTGTTTATTCAGGGAATTAGCCTTTTTGTAACCTCAAGAGTAGCCCAGATAGTTCTCAACAAAGGTAAGAACACGAGAAACGCTATAACTTTACGCTTAACAATCAACTCTAAGTATATCATAGCCTAAGTATTCTTTCGAGTATAAATACCTGCTCCAATGCCCGCACATTGGCTCAAACCTCACATATATGCACACTTATAGCGCGTAGCTATCACAAATAATTAACGCAACTAGTGCCTCCACTGAGTTAAAATAAAATACTTACCTCAAATAGGTCGCAACCCGAAACAATATACTTCTGAGAACTCCCAGTCTCCAAATTCATCGAACACATGAATCACCGTAACTGATCCCAACTCCATTACTAGAATGACTAACACATCTTCCATTCACGATAATCCCATGAGGAATACTTTCATAATTCTTTCGTTCCACATAGCAATAATTTGAATATCAGCAGTCTATCAACCAAGCGAGTACTGCAATACCGATAAACATCCGTAAGTCAAAACACAACGCGCCTTCTGAAATGCGCACCCTTCTCAGGAATTATCGAGCAATTATAACATTTATCGAAATGTATGAAACTGATCATGATGTCTAACATTTGTTACCTTCTCTTCAAGACTGAACTATCACCTTGTGCATGTAAATCCTAATCCCGCACAACACACCATATCTATTATGCCATCATATGACAAGCACAAGAATCTCATTATCAACTATGGGTCACCAGCAAAGTACATATCCAGTTAGTTAGAAACCTTCCTCTTGCTTCCTTCCAGGAGGAAATCACAATAACAACATGTTTCCCACACCAGTAGAAAATATCTGGTTCAAACCATGGTAGAAACCATCAAGAACACTTTGAAATCCATCTACACATAACCAAGCTATTAGAACTAAATTCCTTTAACTCGACCAAACCACGTAGGTCATCAAAACCCAAGAATATTGCCACCAAAACATCTATAGAGTCTCACCACATCATAATTACCCCTATAAATACTACAACCGAAACACCCACTCTGAAAATACCTTATTTGAGTCTAAGGCCGTTTCATTCACCTTCCTGATACCGAAATATAAAATCCATAATGATATACGAAAATGCCACAAGTCTCGACACCATCCAACTTAAATCTCAGATTTTAGCCATAAATAAATCCGCCAAAAATTCTCAATTGTTACATATTAATCTCGAATCCATTAGAACTTTCTCGAGAGTCACCCACTTTGCTAAAATCTAAATTGCACTGCCCAAATAGTCTGAAAGACACGTGCCCCATTAGCACAGCAACACTCAAAGAGGTAATCCTGCCTTAACACCACTGATCAAATTCAAACTCTATGTGCACTACACTATTCACAAATAACAACTCACCCACTCCGTGATTTTCGTATACTCATAAAGCGCAATATAACCCGTATCTAGAAATTTCCTAACTCGAGTCATTCTCGAACTCCACCTCTGCAAGTAATCACTGATTCCCAAGTATACTTCAAATCAAAACAAAAAAATGACACATACCCATGAATTGATTTGTCCATAGCAGACTCTCTCACTTGGCTCAAAGCCATAGATTTAAACACTCCATAACTCACAATACCCATACTTTATTACTGTCATAATACCACAGTCAGTTCAACAAAAATTCTTCTCAGGCCCATGCAACACCAACCATAAAATACCTCAATCATCCGCTAATATCGCATTTATTCTCTTGACAGTCAAGTCAACTTTCTCAACTAGATTCAAATTCAAATCTCAACACATATAACCTGCTGGTAGAAAAGAAACTCTCTAATCTACATTATAAGAAACACACCTACTTAGCCTCAAATTGGAATCTTGTTATACCCTTTCGCATCCACAATTACTACGCAATCACTTAATCTTTCTAAGTCCAAACTCATTTACCAGACACGAGAATTTAATTTGCCCCAAAAATTAACAATGTGAAAGATCTTTCAAAACATTCACACTTGAGACTGTACGTCACATCAAAACAAAAATCAAGCACCCAATGGACTTCCTTTACACTTCAAGGAAACACTTATCGCCACATTCACATCGTCTTAACACATCCCTCAGTTACATCATACTCATCACAAAGTCATTTCACCACTCATCGAGCCACAAATTTCACTCGTAAGGACATTATCGGACATATGAGTCCAAATGTATAAGTTACAATTGAAGCTATCGAGCTTAAGTTGGGGTTCAACCATGGCCTCAAGTCCTCTAGACTGGCCCATCACCAAAACATAGAATACACATCTCGCACATCATCCCTGAAATCACAAGCCGGCGATGCACAGTTGATACCGAGCGCTCATGTGCGCATACGAATGCGTGGAAGGAATTCAAAGAGTTATATCTCAAGCTAAATCAATTCTGCACGATAAGGAAAGAAAGATGAGAAGTATATATCCTAAATGTCATGTAGCCTCTCGAAGATAAGTATAGACGTCATCATACAGATCCACAAAACTCTACTAGACACTTGCTCATGACTCGTAAAACCTATGAACTCAAAGCTCTGATACCACCTTGTCACGACCCAAAATCCAACTAGTCGTGATGGCACCTAACCTAACCCGTTAGGTAAGCCAACTTTCACATATCCAATTCCAATAACAATTATTAAAGCAATTTAAGTAAATAAAGATCTTAATCTTATACATTCCCCAAGAACTGGTAGTACAAATCATGAACTTCTAAGAATAGAGTATACAAAACTGGTATGAAGTAATACATCATCTGTTCGAAATGTACATGAACAGATTTTTATAAATCTAAGGCTACCATGAACAAGAGGCATCTACAACTGGAACGCAGGTACATCTTTAGATCCAGCTCCCAACGAACACAGCGATATCAGCAGTCAACATCTGCACACAAGGTGCAGAAGTGCAGTATGAGTACAACCGACCCCATGTACTCAATAAGTAACAAACCTAACCTTAGGTTGAAAGCAATGATGAGCTTATACCAAGGTCGGGTCCCAAACCAATAGTCCACAACAATCCATAACAACGTAAAGCAATAATACAAGAAGTAACCCAGAGATAAAATGCTCAGCTAAATTATTATTTCTAAAAAGATAGTTCTTCCTTTCAAGTACATCAGTGAAAACCCAAATCGTTTACCGAAGTTGCCAAAAATATGAATAAGTTTGAAAACAATAATTTTCCCAAAAAATCCTTTCAATAATAAATAAGATGTTTCATTTTTTTCTTTCCAGATAACCAGTATAAAGCAAATGCATCACTATGTCCATCTGCCAACATGTGTGAGAAACCAGGAATGATGAAATATCGTACAGCATGAGGAAAAAGACATCTTTATGCTTGTATGTCATATGTGCATGTCAATGCAATGTATCTCAGAGATGAACTCATATGCATACTCTCAAAGTATCAATTCACTCAGTACTCCCCATCACTCAGTCCTCACAGTCACTCAATCCTCCCAATAGCTCGGCACTCGGCACTCGCACTCAGTATATACCTGCTCTCACTGGGTGTGTGTATAGACTCCGGAGGGGCTCCCTCAGCCCCAGCGCTATATCAAGCCAATCATGGCATAAATCAATAAAACATGTTGCGGTGTGCAGCCCGATCCGTAAATATCCTCAAAATCAGGCCCTCAGCCTCACTCAGTCATCAATCTCTCCAGCCTCTCTCTCATGGGCTCACAATGTCATGAAAATATCCCGAAAATAATGATATGATGTATCAATAAATAATAACAGAGACTGAGATATGATATGTAATGACATGAATATGACTGAGTATGAAGTTTCAATTTAAAACAAATAATTCACAGCAATATGACCTCTGTGGGTCCTAGTAATATTGGCACATAGCCTCAACATGACTTTTAATATGATTCTCAGCTCAATGTCTTTAGCACATAAAACTACATAGAAAATGCCAAGATTATTTGACTACAAAATTCCACAGAAACAATTATGTCACAATTTCTATGGTGCACGCCTGTCACCTAGCATGTGCGTCACCTCCCAACAATTCACATAATACATATATTCAGGGTTCATACCCTCAACTCCAAGATTAGAAGAGTTACTTACCTCGAACAAGATGAATCTAATTCCGAGCAAGATTAAAATGCTCCAGAAATTCCATTATACGCGTATCAACTCCTGAACAGCTCGAATCTATTCACAATTAATTTGATTCAGTCCACACAATTATAGGAATTAATTCCATATCAAAATACTAATATTTTCCCACAAAATCCGAAATTACACTCGGAAAATCTTCCGTGGGGACCACGCCTCAGAACCCGACAAAAGTTATAAAATATGAACGCCCATTCAACCACGAGTCCAATCATACAAATTTTACTCAAATCTGGCATCAACTCGACCCTCAAATCTTCAAATTAAACCAAGAGGGTTTTCATAATTTTCCAACTTAATTCACCAATTAAATGTTAAAAACAACCATGGATTCGGGTAATTTAACCAATATTAAGTTAAGAACACTTACCCCATTATTTTTCTTGAAAAACTCCCGAAAATTGCATCTTTCCGAGCTCCAATCCGTCAAAAATGATCCCATTTTCAAAACTTAAACTCACTGCCCGGGCTTTTCTTCTTCGCGAACGCGGTTAGTGCCTCGCGTTCGCGAAGCACAAAATTGTTCCCGCCCAAATTCCTCCTTCGCGAACGCGACATCCCCCTTGCGTTCGCGAAGCACAAAGTGCCTCTGCCTCAATGCCTTCTATGCGAATGCGTTCAACCAATCGCGAACGCGATTCTTCGTTCCCCCTCACTACGCGAACGCGACACCCCCTACGCGAACGCGTAGACCAATTGCCTGGGGTCCTCAGCTGCTTCCTCTCTTCTTCACGAAGGCATAACACCTCTCGCATTCGCGATGCACACCTAGTCCACCCTTCGCAAATGCGTCCTTCTCTTCGAGAACGCGAAGAGAAAATATTGCCAGTCTCTCAGTTCCTCTTCGCAAATGCGAGGCTCCACTCGCAAACGCAATGAAGGAAATCAGATGGTGCATCAAAAACATTCCAGTAGAGCTCCAAGTCAAAAATCCAACCCGTTAACCATCCGAAACTTACCCGAGGCCCCCGGGACCTCAACCAAATACACCAACAGGTCCTAAAACATCATACGAACTTAGTCGAATCCTCAAATCACCTCAAACAATAGCAAAACGACAAATCGCCCCTCAAATCAAAATCTATGAACTTTAAACTTTCAAATTCTATATCTTGTGCCGAAACACATTAAATCAATCCGGAATGACTTCAAATTTTTCACACAAGTCATAATTGACATAACGGACCTATTAAAATTTCCAGAATTAAATTCCGACCCCGATATCAAAAAGTCAACCCCCGGTCAAACTTTCCAAAAACTCGACTTTCGTCATTTCAAGCCTAATTCCACAACGGACCTCCAATTAATTTTTCGAACACGCTCCTAAGTCCAAACTCACCATATGGGGATATTGAAATCATCAGAATTCAATTATGAGGTCGTTTACACATAACTCAATATCTGGTCAACTTTTCCAACTTAAGTTTTCAATTATGAGACTAAGTGTCTCATTTCACTCCCAAATTCTTCCGGACCCGAACCAACTAACCCGATAAGTTATAAATCAATTGTAAGTCAAAAATTGAGCAGTAAATTAGGGAATGGGTTATAATACTCAAAACGACCGGCCGGGTCGTTACATTATTGGCAAATGGAAATATATCTTTACTAAAAGTGACATCTCTGCTAACAAAGAAAGATTGATTAGAGAGATCATATAAGATATTGCCTTTTTGGATTTCTGAATAGCCCATATGGACAGATAGTTTTGCTCTAGGCATTAACTTGTCATGCGCCTGAATAATTTTTGCAAAACATAGGCAACCTAACACTCTAAGGTGTTGTATAGAAGGCTTTCTTTTATGTAGCTTCTCAAATGGAGACATATTTCCAATGACTGAACTAGGCATTCTATTTATCAGATAAACTATAGCTAATATGCAATATCCCCAGAACTTGATAGGTATTTGAGCTTGGAATTTGATAGCTCTTGTAACTTCCAGCATATGTTTGTGCTTTCTTTCAGCAACTCCATTTTGCTGAGGGGTATAAGCACAGGTTCTTTGGTGTATAACACCCAAGGTTCTGAATAGATTTTCACATACATAGTTTACAAACTCTGTTCCATTATCTGTTCTGATGATTTTTATTATCTTCTCAAATTGAGTTTTGACAAAGTTAAAGAAGTGCTGAAGTGATACACACACATCAGACTTTTGCTTTAGCAGGAACACCCATGTCATTCTTGAAAAATCATCTACAATAGTCAAGAAGTATATATTTCCATCCATAGTAGCTATTTCACATGGGGGCCACAAATCTACATGTATTAGATCAAAACAACTTCTACTCTGAATACTACTTGTAGGAAAAGACAGTCTAGTTTGTTTGGCACAAGGACAAACTATGCACTTATTTATTCTACTCTTGATAGTTTCTAAATCTACTTGAATCAACTTCTTTAAAACTTGTGTAGATACATGACCACATCTTCTATGCAACAATATTACATCTGATTTTTCAGCTTCAATTGTCTCATTACTTCTTGCAGTTAGTGCCTCCATTTGTCTATTTTTCTCTTGTATCAGTATATAGTAGGTAAAGCACACCATCTTCCTTAACAATCCCATTCACCTTCCTAGTGAAGAGCTCCTGAAACAGACAAAAATCAGGGAAAATGGAGTTGTGCACTGCAATTCTTTAATTAGTTTATAGACTGGCAGTAGATTATATTTAAATTGAGGAACATAAAACACATTTGTTATAACTTAGCTTTCTAATATTGAACTGGACCTTGTATGAGTGTGTGATGACCCAATATGTTATCTTTAATTTTAAATATTTATTTTTGTATTTTGAGACCTCAAAAACTACTATTCATTATTCCTCGACTTGCGTATACAGTCTTTAAATTTTTTCGGAAAGTTTTAATATGAAAAATTGATTAAAATGTGAAATAGAGCTTTAACACTCAACTAAGTTGACTACGGTCAATATTTTGAGCCAACGAACCCGGATAAAATATTTTGACAGCTTTGGTAGGTCTGTCTCGTAATTTGGGACTTAGGCATATGCTCGGAATTGAATTCGAAGGTTCCTAACTCAAATTATCGGCATTTAACGAAAACTAAAAATTTAAAGGTTTAAGAATTCCTAAATTTGATCATAATTGGGCTTCTGTTGATACCGGGTCCCGATTTAGATTCTGAAAGTTCAATCAGCTTCGTAACAATATTTATGACTTATGTATAAAATTTGAAGTTATTCCAAGGTACGTAGGCACGTTTTCCGTTAGTTTTTGAAAAATAAATAAATAAAAGGTTTGATTTTATAAAGCTTGAATTTTTAAAGTTTGACCAGAGATTTGACTTTTGAGCAAACGACCCCGAAATAGAATTTTGATCATTTCAATAGCTTCGTATGGTGATTTCGGACTTAGGTGCATGTTCGAATTTGGATTTGGAAGTCCGTAGGACAATTCAGCGCATTTTGGCAAAAGTTGGAAAATAAAGAGTTTTTGAAAGTTTAACCGGGAGTTAACTTTAATGATATCGGGGTCGGAATTCGATTATAGAAATTGTAACATCTCCATTATATCATTTATGACTTGCATACAATATTTGAGTTCATTCCGAATTGATTTGGCATGTTTCGGCACGAGTTATAGAATTGAAAATTTCATAATCTCATAAGTCTGAATCGAAGAACGATTTGTAGTTTCGCCGTTGTTATGTGTGATTTGATACCTCGAGTAGGTCCATAATATGTTTTGAGACTTGTTGGTGTGCTCGAGCGGGGTCCCGAGGGGCTCGGGTGAGTTTCGGAGTGGTTTCGGACTATTCTTAGGTCACTTTTAACTGCTGATTTTTGACAGCAGTGTGCGAAATTTCTTATGCACACAACTGACTTTGGAAGCTTATATCTCGCAATATATAAGGAATCTGAAAATTATCAAAACATGAAAATTGAAGTTCTTTGTTTCTAGTTTCCATAAAGATAAACCATTCATCATTTAGATATTTGTACAAAAAGTTATGACCGATTGACTGAATGCTGGTAATGCAGTTTTTGTTTGCCTAGCAGTGTGCATCGCCAGAAATTTTTGATGACTGGGCTGACTTTGGAAGCTTATATCTCGCAATCTATAAGGAATCTGGAAATTATCAAAAAATAAAAGTTGTATCCATTTGATTCTAGTTTCCAGAAAGATAAACCATTCATCATTTGGACACTTGTATAGAGAGTTATGATCGATTGACTGACGGTCGGTACCACAATTTTTGGCTTGAAAATTTTCAGACAAGTCGCATCTCACAAATGCGACTTGCCTGGAGAGAATATATATGTCCGGAGTCCGACATTTTTGTTCATATTTATAGTTTTAGACCTCAGTTTTGGGCGATTTCAAAGGCATTTTTCACGAGTTTGAGTTGGGTAAGTATTCTTTATCCGAAATTAGTTATATTTCATGATTTCATACTCATTTATATCATAAATCCGGGAATTTATGTAAGAAAAATCATATTTTTATAAAATCTTCCAAAAACGAAAATTTAAGATTTGAAAGCCAATCTGATGTCGGAATTCGATAATTTTTGTATGGTTGAACTCGTATCGGAATGGGTGTTCGGATTTCCTGAGTTTTTTTCGGGATTTGAGACGTGGGTCCCATTATCGGTTTTTGAAATAAATTTCAGATTTTAATCCGAAAAATTAGTAATTTCATATGGAATTAATTCCTACAATTCGTGTTGAGAATATTGAATTGTTTATGACTAGATTTAAAGCTTTCGGACATCAATTTGCGAGGCAAAGGTTTATTGGAATCTTGAATTTGGTTGTGAAGCAAGGTAAAAGTCGTGGTTAACCTTGACTTGAGAAAATAGAACCCTTAAATTATTTTTATGTGAATTTCATGTGTAACGACGTATAGGCGAGGTGACGAGTGCCTATATGTCGTCAAATTAATTGTTTGCACATTTATCTGGAAATCATAAATTATTTTAAATCATGAATTAATTATTATATTAATTATTTCTCTCATATTCCTTACTCAATATTATGCCTTGAATCCATGTTATATTTGCTACATGCTTATTTGATTTACGTGACTTAATTGTTACTTGATATTTAGCATACTAAATAATAAATTGCCTATTTTCTCCTTAATTTCCACAATTAATTGCTACTTGTTATCACTTGTTTCTAAATAAATCATAATTAGTATATGCTCTTTGTCTTACAATTTCATATTAATTGTAGCATTTATTGGAATAATTTCTTTTATAAGAATTGGTAAATTATATTATTGAGGAGCGAGTTACACGCCGCAATAGAAATGAAAGTGCATATAATAGAGGAGCGGGTTGCACGCTGTAACAGAATTGATTGAAAGTGAATACACTGGAGGAGCGGGTTGCACGCCGCAACAAAATTAATTGAAAAGATATATTGAGGATTGGGTTGCACGCCGCAACAAAATTAAATAAAAATAAATATATTGTGGGATCGGGTTGCACGCCACAACGGAAAGTGATTTAAGTAATAATTGGTTATGACTGCCGAGTTGGCTTGATTGTTGATAGGATTTACCAGTTTAATTTCTATTCATGTTCTCCTATATTGTTGTTATTATTATTATTGCGTACAGGTTAATGTAAGTGAACTGCCTTAGTCTCGTCACTACTTCATTGAGGTTAGGCTCGACACTTACTGGGTACATGGGGTCGGTTGTACTCATACTACACTCTGCACTTCTTGTGAAGATACCGGAGTTGGTCCCAATGACGTATAATAGATTTGCTCGAATTCAGCTATCCACAGGAGACTTGAGGTATAGTTGCACGACGTTCGCACCTCTGAAGTCCACATCTACTTTATTTTAGCTGTCTATTTCTATCACACAGCTTTATTTTCATTCAGACCTTTATTTATATTATTCTAGTAGCTCGTGCACTTGTGATACCAGTTCTGGGATGGTATTTAGACATCACTATTATTATGGTTTACTCACTTTATTTCAGATTTTATTCCAGTTATTAGTTTCTTTATTATTAATTAAATTAAATTGTTAAAATAAATGGTTAAAATTATTCTAACGTTGGCTTGCCTAGCAAGTGAAATGTTAGGCGCCATCACGGTCCCGAAGGTGGGAATTTTGGGTCGTGACAAGTTGGTATCACAACACTAGGTTACATAGGTCTCACGAGTCACGAGCAAGCTTAGTAGAGTCTGAAGGATCAGTACAAAAACGTATGTACTTATCTTCCACAGGCTATGGAGTTTAGGAACA
The DNA here is from genome assembly GCF_000390325.3 of Nicotiana tomentosiformis. Classification (NCBI taxonomy): domain Eukaryota; kingdom Viridiplantae; phylum Streptophyta; class Magnoliopsida; order Solanales; family Solanaceae; genus Nicotiana; species Nicotiana tomentosiformis. The sequence continues at coordinate 118,620,557 of NC_090822.1, forward strand.
ATTTCACTTCTATTCTACTATGTCGTGCGATTTTATTCTATCATGGACGATTGAACTCTTCTATTCTTGTCCTCTCACAGATGGCGAGAACACGCACTGCGTGTACAGCTGGATAGGAGCCATAGCCTCCAGTGATAGCTACTACTAGGGGTAGACGCCGAGGCCGAGGTCGCGCCAGAAGCCGAGGTAGAGGAAAAGGCAAAGCTCAATATAGAGCTCGAGCAGCAGCATGTAGAACCTCGGGTGGATTTAGAAGCAGAGGTTCTAGCTCAGACGGTACCTGTTGGACCAATTTAGGTTCCGGAAGGATTCATAGCTACTTTAGTACTTCAGGACGCTCTAGTCCGTATGGTGAGTCTTATGGAGGGTGTGGCCCAAAATGGTACATTTCCAGTGGCACCAGTCGTCTCACAGGGACAGACACCTCCCCAGTATTAGGCTCCAGTAGCCCATCCAGTTGGGGTAGTTCAACCAGTTGTTGCATCACAGGCATGTGATAGGCCTGCTTTGTCTTCTAGGGCTTTGTTGAGGTTGGACAATTTACCAAGCTATTTCCAATCCATTTCAGTGGTACACCTTCTGAGGACCTACAATATTTTCTTAACCGATGCTATGAAGTATTGCAGAACATGGGGATAGTCGAAAGCAATGGGGTTGATTTTGTTGTGTTTCAGATGACTGGTTCCGCTAAGAGGTGGTAAAAAGATTATGTATTTACTAGACCAGTTGGTTCGCCTGCAACTCGTATTGGACTCGGTGCAGTATTGATACAAGATGGCAGGGTGATTGCATATGCGTTGCGGCAGTTGAAAATTCACGACAAGAATTATCATGTTCATGACTTAGAATTGGTAGCCATTGTTCATGCGTTGAAGATTTGGAGGCACTACCTTTACGGTGTATCATGTGAAGTATTCACTGATCATCGTATTCTACAGTATCTATTCAAAGAAAAAGATCTCAATTTGAGGTAGAGAAGATGGTTGGAGCTGTTGAAAGACTATAATATCACCATTTGTATCACCGGGGAAAGGCCAATGTGGTGGCCGATACTTTGAGTAAAAAGGTTGTGAGTATGGGTAGCTTTGCATATATTCCAGTTGGTGAGAGGCCGCTAGCTACAGATGTTCATACTTTGGCCAATCAGTTTGTGAGGTTATATGTTTCGGAGCCCAGCCGGGTTCTAGCTTGCACAATCGCTCGGTCTTCTTTATATGAGCGCATCAGAGATCGATAGTATGATGATCCTCATTTGCTTGTCCTTAAGGACATGGTGCGGCACGGTGGTGCCAAGCAGGTTATTGTGGGAGATGATGAAGTACTGTGGATGCAGGGTCGTATTTGTGTTCCTAATGTAGATGGGCTTCGTGAATTAATTCTTGAAGAGGCCCACAGTTCCCGGTATTCTATTCATTCGGGTGCTAAAAAAATGTATCAAGATTTGCGGCAACATTATTGGTGGAGAAGAATGAAAAAGGATATAGTTGCATATGTATCTCGGTGTTTGAATTGTCAGCAAGTTAAGTACGAGCATCAGAGACCTGGTGGTTTGCTTCAGAAGTTAGAAATTCCTGAGTGGAAGTGGGAGGGTATCACTATGGATTTTGTTGTTGGACTCCCACGGACTCAGAAGAAGTTCGACGCAGTATGGGTCATTGTGGACAGGTTAACCAAGTCAGCATATTTCATTCCAGTGGTAATTACATATTCTTCAGAGCGGTTAGCTGAAATTTACATTCATGAGATTGTCCGCCTTCACGGTGTGCCCGTGTCTATTATTTCAGATCGAGGTACGCAATTCACCTCGCACTTCTGGAGGGATGTACAGCGTGAGTTAGGCATGCGGGTTGAGTTGAGTACAACATTTCATCCACAGACAGACGGACAATCAGAGCGCACTATTTAGATATTGGAAGATATGCTTCACGCTTGTATTATAGATTTTAGAGGTTCTTGGGATCAGTTCTTGCCACTTGCAGAGTTTGCCTATAATAACAACTACCAGTCGAGCATTCAGATAGCTCCGTATGAAGCAATATACGGGAGGCGATGGTGTTCGCCAGTTGGATGGTTTGAACCGAGAGAGGCTCGGTTGTTGAGTACTGATTTGGTACTGCCTTGGATAAGGTCAAGGTTATCCAGGATCGACTTCGCACAACTCAGTCTAGGCAAAAGAGTTATGTCGACCGTAAGGTTCGTGATGTTTCATTCATTACTGGAGAAAGAGTATTGCTCCGGGTTTCTATGAAAGGAGTAATGAGATTTAGAAATAAGGGCAAGTTAAACCCTAGGTATATCAGACCCTTTGAAATTCTTGAAAGGGTGGGTAAAGTAGCCTACAAGCTTGCACTACAACCTAGTTTATTAGCAGTTCATTTGGTGTTCCGTGTATCTATACTCTGGAAATATCATAGTGATCCCTCCCATGTGTTAGATTTCAGCTCAGTCCAATTGAACAAAGATTTGACTTATGAGGAGCCGGTAGCTATCCTAGCCTGGCAGGTCCGACAGTTGAGGTCTAAAAGTTATCCTTCAGTTCCAGTGCAATAGATAGGTCAACCAATTGAGGTAGCTTGGGAGTCCGAGCCGGACATGCGGAATAGATATCCCCACCTTTTCACCAGCTCGGGTATTTTTCTAACTCCGTTCGAGGACGAACGTTTATTTTAGATGTGGAGAATGTGATGACCCAATATGTCATCTTTAATTTTAAATATTTATTTTTGTGTTCTAAGACCTCAAAAAGCACTATTCAGCATTCCTCGACATGCGTGCGTAATCCGTAAATTTTTCAGAAAAGTTTTTATATAAAAAATTGACTAAAATGTGAAATAGAGCTTTAAAACTCAACTGAGTTGACTTCGATCAACGTTTTGAGCCAATGGCGAATCAGTGTTTTGACAGTTTAGGTAGGTCCATATCGTGATTTGGGACTTGGGCGTGTGCCCGGAATCGAATTCGAAGGTCCCTAGCTCAAATTATCGGCATTTAACGGAAACTAAAAATTTAAAGGTTTAAGAAATCCTAAATTTGGCCATAATTGGGTTTTTGTTAATACTGGGTCCCGATTTAGATTCTGAGAGTTCAATCAGCTTCGTAACAATATTTATGTCGTATGTACAAAATTTGAAGTTATTCTGAGGTACGTAGGCATGTTTTCCGTTAGTTTTTGAAAAACAAAAAGGTTTGATTTTATAAAGCTTGAATTTCTAAAGTTTGACCGGAGATTTTACTTTTGAGCAAACAACCGTGGAAGAGAATTTTGATGATTCCAATAGCTTTGTATGGTGATTTCAGACTTAGGTGCATGTTTGGATTTGGATTTGGAAGTCCGTGGGACAATTCGGCGCATTTTGGCGAAAGTTGAAAAATAGAAGATTTTTGGAAAGTTTGACTATGAGTTGACTTTATTGATATCGGGGTCGGAATTTGATTATAGAAATTGGAACAACTCCACTATATCATTTATGACTTGCATGCAAAATTTGAGCTCATTCCGAATTGATTTGGCATGTTTCGGCGCGAGTTATAGAATTGAAAATTTCATAAACTCATAAGTCTGAATCTACGCGCGATTTGTAGTTTTGCCTTTGTTATGTGTGATTTGAGACCTCGAGTAGGTCCATAATATATTTTGAAACTTGTTAGTGTGCTTGAACGGGGTCCCGAGGGGCTCGGGTGAGTTTTGGAGTGGTTTCGGACCATTTTTAGGTCATTTTTAACTACTAGTTTTTTACAACAGTGTGCGAAATTTCTGATGCGCAGAGCTGATTTTGGAAGCTTATATCTCGCAATCTATAAGGAATCTGAAAATTATCAAAACAAAAAAGTTGTAGCCATTTGTTTTTAGTTTCTATAAAGAAACACCGTTCATTATTTGGACATTTGTACAAAAAGTTATGACCGATTGACTGAAGGCTGGTAATGTAGTTTTTGTTTGCCTCGCAGTGTGCATCGCCAGAAATTTCTGATGCACCAGGCTGACTTTGGAAGCTTATATCTCGCAATCTATAAGGAATCTGGAAATTATCAAAACATGAAAATTGTATCTCTTTGATTCTAGTTTCCAGAAATATAAACCATTTATCATTTGGACATCTGTACAAAAAGTTATGATTGATTGACTGACAACTAGTACCATAATTTTTGGCTTGAAAATTTTGAGACAAGTCGCATCTCACAGATGCGACTTGCCTGGATAGAATATATATGTCCGGAGTCCGACATTTTTGTTCATGTTTAGAATTTTAGACCTCGATTTTGGGTAATTTCATAGTCATTTTTTACGAGTTTGAGTTGGGTAAGTATTCTTTATCCGAAATTAGTTATATTTCATGATTCCATACTTATTTACATCATGAATCCGTGAATTTATGGAAGAAAAATCAGATTTTTATAAAATCCTTCAAAAATAAAAATTTAAGATTTGAAAGTCAATCTGATGTCGGAATTCGATAATTTTTATATGGTTGAACTCGTATCGGAACGGGTGTTCGGATTTCGTGAGTTTTTTCGGGATCTGAGACGTGGGTTCCATTGTTGGTTTTTTAAATAAATTTCGGATTTAAATCCGAAATATTAGTAATTTCATATGGAATTAATTCCTACGATTCGTGTTGAGAATATTGAATTGTTTGTGACTAGATTTGAAGCTTTCGGATATCAATTCGCGAGGCAAAGGTTTATTGGAATCTTGAATTTGGTTGCGAAGCGAGGTAAGTGTCGTGGTTAACCTTGACTTGAGGGAATAGAACCCTTAAATTATTGTTACATGAATTTTATGTGTAACGACGTATAGGCGAGGTGACGAGTGCCTATACATCGTCAAATTGATTGTTTGCACATTTATCTGGAAATTATAAATTATATTAAATCATGAATTAATTATTATATTAATTATTTCTCTCATATTCCTTGCTCAATATTATGCCTTGAATCCATGCTATATTTGCTACATGCTTATTTGATTTATGTGACTTAATCGTTACTTGACATTTAGCATACTAAATATTAAATTGCTTATTTCCTCCTTAATTTCCACAATTAATTGCTACTTGTCATCACTTGTTTCTAAATAAATCATAATTATTATATGCTTGTTGTCTTACAATTTCATATTAATTGTTACATTTATTAGAATAATTTCTTTTATAAGAATTGGTAAATTATATTATTGAGGAGCAGGTTGCACGCCGCAACATAAATGAAAGTGAATATATTAGAGTAGCGGGTTGCACGCTGCAACAGAATTGATTGAAAGTGAATATACTGGAGGAGCGGGTTGCACGCCGCAACAGAATTGATTGAAAAGATATATTGAGGATCGGGTTGCACGCCGCAACAGAATTAAATGAAAATGAATATATTGTGAGATTGTGTTGCACGCAGCAACGAAATTGAATATGAATATATTATGGGATCGGGTTACACGCCGCAACGGAAAGTGATTTAAGTAATAATTGGTTATGACTTCCGAGTTGGCTTGATTGTTGATATGATTTACCAGTTTAATTTCTATTCTTGTTCTCCTATATTGTTGTTATTATTATTATTATTATTATTATTATTATTATTATTATTATTATTATTATTGCGTACAGGTTAATATAAGTGACCTACCTTAGCCTTGTCATTACTTCGTCGAGGTTAGGCTCGGCACTTACTGGGTACATGGGGTCGGTTGTACTCATACTACACTATACACTTCTTGTGCAGATATCGGAGTTGGTCCCAGCGGCGTACAGTAGATTTGCTCGGATTCAGCTATCCACAGCAGACTTGAGATATAGGTGCACGACGTTCGCACCTCTGAATTCCCCATCTACTTTATTTTAGCTGTATATTTCTGTCAGACAGGTTTATTTTCATTCAGAGCCTTATTTGTATTATTCTAGTAGCTCGTGCACTTGTGACACCAGTTCTGGAATGGTATTTAGACATCGCTATTATTATGGTTTACTCACTTTATTTCAGATTTTATTCCAGTTATTAGTTTCTTTATTATTAATTAAATTAAATTGTTAAAAAAATGGTTAAAATTATTCAAACGTTGGCTTGCCTAGCAAGTAAAATATTAGGCGCCATCACGGCCCCGAAGGTGGGAATTTCGGGTCATGACAGAGTGACTACTGTAATGTCACCATTTGGTAACAGGATTTTCTTTGGATTTTCTGTTTCAGCAACTGTTTCTTTCTTTAACAAGCTGAAATCAGAAACTATGTGATTTGTAGCACATGTATCTATAATCCATTGTCTAATGCAATCAGTAACTAGTAAAGTTGTGTCAATACATGCTACATTAGTTGCGGAGGTAGTGTTATTTGGCACAGTATTTTTGTTCAGCAATTGAAGAATCTGCTCATATTGACTCTTTATAAGTGCATAATTTTCCAGCTAACTCATAGGAATCTCAGTGGTTAAGTTGTTACCACTTCCAATAGTCTGTTCATTCACATTAGTATTTTTTTCCCATAGTTAAATGTAGGCCCTTATTGGTGATCTTGAGCAGCTAAACTATACACAAAATTATCATTTTTTGTTAGAAGATTGACATTATAGGCTGCATTTGTACGTATACCATCATTTCCTCTTCTTTTGTTCTTGAACTCTGCAGGGTATCCAACTATCTTGTAGTAGCTTTATTTGCTATGTCCCTTCATCTTGCAGAATTCACAATATGCATTATAATTTCTTCTAAACCTTTGATTTTGATTCTAATTTCCTCCAATCTTAGAGTACATTGCAGCTTCAAAACTTCCCATTTGACCTGTTGGATTAGCTCCCAAGATTCCTGTAGTAGCAACAACAAATTTTTGTCCCTCATCACTCAAAATTAAGGCATATGCCTGATTAACAGTAGGAGTGGGACTTCTCATTAGAATCTGACTCCTAGCTTGAGAATATGAATCATTTAATCCCATCAAGAACTGATACAGCTTTAATTTCTGTAAGTAACTTACAAACTCCCTTGATTTTGGACAGTCACACCCAGATTCTGGCACCAAGGCTTCAAATTCTTCCCATAGATCTTTCAGTTCTGAAAAGTACACAGACATTGAAGTTGTACCTTGTGATAGAGTAGCTATTTCCTTATTTAGATTGAAAGTTCTTGAGCCATCTACTTTGTTAAACCTTTTTGCTAGATCTTCCCAGACCACTTGTACACTAGATGCATATATGATTCCTCCAAGAAGACCTTTTGCCACAAAATTCATGATCCAAGAAAGCACAATCGCATTCACTCTTTCCTAATGGTTCCACATAATTTCTGAAAATCTTTCTTTCTTGCATGTGCCATCAACCATACCAAGCTTGTTTCTCCCTAACAAGGCAACTCGCATAGACCTAAATCAGATAGAGTAGTTTTCAATCCCAGTCAATTGAAAAGATATGATCTGAATTCCACTCACATCTACCGGAGACAGAAATAGGAGATGATTATAATCAATCCCATTACCTTGATTCCCGATAGATTGAGTTGCATGTTCAGTAGTAAACTGAGTTCCTGTATTTTGACCCAACGAATCATCAGTTATTGCCATTTTCTTGCTAATTCAAGACTTGAACAGATCTGATACTAATTTTAATAGAGGAAGAACATAGATAGGAACTAGTAGTTAGAATCGATATACAAGCTATAAATTTTAGCTTGAAATCTCTGATACCATGATGTAATTCACATAATAGTGATTAAAGATTCAGAAAGATGAAGGAAGAAGAGAAGGGAATAAGAAGGAGATGAGGTAGTCGTTTGAGAGAACAGAGATAAGCCAATGAAAGAGATTATTTCATTACTAAAAAAAGTGTATTGAAAATACAGTTCATTGTTGCCTTTATACACGTTTCATTAACAATGTATTTAGGCTTCTTAACTAACTCCTAACAATAAGCTTAACTAATTACTCTCTAACAATAATTAACGGCTCTCTAACAGCTTCAATGTACAATGACAATTATACCCTTTATATTATTTAATATGTATAATACAAATTGTCATTATATATGGCAATAGTTAATACTGCTCGTAAAAAATCTTACGTACACCACAGATAAAGCCCATTAATAACATAAGGATAATCGTGATGTCCATTAATTCATAGCCAACATTTTCAGTACGGAGTTGAATGTGCATGAGGGTTTCCAAGAATAAAAGAAGATCTCCTATTTTATCTATTGGCGAGATACAACTATTTATTCTTGGTTTATTATTCGAGGTTCAAGAGGAAGGAGAGAAATCGGCGTCTAATGATGATGTTTGCGAGAAAACTTACCGGATGAATACCCTGAAGAGGAGAAAGATTGACTCCAATATCATCAATGCAAATCTTTATAGTTTTATCAGCAGATTTCAAGTGAGAATATCTTTTTAGGTAAGACATTATATTTTTTGTGAATGCTTTAGCCGAAGGATAACTCTATACTTCCAACTCCACCAAAAGCTTGATTAAATGAGAATAAATAATTTGCCAATATAAATTCTGAGTGTCCTCCTATGTAATAGTACTTCGTATGATCATACTGTGCAAGAATATCAACCATATTATCCATGAAAAATATCGAGTCATCGTACCCCTTCATGTTTCTCTCTAAATACCTCCATAATCCCATGAACCATTCTTAAACTCTTGAATCAACATGTTTGGTTTCTTCAACTAGTTTTGGAACATTATCAGATATTTTATAAGGAGGTGAATTTATTTACCATGGTAAAAGATCATCTTTAGGAGGAACATCTAGTAAAAGATATCCTTTTGTAACATTTGGTCTCCAGCAAGATTCAATATAGGGTTTTCTATTATGCCATGCTTTTCCTGACCCCAAAATTCCAAAAACAAGATGACTAATGTTAGTGGCATTGTTGGTTTTTGCATCATTTGATAATGTACTTGTTTGAGAATTAGGAGGAGAGGTTGTGATTTTTAAGTAAGAGAAAAGATCAGAAGATTGGACATTCAGAATTATTGAAAAAGATAATGTTGCCAATGTATTGGACTAAACCACAAATTAGCACTGTTTTGCAAGTGCTAATCACAACAGATGTTTCAAATCTAGACATTTTGAGAGTATTGAGAATTAAGAATGGAAACAAGTGAACCAATGCTCATTTGATTCTTGTACCCCAATATGAGTTATATCTTCTTTTCAAGGTTTAAGGCAGAGAGTAGAAACACACACACACCCAACAAAAAAAAACTCGCCAACAACACAGAGAATCTTTTTCCTGTCAGGAAATTAACAATGATATACTCCTTCTTTCACTTTTAGTTGTCCATCGTGCACTTTAACGCCCCTTAAAAAATAATAAATAAACTATTCCATATACTTTATAATTCTATCCATAATAATGATAGTATATCCAAATATCTTGGGAAATGATTTGGGAAATAAGTAGTTAATGATGAAGATAAAACAGGGAAAAAAAATATATATTTTTTTCTTGATTTAGATAGCGGACAAGTAAAAGTGAAAATATATTTTTGGTATAGTGGGCAAGTAAAAGTGAACGGGAAAGATGTAGCACCATCAAAAGTTGTTGTTGAAGTAATATATATTTATCCATTCTTAATCATACATTTTGGGTTCGAGAAATTATTTTTGATAGGACTTTTTAACAAGAATTCGGATTAATGGGACCTCAAAATAGTTACCGAATAACGAGTGAAAAAACAAAAACAATTGTCATAGCATAATTTGACATGTTTTAATATCTTTTCTTAAACACATTTTGGCTTTCCAAACCCAAACTTTGGAATCTTCAATCCCTATAATTATCTATTTATAGGGTAATTAGTTACATAATCATATTACATCTTCAACTATATATATCAAAACTTCTCATATTCTAGACCTTTTAAAAGAACCAAGTTCCTAATTCCATGTGAGCTATACGTTATGTCAGATCTCTGCATAAGAATTAATTGTATCTCGGAATAGCAAGTTGTGTTTTATTTTGCACGAGGAGATACATTTTTTTTAGGAGATACATTTAAGACTCTACAAACTCATATAAATAAAAAATATTACTGTAATTAATTACCACACATGAGTTGTATGTACCATATTTAGTTAGAGGTGCCAAAACTAACAGGTTGAGTTATGACTAGTTTATTGACTTGACCTAGCCATTTGAAAAATCTAAAATAAAATTACATAATTAGAGGTAAGTGCACAAATAGCCGATTTTGGGATCACTATCTTAGCCATAGTCGCAATGTACAAAACTTTATAAGTTTAGCCACTTCAGAATTAGTTCAGACATACGCAACTAAGTAGTATTCAACAGCAAACTTTCGATATTTTTGTCTGAAGTTTGGTTTGACAAGGCCAATTTTTTGACATTTTTGCCTGAAGTTTGGCTTGCCAAAATCAAACTTACAATAATTTTGTCTGAACTTCAGGTACTTATGCATGAACTCCCGATATTTTGTCTGAACTTTATGAACTTATGCATGAAATTCACGCATAAATGTGTGAAGTTCAAGTAATAATATATGCTTAGAAATAATAATTTGCGCTTCAAATTTTAATCATTCAATGTATGATTCAACTTCCAAATCTACTCCAAATGAGTTCAAATTTAAAATATAAGTTTTAAATATCATAAAGAGCAAAGACCAATCATCAATTTGTCAAAACAACAAAAAATTTAAAAACCCCATTTTGTAACCTTCAACGGTGATTAATTTACTCCATTAGATCATGTATATAACAACTCTTGGAAGAAGAAAATAAGTTTTTCCAATAACACTCATAACACCCACTTAATTTAAACTCATCTTTCACATTTGAAATTCAAGACCCACTTCTTCAATTTTGAAACAATAGTGATCTTAATGGTGAAAACCCTTAATTGGCTACAGATGCAAAAAATTTAAAAAGATGGTTACGCCTTATATGATGCGCACAAATAGGCTGCCTAGAGAAAATTCTCCCTTCAGAATAGGAATTGGGCTTTTGATAAACGGACCGGGCTAAAAAGAAACTCAACGGGTCGCAAACAACTATGGTTGAGTATTTTCAGTACAGATTCTTTTTGTTTCTTCTATAAAATTGAAAGGAAAATATCAAAGCTCGATATTTATTAAATAACAATTTCACTCAGTTAATCTTTCAATAATTCTGAAAATCCAAATTGGAAATTTTAATAAAATGAATGGAATAACATAAATACATCAATGATGGTATGCACAAAGCAATCAAAATTAATTAACCCAAAAAGAAATATAATAACTATCTAAACCCAAAAAGAAAAAGAAAAAAGCGTTATAATATTTCACTAAGCAATTATCTCATCCATATGACATTCCCTGAGTTTAACCTTTGCATTGCTTGTGCCACTTTTGTTTGTCACATCACAACACTCGCATCTATCCATCTGAAAATAAAAAATATTAAAAAGCACAACATTAGATATATTTTTTTTAATTTTGTAGCTTTACAGTATCTAATTATTTAGATGGTCATCACCCCTCCCCTACAATTCCACGATCATGGATTTGAGTCATCAAAGGAACAATAACTCTAACTAAGGGAAATCAAAGGGGAGGGGAATAATTAAAAAAAAAAGTAAAAGCTTTACAAGAGTTTGTATGGTTTGGATCGTACAAATATATATATATATATATATATATATATATATATATATATATATATATTATTTTTTATTTTTGTATTTAAGTTATTGATATAATTAGGCAATCTATAAAATCTTTTGACACAAAAGTAAATGCAAACATTATATCTCAATATGATTTAGATTATATACCATGAGTGCCATTTAATTGGTTATAGCAGGTTATTATTTAATTTTTTTAAAAATTATCTTAGTAGGTATTTTTGTGCGTCAACTTAATCTGATAGTGTACAAAATCTATATAATGTCGATGCACATAATTTAAACTATTTCAAATTAAATAGATGAGAAAGAACTTACGTCTATTCGCTTTCTTCTTGAAGAGTAAACTTCAATCTTGGAGATATCATCTGCAGAATGGCTACCACTGTAAGAACAAGCTGGCAATCCTCGAGGCAATGATCGCGAAAACATAGTAAGAATTTCATTTTTCCTCGTTTCAACAGATTCTAGGAAAAAAACATGAGGAGCTTGACATGAATCATTTGTAGGCAACCTTGTATTTAACAAGTAATATGGAGGGTCTTTAGGTGTAACTCCCCATGGTTGAAATGTTTCAATAGGGATTTGTAAATGGCTCCTAGGCAAAATGTTCTCATAAATATGTATTGAGTAACCCCATGAAATAGAAAACGACCAGTTATTTGGCCTGTTGTAGCAGATAACTTGTTGTAACATGCGAGATTGATCGAATTTTGCCGCATTCATAAGGTGGTGTACAGATTGAAGTCTTTCCATTGAAGGAAAGATTGGGTCTGCAGCATCTAGATGATGAAGAGACATTAATGGAGCTTTTGGATGAGACGACAACAAACCCGATATATCACCGCGCAAATCTATCTACAAGTAGAGATAAATATACAAATTTTGAGTCAGTAAATTCAGAACGAGTGTAGTCTATACTGGCTAAGACTTGATCATATCCAACCATTTGGCCATAAATAATATTTTAGTGTTTGCAGATACTAGTTCCCGCTATGTGCGGGGTCCGGGGAAGGATTGGATCACAAGGGCCTATTATACACAGCATTACCTTGCATTTCTCAAAATATTATTTTCACGGCTCGAACGAGTGACCTTCTGATCATATGACAGCAATTTTATCAGTTATACCAAAGCTCTCCTTCGTCATACTAGTTTTGGAAATCAATGATTTTGTCATACTAATAACTTTACTATTTGAGAAAGAAAATTTACCTGGTGGCTACCTTTAAGAGGAGTAAGATTGACACCAACATCAGATATGCAAACCATAGTTATTTGATCAGCAGATCTCAAGAATGGATATCTCCTCAAGCAGCTTTCTATATACTTAGACATTGCTTTTGCCAATGGATAACTCAAAATAAATCCAGCTCCACCAAAAGCTTGATTAAATGAATACCAATAATTCGATAAAAGATACTCTGATTGACCCCCCAAATAGTAATATTTCGTATGATCATACTGCGCAAGAACATCAACCATATTATCCACAAAAAATACTGAATCGTCGTCCCCCATTACTACCCATCTCACCCCTTCATGTTCCTCTCTAAACACCTCCATTATTCCATGTACCATTCGTGCCATAGTTGGCGCGACATGGTTAGTTTCTTCAATTAAGTTTGTTATGTTATCGGATACTCTATAAGGCGGGGAAGACGAGGACCATGGCAAAAGATCATCGCCCGTTGGAGTTACATCAAGAAAGAGATAACCCTGCGTTTTATTTGGTCTCCACCATGATTCAATATATTCTTTTCTATAATGCCATGCCTCCTCAGAGCCAAGAAGTCCAAATAGTAGATGGCTAAGGTTGGTAGGGTTAGAATCATGACCAAATTGTGGGGTTTTAGATCTTGAGAAATATAAGAGATCAGAAGATGAACAATTGGAATCATTGAAAAGGAAAATTGAAGCAAAGTAAAGAACAACACCTGAAATCAGCACCACTCTGCAAAGATCAGTAACAAAGAACTTGTCAAATGAAACTCTAAGCTTTTCTTTGATTGTATTTAAGAAATTGGAAGCCAATGCAGATGCCATTGTTTGGTTTATTTGAGTAAAATCAAGAGGGAACTTTTATATCTGTAGCTTAGTCCAAAATGCAAAGAAGTAATAAATTGAAGAATTAACCCAAATAATCGCTCCCTATATATATATATATATATATATATAATATGTATATAACTGTGTATAATTAATGTATTATCTATGCATATCAGCTAGAAAAAATAAACACTAAATTTGATCAGCTATTTGTGTAACAATAAATTTCTTCTGTGTTCAAAGTATTATTGACAGGCAGGTATATTTGTCATGTTGCAAAAAAACAATCAGTTTCTTTACTGTGTTAGAAGTATTTTATTGACTAATCATGTGACAATTAAGATTAAATAATTAATTAAGATTTTTGTTAGTTTAAGTCCTTCAAGAGCACACCTATGGAATAGGCTATTAATAATAGTGGCTGCTAAACTCACCCTGATTTACTAATTTTTTTATTTATAACAGTGGTATACAGGCAGTTTGCGTACACATTTATATTTTACCGGATACTTACTGTCTCTTATCTTATCAGCACAAATAACATATAACTTTGAGCACAAAAGCTTAGGCAAAAAGGAAGAAATCAAGTACTCGGTGACCCTAAGTTACTACTCCTTAAAAGAAATATTCCACTTTGTTCCATTTTGTATGACACCTTTATATATTTAGAAACTCTTTAAAATTTAAATTTCTGTTTTATCCTTAATGACATGCTTTTACAGACATAAAAATGGCATGGCATAACAAAAAACCATAAGTTCTAGGAAATATTTATGGTATGTGCAAAAAGTTTATCCTTCTTTGTTAAACTCCATATTCAGTCAAACACGATTATATAAAATTAAAAGGAGGGATATTAGAGAAATCATTTTCAAGCATATCATATTCATCAAGTCGAGGCTAAATTCCAAATTTAGTTTTTGTTGGTATTGCGTAAAAACAAAAAAACAAGAGGAAAATAATAACTTTAGAAACAAAGTGATAGAAAGAGAGGGAGTAACCAGACAGGGGAAGAAGCGATATAATGGAGCCAACGATCTTCAGAACAGATAATTTCAACGTATTGTTCGAAGCCATGATATTAATCCATCATTTTCTTTAACTTTCAGGGGAGTTTCTGAACTTTAGAGCAAAAAAATAAATTAAAGAAAGAGAAGAAAGAAAAAAAAAGATTAAATTTTGCACATAATGAAGAAGAATATGACACAAATCATTAACTCAGTCAAGAGTTTGTTATGGAAATCCAATGATGTACCTTAGTAATCGTGTGGTTAACACTAGAGGCGGATCTAATATCCTATAAATTAAAGAGATAATAGTAAATTTTGTCGCTTAATTATCGATAAAATTTTGATTTTTGTTCATGTAATATATGATTAAGTACGTTTAAAATGTGTGTTCTTGGTCATGCTATTATATTTAGTCTATTTTGGTTAGAACTTTTATTGCTTTTATTGGTTGTTCAAAACCTCAAGTTGATGAATGTTTCAAGTTAGGGTCTCCTTAGGTAGTTAGGTCGGAGTTTAGTGTATTTAATCTGAGAAAATTACGCTCAAGAATATGATATTTATTCTCCTAGCAGACTTAAGCTTTGTAACTTATGAAAGATATTAAAGAATTTATTTAGTTTTTCCAATGTGCCAAAAAAGAGTATGACGGAAAATAATAAATAAACTGTATTCTATCGAATTATTGCAAGTTGCAAAAAAAGGAATAATTTGGGATAAACAAAAAAACGCAGAATTATGTATAAAAAATAGTTAGTAAATTAATGTAAGAGACAGTAAATTAGTGTAAGTTGTACATTATTAAAGGCACCTCTTTCCTAACCACGGCGCAATATAAGGATCTGAGAATCCCTTCCCAAATCAAATTGTACTAATTAATTTAATACATGATTAACAGAAATTAATTAGGTTTGTAGCCTTGTGATGAACCAATTAGTCTCCGGTTCCCTTGTTATTATCCTTTCCAAAAATAGTAAAGAAAACAACCCACTAAACAATAATGTGTTTAGCAAATTTCGACTTATGAGTTACTCCCTCCGTTCACTTTTACTTGTCTAGTATTCTAAAAATAGATTCTCACTTTTATTTGTCACTTTTCGCATATCAAGAGAAGATAATTTATTTTTTCATGTTATACCCATAGTATTAATTATTCATTTCAAATCATTTTTTCAAATCTATTAAATATATGCATCGATTAATATTGGTATCATGGTAAATTATACAATTCATTTATTATTTTTAAGGGGCGTGCAAAGTCCATAATGGATAAGTAAAAGTGAATGGAGGGAGTATTTAATAAGAGCTAGACAAATTTGAGTTACTTCTTTTTTTTCTATTCTAAATATTATGCATATAAAAACTATTTTTTGGGCGATCAACCAACCCAACTTCAACACTGATTTAGCTTTAAAAAAAGTTTATATATTAAGTAAATAGAAAAAAAGAGACTTACTTGTGGTCCATCGGTTGCTTACGATATTAAGGAGACACTGAGACACTAATAAATTATAGTAGCTAACTGCTCGTAAGATAGTAATAACTTAATTACAACCCTACCCACCAATGGTTATAATATCACACTACACTAGTCTTATTGATTTAATTAGCTTATCATTCGCGGCGAATTTCGTGTATGTAAACTAAAAAGGGATCTTTACACAAATAGCTGGTCAGATTATTTACTTTTTCTAATCATATATATAGTTTATACATTGATTAGACACAATTATACATATATAATACATAAACTATACATATATTATACCTCTACCGGCTATTTTTAATTTAAACGGTTTGGTGGACGGCTATTTGGGTTAATTTTTCAACTAAAAACTGCAATTGCCAAACAAATATTTTCACTTGCAAGTTATTTGAACATTAAAGAATTTCATATATTTCTTGTATATGTTTTTTTTTTGTAGAAATACGAAATTTTCATTCATTAGCTAATTCTATTACATAAAGCTAGAGTCCCATTGCACTCATTAGTAGATACGGCCATTGTGTTGTTTTCATTTGGTTTACAAGTTACAAAAGGATTCCCAAGTTCAGCCAAGCTAGTAAGTACATTACTAGATACAAGCCTAGGTTCAGTAGAGCCAATTTTGTCGTCATGGACTATTTTCAAAAAGGCATCTGGCGGTTGCTCCCAAAGAGATAGAGGGATGTTATTTGCTTGTTTATCCTTGGGTGGCCAAAAAGTGAGCAACCTTGTTTCCTTCTCTGAAGTTATGCCGGATCGGCGGATTCTCCAGTTTCTTCAGTAGTGACTTGCACTCAGTAACCAAGTTAGAATACATCGAACAAGTATCTCTATCATGCATGTGAATGATATCTGTAGCATCAGTTTCAATTTCTAAGCTTAAAAAGTTTTTTTCACAGGCTAATTGTAGCCCAGTTTTGAGAGCTAGTAGCTCCATGTAAGCAGGGGTATAGGCAACGGCTTAGGTGCAAAAGCCCAAAATCCAGTCCCCGTGATTATTTCTAAAAATTATGTTGATGTCCCCTTTCTTATACTTACCCTTGGAGGCACCATCAATGTTGAGCTTAATGAAAAATGTTTCGGGCGAAAGCCACTTTATTGTGATGGTTGTAGTAGGAGGGGTGTAACTAGGAGAGTTTGTACAATATTTGAACTCTTTGCAGCGCATGATAACCATATCTAGAGACAGTTGGCTGCATAGATTGTTAAACGAATTGTTATTTCTATTGAGCCAAAGATGCCAAATAGCAAATGGGAAGAATTCTTCCCATGAGGTACCCAAATGATCCGATGCTATGTTTGTGTCTTTTAATAAGGTGAGCCAATGCTTAGAATTTTGATTAATGGGAAGAAAGTTTAGGTGCGCATCGTTCCAAAATTTCATGGCTATAGGACATTCGAAGAAAACGTGGGTAATTGTCCCCTCTGCCCCTTTGCATATTGAGCAAGTAATGTCAATATTAAAGCCAATGTGATGGAGATACTTTTTTGTAGGAAGCTAGTTATGGGAGCATTGCCAAAGAAGGTATTTAATCTTATGGAGAATTTTTAGCTTCCAAATCCAATAAAACTTATAGTTAGTAGGTGTTAGAGCGGAGAAAAATTTGTAGGTAGAGTTCGTAAAAAAAATACCGTTTGGGATATGTGCCCAAGTTGGGATGTCTCTAGTATTGTTGGTAGTGGCGTAGTTAATGGAAAAAGTTTTGTTCCTTATATCCGGAGGAAGAAAAAAGGACAGTTTGGAGAGGTCCCAATTATTAGAAATCCAAAGATCCTTGACTTTGAAGGTTTGGTCAGATTGGTTCAGCGGCCCTTGGATAAGAGTATTTAAAGGTGAGAGACCAAGTATCCATGCGGAGAGCCAACAACTAATGTTTCCTGGACCAATTATCCATTCAAGACCCTTACTACATATTTTTCAGCCTGTCAAAATGTTATTCCAAATGAAAGAGTGGGAGGTGGGGTTTCTCTTATGCTATATTTGCTAATTAGTGTGTGGATCCATATAGAACCTGGGTTGGTGAAGAGTCTCCAAGAAAGACTGGCAAGCGAGACTATATTTTTTTCAGCCGCTTTCCAAAGTCCCAGGCCCCCAACGTGCTTAGGCTGAGTGACGGTGGACCATTTGATGTAGTGATTTTTTTTTCCAGAGTGGCGGTGCCCCAGATAAAATCTCTTTGGATTTTGTCAATTTGCTTGAGTGTGGAGGAGGGGAGTAGGAGATATTGCATTGCATGATTTGGGATATAGTTGAGAGTTGATCTAACTAGGGTTGTTCTCCCGGCGATTGAAAGAAATTTTTTTTTCTAACTGGCAAGCTTAGAGTTCATGTTGTCAATGATGTAGAGTAAGTCAGAGACCTTAGGCTTACATGTGAGAATAGGGAATCCCAAGTATTTACAAAACTATCACTGATTTTAATGTTAAGAATATTTGCGAGGTGAGTTTTGGTTTGAGTGTCACAATTTCGGGAGAAGATGATTTTTGATTTGGTATTATTAATTTTTTGTCCTAAAATTTGAGAGAAGAAAAGAAGGCTACCCTTTATTGTGTGGATTGACTTTAAGTTGGCATTAGCCGAAAGAGTTAGGTCATCCGCATAGAACAGATGCGAGAGTGATGCACCAGTGGGGTTGAGCTTGATTGGATCCGAGAGTCCAATATTAACCCGATGGTTAATATATTTGGATAGTAAGTCCATACAAAGAATAAAAAGGTATGGTGACATTGGGTCGCCTTGTCGTATACCTCTTGATGGATGAATTTTTTTTGTTTTAGACCCGTTAACCAAGATAACAATTCTAGATGTATTGATGCAGCTCATAATAAGTTTTGTGATTTGTGGGGGAAATTTAAAGAAGAGTAGAGCACGGTAAATGAAAGACCATTCAAGCCTGTCGAAATCCTTTTCCAGGTCGATTTTTAGTAGGACCTTCCCTTGGCGACCCTTAATTTTTTAGAAATGATTAGTGATATCTTGAATAATAATGGCGTTGTCACTAGTTCTTCTACTTTGAGAAAACTAGATTGGTAAGGGCCAATCAGTCTATAAAGGTAGGGCTTGATTATGTTAACAATAATCTTAGTAATAACCTTGTAAATAGTATTGCAAAGTCTTATAGGGCGAAAATTATTGAGAATATTCGCATTGTGAAATTTTGGGATGAGACAGATATAGGTAGAGTTTAGAGCTTCAGAAATTGAGAGATTCTTGAAAATATTATTGGCAAAAAGTTAAGACAGAATTTTTAACTACATGCCAATATTTTTGGTAAAAAAAGTGGTTGATTCCATCAGGGCCCGGGGCCTTAAAAGGTTTAAAGGAAAATATAGCACGGGTAACTTCAAAATCTTTTATCGGGCAGTCCAGTTCGGAAAGATCTATGTTTTCGAAGTTAGTTTGTGAATTAAGGATATTTTCCAAGGGTGTTTCTATATGGTCAGTTTGAAAATTTTTTTGGAAATATTGAGTAGTGTGATTAAGGATTTGTGCTGGATCATTGATCCAATTACCATCACTATCTTTGAAAAGGGAAATACTATTCTTTCTTCTACGATTTACAACACTTAGGTGGAAGAATTTTGTATTTGCGTCCCCATCGTTGTAACTGATCCAATTTGTATATATGTAACTGTTCCAATTTCATAAGTTTCTTTAGTTATTTTACCTTCAAAAAAATAGAAAAAGGGCCAGGCTGGACGAACCTCAAGAAACTCATCTATGCTGAAATTATTTAAAGAGTTAACCTAAATAGTTGTTTATCCAATTGCTTAAATTAAAAATTGACGGTCAATATATATGTGGATAACCATGCATGATCAATGTATAATTTATGTATACCGATTAAAAAAGTAAACAGAGTATATTAGCGGCTATTTATGTAAAGATACCAATTTATTTCTCTTCGTGTTTTAGTTAAAGGAGTGTTACACAAATATCCAAATTCACTATTTTTTTCTAGCCGGTATACATATATTATATATTTATTATATATAATTATACATATATTATACGTAAATTATATATTTATTATACATAATTATACATATATTATATGTAAATTATATATTAATTAAACATCCGCCGACTATTTTTAGTTTAATAGATTAGGTGGACGCTTATTTGGGTTAATTCTAGGAAATCTTACCGAAATGTCCCAAATAAGTTCCAACTTACTACCCTCAAGCCATTAATCATAGACTTACTAAAACTAGTCAAACACATATAAATATTAAAAACCTAAATAAATAAGGTTCTTTCTCTCCAAGAATCACAACAAAGATCTCCTTCTATAATATTAAGCATGATTAGGAACATTAGATACAAGACGGAAAGGAAATTTCATGGATTAGGTAGCAAATAAGGTGATGAAATACGAAAATATATATATACAATATTCCAAAAATATAAGCAAAAAGGACTTTTTTCATTGGATATGATTGAAATTCATTGAAAACATATAAATGAATCAATATACAAATTTTGAGAAAGATTGGAGTTGATTTGAACTGATTTTGTATCAAAATTCATAGTTAAAATCACGTTCAAAAAATTCCTCTGTGACACATGTACACGCATGTATCTCACACACATGTATACATGAATATACATGTGATATATATTTGATATAAATATGATACATATGCGATATACAAATGATACACAGTGTGATACATATATCATTTTTTTCATGTTCAGCTTCTACTACTTCGAATTATAAACTCAAACCACCTCAAAACTCCACCAAATCATTCCAAAAATGAGATTCAAGCTACTTAAGATGTACCAAATCTATTCTAATAACATCCACTCAAAAAAAAGTAAAAAATTGACCTTTTTAGCTACAAATAGCGAATTGGCTAATATTAGTAATGTTTTATGAATTGACCAATTTTTGTAATAAGCTACTTATAAATGTACGTAGCCGGTAGTTTCCCTTAATTCTATTTGGGTTAATTCTTGGGATCTTTACACAAATAGCCGGTCATATCCATTATTTATTTTTTATAGCCGTATACAGAGATTATACAATGATTTTATATATATATATATATATATATATATATATATATATATATATATATATATATATATACCTCAATCGGCTATTTTTAGTTTAAGCAGTCGGGTGTGCGATTATTTGAGGGGATTTTGGCATAGTATGACAATGTGCCCACATAATTAGCAGAAAAAAGCCCCATTTATAGATATTGGCATTAGATGACCAATAAATGTATATCACAACTTTATTTCCTTCTTTGTCTATATCAAAATATATATTAAAATTTTATTTTCCTTCTCTGTATATCTAAAATATAAAATTATAAAAATAGTTATTTAAAATTTATTGTTGTCTCTATATCAATGTATATCACAATAAAAATAATTATATTTTTTATATATCCAAGTATAACACATCAAATAATGTGTATACCAAAATGTATATCACAAGTTTATTTTCTTTCTTTGTGTATATCAAAATATATATATCAGAAATTTATTTTTCTTCTTTGTATATCAATTTTTTTCCCTTTGTATATCCCAGTGTATCACACATAAGTTCTTGTGGATATACACAAATATATATGCTAGAAATACATTGATATATAAGATGAGAATTAGAACTATTTTTTAATTAAAAAAATAATAAAGAGGACAGAAAAAAGAATGAGGATGAATTCACCCATCAACACCAAGATTTGGCCGTGTGACAAATAACATAAGAAAATTCACAGGAAAACATCTATTTTTAAATTAGTTTGAGGAACTTTTTATTAGTTCAATTTGGGTTGTACTAGAGATACGAGAAATCAAATGGGTTCACACTTCACATTAGGATTGTGTGTATTATAGCAGTGTCAATCGGTCCCTTTACTATTCGCAAAAGCGTTCGCTCTCTGCTTCTCCTCATCTCCATGAACCCATAATATTTCTGAAAAAATTATCAACCATTACAACTTTCCAAACATTATCAAAGAACATATGCCCTTCTAAATCCAGATTGAAGAAAAAAATTTGTTAGATTGAAGAAGAAGAAAAAGAAGAAAAGATTGGAGAAGAAATACGAGGAGAGAGAATAAATAAGAAACTAGGGTTATTTAGAATTTGGCTATATAATGCTAATTTTTTGGAATTACCTTTGCCAAAACTAATATAAGGCTAAAATATTGCCAATTCTCTACGTGTATGTCATGCCATTCTTTCTTATTTAAGTTGATTCTTCTTAATTCTTCTAGTTAAATGTCTCGTCGCGTTTGGGCTATATAATAAGGCCCACAGGAAATTGGGCCTACAAAATTATCCAATCTATTTAAACACCATCCAGATTCTGCCATCTCAAATCCTAACAATGGAGAATCTCATGGCCACTTACCAAGACGACGACGAAGAAGAAAGCACCGCCGCCGTCGAAGCTCCACCGTCCGCCGCCGAAGCTCCACTAATCCCCGTCGAAGCTTCACCATCCTCCTCCGAAGCTCCACCGTCAGTTGCCGAAAATGGCAGTGCGAATACTCCAGAACCCGAACCCGAATTGCCCATCACCGACCCGAAAATTCCCCCTAAAGAAGAAGAATACGACGACGACGATGATGACGTGGACGAAGATGAAGAAGAAGAGCCACCACCGAAGAAGCAAAAGCCACTTTCCACTTTAACCCTAACACCACCAAAAGTAGAAGAAGAGGAACAGCAAAATGGTGAAATGACCAAATTGCCCTTGTCAACACCCACAATTACAGCAGCAGCAAAGGAAACTCCGACCCCCACAAGCAGCAAGAAAGCAAAATACAAGAAGAAAAACAACAACAACAACCTCTGGACAAAACCCAGTTCACGCAAAGGCAAAAAAAAGAAGCAAAACAACAACAACAACAACAGCAGCAACACAAAAAACAACAAAAACGGCGCCGTTTCAGCACAAGAATCTGAAGACAAAGTTTACATTACACCGATCCCAAGATTCCCTGACAAAAATGACGACAGCCCAGATATGAAAATCTGCCTTTCAAAAGTTTACAAAGCAGAAAAAGTGGACATAAGTGAAGATAGATTAACAGCAGGGAGTATTAAAGGTTACAGAATGGTGAGAGCAACAAGAGGAGTATTAGAAGGAGCATGGTATTTTGAGATTAAAGTAATGAAATTAGGTGAAAGTGGGCATACAAGACTTGGGTGGTCAACTGATAAAGGGGATTTACAAGCACCTGTTGGATATGATGGGAATAGTTTTGGGTATAGAGATATTGATGGTAGCAAGATTCATAAAGCTTTAAGGGAGAAATATGGGGAGCAAGGGTATGGTGAAGGTGATGTTATTGGTTTTTACATTAATTTGCCTGAAGGTAGTCAGTATGCCCCGAAACCGCCGAGACTTGTTTGGTATAAGGGACAGAGGTATATGTGTGCTTCTGATCCTAAGGAAGATCCCCCCAAAATAATTCCTGGTATGTCACTGACACCCAGCTCAAGTGCTAGATCTTTTTTAACATTTCTTGCTGTTGTTTTGTTAAAGGTTCAATTTTTATGTTGAATGCTTTCACTGAGGATTCATATAGCTGACCCCAACTTGTTTGGGGCTGAGGTGTAGTAGTTGTTGTTCTGAACTTCTGATAAATGTTCAATTTTTATGCTTAATGCTGCTTGAAATGATGAACTATGATTCATATAGCAGACTTCAACTTCTTTGGAATTGAGGTGTTGTTGTAGTAGTAGTAGTTGTTGTTGCTGTTTCGATAAAGGTTCAATTTTTATGTTGAGTGCTGCTTGAATGCTGTCATTGAGGATTCATATAGCCGACCCGAACTTGTTTGGGACCGAGGAATAGTCATAGTTTCTGTTATTTGAATAAAGGTTCAATTTTTATGCTGAATGCTGCTTGAATGCTGTCAGTGGATTATATGGACAATCCAACTTATTTGGGATTGAGGCTGAGTAGTTCTTTTTTTTTTTTGGAGTAAAAACTAGGTTGTTTTTGTTGTTGTTGTTTGCTGCTTCTGTTTTGATAAAGGTTTAATTTTTATGCTGAATGCTGATTGAAATGATGATTTAAACTTTAGGATGGTCTAATTAAGAGTTAACTTGGACAACTTAGGTTTATAAATGAGGAGCTGATGCTTTGGTACCTTTAGATTGCTGTTGTTTCAAGAGCTGATCACAAATGAATAAGAAAAAATTGATGTGTTTTGGTGCAGTTTTGTTTTTTATGCAGGGAGTGCCAGAACTTATGCTTTAAACTCCAAAGAGATCTAATTAAGAGTTACATTAAGGTAAGATATGTGTATAAGAGGAGCTAATGCTTTAAGGTTAATAAACTTGGGAAGAATGTGTGGAAACTACTCAAATATAGAATCATAGCAAACCTCTTCTGATAAGTTAGGATATCAAAAAGTCTTATTACCTTGTGTCTCAGTCAAATCACCCACAGGTCTTCTTTTAATTGATTGTCTTCTTCATGTATCTACTAGTTTTATAGGTTAATGGGGTTTCTGAAGGAGTCTGGTCAAGGGATTAACTTTTTGAGAGTGAAGATGAATCACCATGTTCTTCGTCCAAATTTGCTAGTGTTAGAATTTTGCAAAGACTTTAGTAAAGCTATTAACTTATTCAGAATTCAAGAAGAAGCGCACTACTATCTCACAGTAGTGATGGAGGGGGTCTCATTACTCCCATCTCCTTCGTGTCAGCATCAAAGAGCAGACCTTTGGTGTTTTTGATGGTGATGGTGGTATTGGGATATCACAATGACAAATGTGAATGTTCAATTGTTTAGATAGTATGGGTTGCTTAGTTGCTGCATTTGTGAACTATTATGAGCAAGAACGTTGTTCTTTTCTTACAGTTGTCAATCAAAGATGTGAAGTTCTAGTTCTTATGGCGGATTTGATTTAGCAATTTACATTACATGTATTGGTGCGCTCATCTTTGTATATATGCGTGTGCTGACCATCTCAATGAGTAGGATCTCCTTTGGTGTAATATTCAAACTCTATTTCACTATGTACTCCCCATACCAAAATGCTGAAAAACACGATCTACTTACAAAAGATATGTTTGTAAAGGTATCTCTGGGGAAATCAAGTTTGAGAAATTCCAGTAACCCCTGTTTCCTCCTTATGTGTTTGGCAAATTCTTTTTCTTGTGCTGTCAAATTGTCATGTTCATTAAGCTGTGTACAAAATATTGTATTTTGTCTGAGCAGGGAGTGAGATGTCTTTCTTCAAAAATGGAGTATGTCAAGGTGTTGCTTTCAAGGATCTTTATGGTGGTCGTTACTACCCTGCTGCTTCAATGTATACACTTCCCGACCAACCTAATTGCATTGTGAAGTTCAATTTTGGCCCTGACTTTGAATGCTTTCCTGAAAATTTTGGTGGGCGCGCTGTTCCGAGACCGATGGTTGAAGTTCCTTATCATGGCTTTGATGGAAGAGTCGAGAATGGTGTGTCCAATGAACAAAAGAATTAGCTATTTCTCTTTTACCATGTTGACCAATACATAGAATACTGGTTGTTTGACTCCGATTTTCACTGTAATTTTTCTGATTTTACTGATTTAGACTGCTACGCGACAGTCAAACCTTGTAAAAGATTCTTTCTAAAAATTGGAATCGTTGAATTTATTTATTCAATTTTGACACGTCATGATTAGTTTTACAGCTATCAACTTCAGCTGTTCCTCACTGCAGCTGAATCTGTCACTTTTATTCTCAAGCAAGATAATGTTGTTGCCACACAGTACTAAAATCAGACTCATACTTCTTTTTTCCTTTTTAGCTCGCAAGTTTTAGTCCATCCTACTATTTTACATCAAAAGTAGTTTAGGAAGAGAAAAACAACTACCTTAAGTAGCAGTTGCATCTGCCTAACTCCATTTCATCTAAGCTATCTTGGCAGATTGAACATGATTTAAACTTTCTGATTACAGGTGATTCATGGCATTCAACTAGGATGTGCCCTATGCTCAAAGTGGTAAAAGAGCACGTAAATAAAATTGGAGAAGCTGCTGAAATGGTCAGCAAAGCTTGAGCAATGAATGCACTCAGGTTGGTTATGTTCAACTTCTGTAAATAGAATGTAGAGTGCTACTTGGCGTGATCTCCTAGTTGTTCCAACTTTTGTAAGTGGTAAACTGTTGAGTGCTGGAAAATGGGTGATCAATTTCATTTGGGTAGCCTGCTGTACACTTTCTACTTTGTTGTTGTCTTCTTGTAGTTGGCTGAGACCCCGATTCTAGTCTTTAGTAGCTCTTTAAGGTATTAGAGAAATGTGCTGTCTGATGGAAGAAATTTCTGGTTGATGAATTTAGCGGTTAGTGCCGTGAGACTGATGCTTGACCTCATGTCCATTTTCTCGTATTTAATTGTGCTCTTTATGTTTTGAGTTAGGAAGCACGGACATAGTTGGATATGATCACGTGGGTATATTTGTTGTTGTTGTTATTGTCTTTATCGTATGGACACGCGCATGCCACTCTTTGGATAGTTGTAGCATTTAAAGGAACACAGTATGGATACTTTTGTGGCCACGCAAAGAAATTAAAAAGAACAAGTACCAAAGAAAGGTATGGTGTACTTAAAGAGTCTACTTGTAACAAAAGAAATTTTAGGAATTAAAGATCCACAGGGTGTTCCATATAATTATAATGTTGGTGGACTTCAGTATTCCAACTTATGCAAATTTTAAATGCAGTTGACATTCAAATTTATATGCTACATTAAAATTTTTGTTGTTCATTGTTTGTGATGTTTATTCATAAATTTAAATAAAATGTGTTTTTGCATGTCTTTTTAATTTGTGATTTATGGAGCTTGAATTTGTCATGAGTGACTTCTTGGGAAAATAAAGCAAGGTTTTGGAATGGCTGAAGGTCAGGGTGGGAGAGGTTAGGGAGGAAGGAGTTGTAGAAGGGGTATGGTGGAAAGGGCAAGTTGTAGCAACGACGCAACTGGGCAACTGCACATGATAGGGTTACCGGAGGATGGGACGAGCAAAGAAGTTGGTTTTAGGTGGAAAGACGAGGCAGTGCAGCAAAGTGGTTGGGATTACATGATTAAGATCATAAAGGAGGGTTTTTAAGGGTGCGACTTAGTGGTTAATAAAGTGGGATGAAAACAATGGGAAATCAGGGTTCAAATCTCACTAAAGACAAAAATACTAAGCGATTTTTCCAATCTACCTAAATCTTGTTGGCAGATTTACTCGATACTTGTGTTGGTGGAGATAGTAAGTGTAACAGCTCAACCCACTAGTGTTATTGTCCGCTTTGGGCCTAGGCCCGCATGGTTTTAAAATGCGTCACTAGAGTCTAAGGCCTCTCTACTTATATACCCAACATCTCTCACGTGTTTTGTCGATGTGGGATTCGCCTATGGTGTAATATACAGCCCCCTTAGGGACTCAGTGTCCTCGCTGAGGTTTGCCTTACCACAGTTAAAGGTTGCACGCAGAGTGGCTCTGATACCATATGTAACAACCTAACCCACTAGTGTTATTGTTCGCTTTGGGCCTAAGTCCACACGGTTTTAAAACGCGTCATTAGAGTCTAAAGTTTGTTTATATACCCAGCATTTCTCCTTTGTTTTGTCGATATGGGATTCGCCTAGGATGTCACATACACCCCCTATAGGGACTCAATGTCCTTAGTAATGTTTGCTCCACCACCGTTCAAGGTTGCACGCGGAGTGGCTCTGATATTATATGTAATAACCCAGCCCACTAGTGATATTGTCCGCTTTGGGCCTAGGCCCACAGGGTTTTAAAGCGCGTCACTAGTGTCTAAGGCCTATCTACTTATATATCCATGATCTATCCCGTGTTTTATCGATGTGGGATTTGCCTAGGGTGTCATAGTAAGTACTTGGTAGATTAGTTGAGGTGTATAAGTTGGCCTAGCAGCACCATTATATATAAGAGTGTTGGTGGAGATAGTAGGTACTTGGTAGATTTGTTGAGGTGTGTACAAGTTGGCCGAGCACTACTATTATATATGAGAAGAAGAAAAATGATGAGGGGTAAGGGCTAAGTGGGGGGTGGAAAACGAGCAAGTCGGGACGGATATGGACAAGTCGAAAATGGGTAATGCAAAAATAGATAAATTATTCGATCCAATCCATATTTAATATGGATACAAAATGGATAAACCAACAGATAATCTGGGTATCCATGGTTTCTTGAATATGATCACTTTTGGGAGAATTCCTAGTCACCCAAACTTGAAGTACCCCCAATTTGAGTTTTTACAAATATAAAAGTTAAAACTCATTAATTATTCATTGGTTATCTATTTTCGAAGTGGATAATATAATTCTTATCTATAGTTGACCCGTTTTTTAAAAAGTTCATAATCCAATTTGTTTAGTAGATAATATGGATGGATAATTTTTTTTTTTAATCTATTTTGCCACCACTAGAGCTAAGCATTGTCATTAAAAGCCATCGCTTCGTCGATTAAAGTGATTCAAAACGAGAGGTCATTGCTTTATGGACGAAGTCGTGCGCTTTTACAAACAATGACGCGGAAAGTGATCCAACAACGATGGTTGATTCTTTGAATCTCATTAGGAGTTCTATTAATATCAGCATTATTGTATATTAGAAGACTAATCATTTATAATTTAATTGAAATTTTATTATTATAGTACTAAAATCATATATGTATTGTACTTTTAAATTGTGTCAAACTATGTACTTCACTGAAGTGTGCGCCTCACTTCTCGCTTTCGCTTCAAGCTTCATTAATCTTGTCGTTTCCTAACTTTCACTTTTAGAAACATGAGGGCTAAGGGATGATTAGCATTTAGAGTTTGTAGTGCATGGATGGCACCGATGATTGGAGATGATGGTCGGTGTTGGGCAAGGGTAATTTAGGTTTAAGGTTAGTCTAATCTTTCTTCTATTTTTTAATACATTTGTTGTCTCTTTATATGGTCTCGGACTCATGAGCTAAATTTTGGGGTTGAGTTAGATGTCCGCTTCTTGTCATGGTATCAGAGCCAGACCAATTGTTATTCTTGGTTTATCCAATATTAGGTCGCAATGTTATGTTGTTCATGCTCCAAATGTCTAGTCTTGGACATCGGGGGAGTGGAATGTCAAGTATTTCATATTGGTGGAGGAAATGAGTTATAAGGATCTTGGACAACTTCAATAACTAAATCGTGAAGTGACGGTTGTCCAAGAGCTTATAGATAATAGACGTTTGGAGCGTGGACAACATAACATTGTGGCATAATATTGGATAAACTAGAATAGGGATGATATTTGCTCTCATAGTACGTTGAATTGTATAACCATCTATAAACTTAAATTATTAGAGAGTATATAGTTTTTATTTAATCACGTATATCTTCAACTCCCTCTTAACGCTTTCGATGTCCATAATGTCACATGTATGTTGGATGTGATCATTTCTAATTAAGAATTGTCTGCTTTAGACGTTGCAGTATTATTTAATCTTGTTACAACTTTATTTTTGTCTTAAGGGGGGTTAAACTTGTCCCGTAACTTGCAGTGTATATACTTTTACCCTTTCATTAATCCGAAAGAGAGTATCAAATATAGAAGAGTTTTGAATTTTCGTTCTGGTCCTTCATTGATAGTTGAGGCTCTTTTGTGTGATTTTCCAGAATAGTTGACATCTGGATCTTTTCATATTGAGTTTCCATTATAGACGTCTTTGACTTTGTTTGGTATTAAGTAACTAGTTAGTCATCCTTCATATTTGAATTATTTTAATTTTTTTCCTCGTCTTCTCTTATGTTCAGATGCTATATTGCTAATTTCTATCAAACTTAAATCCTTGCAATTTCATGTCAAGTACTTATGCCATCTCAACTATTGAAACAATAATAATGGTGGTGGTGGACATTCTTATGCACAATTTTTAACGCATTTCGTCTAGCTCGGACTATATATATGCGAGTGTGTCTGGAAAAAAGTTCAGCACATATTTAAAAGCAAATTCCAATGAATCTACTACATCATCGATTCGCTACTGTATCGGGAGGATACTAAGTTCTGGCCCTCATAATGGTGCCTTGTTAAATGGTTGTCTTGATTGGGAAGAAGGAAAATCATGGTTTACTTGATTTAGAACAAACTATACTACATTCACTTTCTTAAATTTTTGTTACGTCGACAGCGCATACAACGTATAAGCTTATTCTGACTAAGTGATTCATTGGCGAAAAGAGGGCCTTCCTCCTCCTTGCTTGAATCTCTGTCAAAGAAGTATTCTATTCCGAAAAGGATTAGGGCTAGGCTAAACCTCCCTCAAAGCCCCCATAGTTCTTATTCCAAGAACCGGTAATATTTGCTTAACTGTAGATTCAATAGCACCGGTTATGAACCCCAAAAACAACAGGAAAAAGAGCACATCTACTAAGACTATATATATATTTATTTATTCCATAAATGTGTATTATAGAAAGGAGAGCACATGCCTTGTAAATTCATCTTAGAGTTGAAACAAAGGAAAAATATCAAAACTTCACTATAAAATAAATATATATATTATATTGAAACTATTTTCTACATAGCCATACATAAATCACCCAAAAAGTACACGGGGAAACAAAAGAATTGTATTACACTGACTACTAAAATCTCTTTTACGAATGCCTGTGGGAGAAGGGGAGGTTTTACGGAGGAAATCTCCCATTTTTCCTTCTCAAAACACTAATATTACATAGATATCCGGAGCCCGAGTTTATCCCTTGCACTTCAGACAGTCGTCCGTAGCATCATAGCAAGAACTCCCTTTCGAGGTACAAAAAGAAATCAACGGGTATTGATAGATTTCCACTAGCACAACGGTACTTCTGTTACAACTTGTTTGGATTGTTTTTACGTGTCGTTTCATAATGTATCGTATTGTATTGTTTGATGAATACAACGTTTGGATAGATTGTATCGTTTGTTGTTGTTTCATGGTGTTACGCACCAACAATATAAAGAATAAACTTGCAATATTACTAAGAAAAAATAGGATATAGAGTAGAATTATTATATAAAAAATAGGGTAAAACATAGGATATGATTATTTAATATTAAGAAAGGACAAGATGAGAGAAAAGCAAGGTAACGATGCTATCATACCAAATTCGCCGTTCCATAAAGTGACACTTTTCGTCATTACGTAATGATGGATTTAACGATGCGATACAATAAAATTTAAGTAACAATCAAAACAAATATTATATTTAAAATAACAATACGATACAATACAATAGATAACAACCATCCAAACAATATATTAAACTCTGATAATATTCTCAGTGGAGAGGAGAATTAAGGCCTTCTTGAGAAGACAATGAGTGAACATTATAGTGTCTTTTTGATGGAAAAGGTGGTGGTGTTTTCCTAAATGAAGGCCTTTTACTAAGATGTTGAAGAGTTTTCTTGGTGTAAAATGTGTGCAAAACTGGTAAAGCTCTCTCCTTTAGCTTGAGAACTATGTAGAAAAGCAATCTGTATGATATGAGAATAGCTATTACAACACCCAAATCCCACCATTTTGAATGCTTTACTGAAAATCCAAGCACTGAGCTTATGATTACTTCACCCTTCAGCTTCATAGTTTGATCACCTGGGATTATACCCTCAAACTCTAATCCTATTAAATCGTTCTTATACGCGCCCTGCCATTGCAAAAACAAGAGGAAATATCGTTAAAACGAATATATAGAAAGAAAGCGTCTATAACTTATATCCACAGTCAAAAAGAGCAGTCCAATGCATTAAACATCTCACATTCATGTAGGGTTCGGGGAAGGTCTGCACACCCCAAGGGGTGTGATGTAGATAGCCTAACTTAACGCAAGTACTAGTGGCTGCTTCCACAGTTCGAACCATGACTTATTGGTTACACTGAGACAACTTTACCATTTCTCCAAGGCTCCCCTACAACTTATATCTATAGTCAAAGTTATGACTTTACAGTAAAGGTTACGAATTTCACTTACGATTAGTATTTACGGACAATTGCCTTTTGGATATTGACTTAGATATTTAGGAGATGTGTATTGGACAACTAACTAATGTGTAATCTTAACTAAGTTATTGTATAACTTTATGACTTAGAAATTTTACCTGTAAGCCCCATGACATGTAATTAACATATGAAACAGGATATTTCCAAAAGACTGTTGGAAGATCAGGGATTAGCCTGAAAAAGCCAGCTGATGCCATCATAGTTCCCTGCATATAACAAATAATTATACCAAACGAAAGAAATCAAATCATAACCTTTGGTATATACAGAAGGAATTTAAGTTATACACTAATACTTTAAAGACTTTTTCACTATCAGTGCAATTGGATGTAACAAGTTCTCATTCTAATTTCTAGGTTACCATATCCGACTTGATATGAAGAGTTAGCTACATTATTATAAGTCAGTTTTACCAAAATGGTATAAAAATTTATGCACTGTCAGTAATTTAGAACTTAAATTTTTCAAGAAAAGAACGGAACAAAGAAAATGAAAAGTTAGCTATTATTGTAGGTCAATTCTACGTGATGATGTAAAGAGCCTATAAATTATCTGTGAATAGAACTTAAACGCTTTCAGGAAAAGACGGTAACAAAGAATTTTTACATTATTCATCAAATATACTATCAGTATAGGTTGTGATGAAATGGTAAGTATTCCTCCATCTAGTAGCGGAGCTATGTTTAACTAAGGGGTGCCAACTGACACCTCTTCGCCGGAAAATACACTATGTTGCTAGGTAAACTTTTTTATTTTATGCATATATATATATCTCGAATCCCCTTGGCTCTTTTATATGTTTAATTATTTATATTTTAACACCCCTGAGTAAAAATCATGGTTCCACCATTGCTTTCATCCGAAGGTCTTGGGTTGGAGCCTTAAGTATGGAGTCGCTTTGGTAGGGAGCACTTTATCCCAAATTGAGACTTCCTGACGCGAATCTGAATCAATCAGACTCCAAAGTGGATACCGGATCCCGAATACCGGATAGAAATAAACTAAAAAAGCAAGATAGGATACTTGATACTTACAAGAAGTCCAGCACCAATAACAAGTCCCAAAGTGAAATTGGGAACAAAGCAAGCCACAAGCATCATACAACTTTCAACAACAGCAATGGAGCTCAAGAGATCAATGGCAGCATACAAAAAATGGAAGAAGCCAGGGTGAAACTTCACTAAGTTGTATGTAATGGCTGCTGAGCACAAAGACATAACAACTAGGAATGGGAATGAAGAAATGAAGTTTGAAAGAATGAAAACCCCAACTCCATAGTGTCCACTCTTCCTTTCTTTGCTAAATATCTGCAAAAAATTAATGAATTGTTAATATTCAAATGATACATAAACATTCAAGAATGCAAAAAAATGAAAATATTCTTTTTCCAATATTTAAGTATAGAAAGTCCTTAAAAATATATAATCCAACATGGCGTTCTTAAGCACTAACAGTTAGAATTTTGTTACTATGAGTATCTTAATCTGTTTTTTGTAACTAGTAATTTGCCTTATTTTTCTGGTTACTAATTTCATTTTTTTCGGACAGTTACTTATAATTATCTTTTAAGACATGGTAGCTCTTTTACACTATTGGGATATAAAAGCTAAATCCTACTACTATTTATGGTTAGTAGTATTTCTCCTTTTTAACAGTGTCTTTGATACAAAAACTTTTAGTTTCATGCATAAAAAGGAAGAAGAGAGCAAAATCACAACATAGTTGTACTTAAGTATAGAAAAAAAAGGCAAATATTGTAAGACCAATGTCTAGCTAATTAATTACTGTTCTAAATTAGATTGTAATCTATGTTGCTCGAACTCTTCAAAAATACAGTTGAGAACGTATTGAATCCTTCAAAAGTAGTGTATTTTTAGAGGATCCGACAGGGTGCAACAACATTTTTGGAAAGTCCAAACAAGAATATCAACAACAACAATCACAACATATCCAGTGTAGTCCTACAAGTGGTGTCTGTGAAGTGTAAAGGGTACGCACCTACCTTGCAGATAGGAAGACTGTTTCCGATAGACCCTCGATTCAAGGTAATCATAATCATAGTATTACTTTATAAAAGAAATACGATCGCGAAGAAGCCATAAAAAAAACAATAACAACAAGATAATAAGAAAACCTCGGAGCAACAATATCGTAATAAGGAAATGTATTTACCTTCATTTCTTCAATGAAAGATGGGAAGCCTCCAATGGACATGAAAGTCATGAAACCAGAAATGAAACCAGCACAAGCTCCCCTTGCCAATATTGCATTATGGCCAGTTCCAACATCATAAAACACAGTACCAACACAAATAGATAGTATTATATACACTATAATCCTCAACCAATAATACCCAAAATCTCTACTCATATTTTTCAATGATCTCTTTATCAATGTACACAGTTGTTTTAACCATGTTGCTTGGCTCCC
Source organism: Nicotiana tomentosiformis (assembly GCF_000390325.3). NCBI lineage: Eukaryota > Viridiplantae > Streptophyta > Magnoliopsida > Solanales > Solanaceae > Nicotiana > Nicotiana tomentosiformis. Next base: position 118,655,134 of record NC_090822.1, read on the forward strand.
TCCACTTTCCTTAATCACAACATCCTTCTGCCCAAAATAGAAATTCAATAGTTAAGGATTAATGCTATATTCTACAGCTTGAAGCTTAAAGATTAATATAATTTGTTGAGAAAATAACAAAAATGGTCCTTTAAGTATATTCCTGAGCAATTCTGGTTCTCTAAATTTGTCAAAAGTGAGCAGTTTTGATCTCCGTAAAATATTTAACAGACTATGGTTGTTAGAGTTCACGGGAACTGTGAAAAGTAAAACAATTAACCAGAAGCAGCAGGAAAGTCCCATCAAATTCTAGAATTTGCAATACCAAGAATTGTACCCGACACCAGAAATAGATATAAAAAATACTCCCTCCGTTTCATATTAACAGTCGTGGTTATTAAAAAAGTTGTCTCAAATTGTTTGTCATTTTAGAAGTTCAAGACAAAATTGATTATTTTTTTCCGTTTGTACCCTTAGTAATAATTGTTCTTGAAGATGGAGATAACACATAAATAGAATAAATATTCAATGAGGAGAGATTATATCTTAAGACATAAATAAGGATAGAACAGTCAAATCTCTTTCCTAATTAATATTTCTTAAGGAGCGTGTAAAAGAGAAATACGACACATAATATGAGACAAAGGGAGCAGTAGAAACTACATCTCGAATAGCTGCAGAATTCATAAATAGACCAAAAGTAGAGTAGTAGAAACCGATATAATTGTACCTCCAATTATGAGTTCGTGTTAAATCCTACTCTTTTTCACAGTTCTGGTTAAATCTAATAGAGTTCGTTAAATGTTTGACGATAGACCAAAAAGCTCGTTTTTGATATATTTAAGGATCAAAACTGCTCAAGAATATATTTAAGGAACCATCATAAACTTAACCCAAACATAAGGAACCATTTTCGTCATTTTCTCATAATTTGTCAGTCAAACTTTGCAGCTCCTTAAATGTATTAGTAAAGTGATTTTGAGTCTGAATATTATTTTGAATACTAATATTAAAGAAAAGAAAGAAAAGCTTGTGAAAACTTACAATATTTGCGAGTTCGAGAACCCTAGCTTTTGCCCTCAATCTATGTTTAGAGCATTTGTATTTTTGAATAAGCCTTACTCTACACTCTGCTGTTGGAAGATAAACCAGTGAACCCGAGGACTCTTTGATATCCTGAATAGAAAGAATAACATATATATTTCCACAATTATCATTTTTGATTTGAAGGTTTTGACCTGTATTTTAAGAGTACATATTCTTTGAAAAATAAATTACAACGTCGAAAATTTAAAATCATGCAAAAAAAATTCAAATGTAGGAGATTATTAATAAGAAATTATTACAAGAATTAATTGGAAGGCAAAAGCCAAAAAGTACTCAAGTTTCTACTGGATGTAATATAAAAACTACAACGGACCCGGTATATTCCCAACACGTGGGATTTGGATAGGGCAGTCTAATATACAGAAACTTATTGAAAGTAAAGGGGAAAAAAAAGAATTAGTTGAAGGATTCCAAGAAAAATGTTTCATAATCCTCCTTACCAAAATAAATGTCCTAGAAGTTTTTTCATTGTATTTAATTAACGGAAAAGGGTCGAGAATGTCCTTAATGTATTAGAAATTGTTCAACAATGGCCTCCTTCCACCTATGGGTTCAAATTTGCCCTTAATATTATTTTTAGACTTAAAAATGTCCCTCTCTTAACGGAAAGATGACATGACATTGATGAATATTTTAATTAAACATGTAATATTTATTTAGTCCGGAAAAAGTGAACTTTTTTTTACTAAAAACTAAAAAAAACGAAAATATTTTTTTTCTAGTTTTTACAAAAAAACTGCTTTAAAAAAAAGCTAAAAAATATTTTATATTTTCTAAAACTATATTTTTGTAAAAACTGAAAAGCAATTTTCTAAAGCAATATTTTTGTAAAAACTGAAAAAGAAGAGGAAATATGTTTTTTTTACTAAAAACTGAAAAAAACGAAAAATATTTTTTTTCAAGTTTTTACAAAAACACTACTTTAAAAAAAGCTGAAAAATATTTTCTAAAATAATTTTTTTGTAAAAAATATAAAAAAAAAAACTAAAAAGTAATTTTCTAAAGCAATATTTTTGTAAAAGCTGAAAAATATTTCCTCTTCTTTTTTAGCTTTTACAAAAACATTGCTTTAGAAAATTATTTTTCAGTTTTGTTTTCAGTGTTTACAAAAATATTGTTTTAGAAAATATTTTTCAACTTTTTTTAAAGCAGTTTTTTTTGTAAAAACTGGAAAAAAAATATTTTCATTTTTTTTCAGTTTTTAGTAAAAAAATAATATTTCCTCATTTTTTTTCAGCCTTTACAAAAATATTGCTTTAGAAAATTATTTTTCAGTTTTTTTTTTTCAGTTTTTACAAAAATATTGTTTTAAAAAATATTTTCCAGCTTTTTTAAAGCAGTTTTTTTTTGTAAAAACTGGAAAAAATAATATTTTCGTTTTTTTTCAGTTTTTAGTAAAAACAAATTCACTTTTTCCGGACTAAATAAATATTACATGTTTAATTAAAATGTCCATCAATGCCATGTCATCTTTCCGTTAAGAGAGGGCATTTTAAGCCTAAAAATAACATTAAAGGTAAATTTGAACTCATAGGTGGAATGAGGGTATTTTTAAGCCATTTCTAATGCGCTAAGGGCATTCTTGGCCCTTTTCCGTTTAATTAAATTGAAGATTTTATACATTTTAAATACAAAAGAAACTGATTGGACTCACTTTTACTCTTTTCAAGACAACAATATCATAAAATACATTACTCTTTAACATAAATATGTCCCCACATGATAATACTATATTCAATAACTTGTACTCCTATCCAGTTTGGCCAAGTTTTGTTTTGCTAAAAGTAATTTTTTTTTTCTAAAAATTGTTTAGTTTTTGATAAACATGAAAAAATAATTTCTCCGCTTTACACTTTTTTGAAAAATACACTTAGTAGTATTTTTAAAAATTTGATCAAATAACAATTGCTCCTCAAAAATATTTTTAAAATTAATTAGACAAAGACAAATTGTTTCTCACAAAAAAATACTTTTTTAAAAAATACTTTTTTAAAATAAGCTAATTTTAAAAGTTTGGCCAAACATACTTATAATATAATCTTTTTTCCTTGAAAATGTTATAAACAATAAAAGTAAAACAACAGAACACCGTAAGAACGAGTGAAAAAGATCTGCTATAACATGTAAAAGTAAATTAATAATGCTAAAAACATTTATATTAACGATGCATATACGTACATTTATTCTCTGCGACCCAATTAAAGCGGCGGTAACATCGTCAAAGTCCGAATTAATGCATCGAAGAAAATGGTCAGCAGGATTTCTTCTTGTTGGACATGGAAATCCTGAATCAGCATAGAACTGCAAACATAAAATCAAATAAATAGTACAACTTTGACCTATATACAGTTTAATCGTGATTTTATTCTTCTTTAAGGTTCTCACCACATTTACTTTTCGGATTTAAGTTATACTCCATCAGTTTCAATTTATATGAACCCATTTGACTGAGTACGAAGTTTAAGAAAAGAGAGAAGATTTTTGAATTTGTGGTGTAAAATGAGGCACATATATTTTTTGTGGCTATAAATCATTGGATAAATGTAAATTGTTTCTAAATAAGGAAATAGGTCATTCTTTTTGGCACAGACTAAAAAGAAAATAAGTTCACATAAATTGAACCGGAGGAAGTATACATTAAAAAAAAAAATCAATTGTCAGTGCAATTTTAGCGAAATTTATTTGCGTTTACCTTATAATTTTGTACAAAATTTTTTACACTGTTAGAACATAGACTTATACGCCTAATTTTAATGAGTTTTAAGTTCTACGCATTGAATGCCTAAAATACAGTACACAATCATGTCACTTAAAAGGACAACTATATATAAACCCTAGCTATAAAAATAATTGATTGTGTAGAAAAACGGTAAGTAACCTGCTATAATCAATTAGAGTACAATGACGGTGTATAACAACAATAACAAACTCAGTGTAATTTTACAAGTGGGGCATGAGGAGGGTACACTACTAAAAAAATAGGAAATAGTAACGGACAAATTCTGTAGCTAAACAAAAAAATATTTAGCGACAGAATATCAAGAAACTGTGTTAGCTACGAGCAATTTAACGACAGATTAGCGACGAAATTCCTAGTTAATTTCGGTTTTTTTTTGTAGTGGTAGTGTGTATGCAGACGTTACCTCAACCTTGTGAAAGTAGAAAGGTGATTTTCGATAGACTCTCGGCTCAGAAAACGCATAATCACAATATTATTAAAAAGAAATACAATAATGAGAAAGGACATATAAGAGTAAAGTCAGCTTGTCCTACCTCAACAGCCATTTTAGCTTCTCCAAAATATAACATTTCACCGGAAGATAGCAAGAAAAGGTCATCAAATAGTGCAAAAACTTCACTACTTGGCTGATGAATTGAGCATATTATTGTCCTTCCACCACATAATGCAATGTTCTTAAGAATTTGAACAACAAAATAAGCTGAAGCACTGTCAAGTCCACTTGTTGGCTCATCTAGAAATAAGAGTTGAGGTTTTGTGATAATTTCAAGTGCAATACTTAGTCTCTTTTTTTCACCACCACTTATTCCTCTCAAATGCCAATTTCCAATCAAATTTTCTGCACAATCTTCTAACCCCATCTCTGATATAACATTGTCCACAATCTTGTTTAGTTCTTGTTTGGTCATGTTGCTTGGGAGTCTCAATTGGGCTGAGTATTGGATAGTTTCTTTCACTGTTAGAGTTCCCATTAATACATCTTCTTGTGTCACATAAGACTGGTAACAATCTATGTCGGTCGGACTCTTCGAAAATGTCACCGGATGCGTGTTGAATCCTCCAAAAATAGTGTATTTTTGGAGGATTAGATACGGGTGCGGCAACATTTTGGAGAGTCCGCGCAACATAGCCCACAATAACATGAATTAATCAGTGACGGATTCAAAACTTAAACGACGTTGGTTTTGAAACTATATTTATTTATAAATTTCATTTATTTTTCACAAACACAATTAACTTAAGTGGCTTGGTCAAATTGTATTGTGATTTATTAACATTAAAATATTACAATTTGATCTGCGCCACTTAAGAAAGTACCAAAATTTGCTTAATTTATGTATTTATATGGAGTACAATATTTTTTGGTGCAAATGATAATGGCTTAGTTAAATAATTCAAAGTAAATAGTAGAGTCAATTTAACCAAATTTTCATAATATTTTGGATAGCACTTACGACAACACCATGGTCAAGCCTTCTCTTCTTTCCATTGAGAAGAATATTTCCATTCATTACGAGATTTGTCGAGAGTCTACCTGCTAAGTAAAACCAAGTTCAGTAAATATTTCTCCATCTTATTTTCAAAAATACAATATTACACAAGTAATTACTCGTACTATTATTCAGCCATCCAAGAAAATCCTTGGCAAAATGGCTATTAGACTTTTGCATAATATATAATGTGAATAACATACAAAAATAAAAACAAAAAACAATTGATCTTTCATAACATGATTCCAAATATAAAAACTGTATAATTTACTCTACGTATTATAGCTGTAGATAACTAGACAAGTGGAAATACTATCAATTTACTATTGTACTACTTTACTAACAAAAGTTGTGGTGTAGTGGTGACCGGTGAGTATTATTTCATCCTTAACTAGAGGTCTCGGATTCGAGCAGTGGCGAAACCAGGAATTTCCTCAAGGGTGTTCAAACTTGAAAAGTAAAAAAAAAATCCCGACAAAGAGTGTTCGATATATGTTATGTACCTCTAAAACCTGATATATGCAGTGTAATTTTCCGACAAAGGCTGTTCAATTGACCACCTTTACCAAAGTGTGGCTTTGCCTCTGTATTCGAGTCCTGAGTATAGAGTCGCCTTTGTTAAGAAACTCTTTACTCTCAAAGAGAGATTTTCTTGTGCGAATCTGGATTTAGTGGGAGCGTAATATGGGTACCAACAACTGGCCGAGAAACAAAAAATTTTACTATTATACCTAGAGGGATTATAAATACGCATAGGATTGAATATTAGCTAGAGTGTTAGCTAGATGAGGCATTTATAATATTTAATTAGGTGACCTGCTGCATTTATAATATACGCCTTATTTATCTCTTTCTATCTACCACCTGTCCTATAATATTATTACTAGTCAGAGGAAACAATAAAACTCACTGCTACATATAAAACTCACTGCTACATATATTAATGCACTGCTTACACTTACTTTTCAATCTCCTATTTTTGACTTTCCACGTGTACAATGAATTGGACTAAAAGAAAATGACATATACAACATTGTGTTACTTCATTAAATTTCCAACAACAGATTTTACCTACTCCCCCCATAGCCCTATGGAGCCCCCCATGCCATCTTCTGTTTCTTGCATGTGTTACTATAAAGAATTTGATTTCTGCATTGACAGTATATAATTTGGAGAGGTTGTTTCCGAAACATAGGCGGATCCAGGAATTAAATTCTATGGGTTCAAATTTTAAGACTTTTAGTATTGAACCCATTATATTTTTAAAGTTATGAGTTCGTATGTACTATTTTTATAATTTTAATAAATTTTTACATACAAATTTTTACCCCACGTCGAAAATTATGGGTTCAGTTGACCCGTCGGTAGAATACTACATCCGCGTCTGTTTCGAAAGATCCTCAGCTCGAAAAGAAGAATAGAAACAAGTAAATATAAACAACAAGGCCAGAAAAATGATATCAACAATGAAAGAACTGCAAAACATATGGAATAAAGTAATAGCAATAGCAATAGCAATAGTAATAGCAACAAGCAGAAGATAGTACTAAAAATAACCCTAATACTAGCACTATGATAATCAATGACAAGGTACTAGCGGGCTACCCCTGATAAATCCGGAACGGATCCGAAAAATACCCTACAACCTATTATCCTTCTACCCTCCTATCAATGGCTATGTTCTCGGTAAGCCGAAGAAAATAGTACATGCAGATTCATATTGATTAACATTTTGCATGCTCAAATAATTGAGGCAAATTTATGTAATGCTTCAAACACCATAACCTTGCTTTATTTCCATAAGTCGGTGTTTAGTTACTTCAGATATGGTTGTTTATTCATACGAGGGTGTATTAGAAACAACCTCTTTACCTCACACAAGATAAGGGTAAGGTCTGCGTGTACCTCACATTCCCGAGACCTCACTTATGAGAGATCACACTGCGTATGTTGTTCTCTGCGTATGTTGTTCTTGTAGATATGGTCTTTTATATCTTGTGAACATCAAAACAATCATTTCATATAAAAAATTTACACTATAAGTATATAAGGTAACTTGTTGTAATAAGAGTTAATTTACCTTATTTTCCAACTTACTAATCCCACGCTATATGAACGGTTACCGGTATATATTTTAGATAATCTGATAGTGTAAAAATTCTTCTAAACTGTCAGTAAAGTAGTTAAGAGATATGAGGGACAGAGAAAGACCTGCTAAAGAATCAAGAAGGGTGGATTTGCCAGAACCAGAAGGACCCATAATAGCCATGATTCTACCTGGTTCAGCATAACCAGTAATCCCATTTAATAATCTTTTTGTTGGTCCATTCCCAAATTTTGGCAACATTACTGTTACATCTTCCCAAACCAAATATGCAGCATTTTCAATTCCAGATAATACAGTATTCTCTGATAATGCCACCCCCTTTTCAAGATCAAGACAATTTTCACCACTTGCTGCTGTACTTGCTACCTCTATCTCCATACTCTTTGTTAAAACTCTTTATAAGAAAAAGAGAATGTGCTACTAGAGTTTTGTGTAGCAGAAGTCAAGACAGTATTGATGTCTGAAATATCTCATTTTGTTGAATATATAGCAGAAGATATGTACAGTTGATAGGGACGTACATACTGTGGATGATAAAAACCAGCTTGATGAATAGGCACGATCAAACGCGTGTAATTTCTATGTAATTAGGCTACTTATAATGTAAGGTAAATCTCTATGATAAGTATAGTAACTAGTAATCTGACAAAATAGTAACTTCACATTATAAATTTGATACTCATCTTACTATAATGTTTAGTAAATAATATACATTACCCTTAAAAAGAAAAACTTTAGCCAGAGCACTATAATTGAAGACATATTCTGTGACTAGGGTGGTTTAAAAAGTTATCACCAAACAATTTTTTAATGCAGTTGCCATTACGAGGGAGTTGAGAAGTACAAGATTTGGATAACCTAATTGTTTCAACATTTTTGCAATTTATTTTCTTTGTCCTCCTTTGCTTGTTGAGCCGAGGGTCTATCATAAACAACCTCCCCATCTTGCCTGTCACAACATAGGGGTAAGGTCTGTGTGCACCCTCACTTTCAAGACCTCACTTATGAGATTTTATTGGGTATGTTATTGTTGTTGTTTTTCTTGCTTGTAGGGATGTCAATAGATCTTTAAAAACCGACTAAATCGACCGAACCGAACTGTACCGAACCGATTATTAGGTTTCTTTCAATAACCTGTAGGTTTTATATAAATATATAACCGTACCAATAATATGGTCGGTTTAAAATTTTATAAACCGAAGGAATACCGAATCGTACTGAATAAATTTATATATAAAACATATATTTTATATATTAAGTTTAAAACTAACAAAGCATTAAATTTTTTCCTTTGAGCGTTGGAATTATGGAAATGGCTATAAGTGACCCAGTAATTAACACCCAAAAGTCCCAACTTTTAAATATATTTTGCTACTCTTATTGAAACTAAATTAGTTCTAACATCTTGAGTTGCAAGCCACGGGATATTGGATGTCTTTCATCTTGTATGATGTAGATTTCTCTCGTCGGATGCTAATCTTCTAATAAATTCTGTTCTTGAGTCCCAACATGATTAGTATCTTTCCACTCTATTTTTTTTATTTTTGCTTAATTTATTTTATGCTACCAAAGAATAGTGGGATGAATCTTTATTATGGACATCTTAATTCATCATTTTTTTAAAATAATAAAAATATCTAAAGAGTTTTGCCAAAGTCCCATGCAAGTACACATTTATCCCATTCTAACTTCTACTAGCGATTGTTACATGACGTTTTAAAAAAATACCGAAAAATTAACCAAACCGTACCGATATCGAAGAGAAACCGAGATGATTGGGGCGGTTACGAAAAGTCTAATTTTGGTTATATAAAGTGAAAAAATCAAAAAATAAGTATAGCTCAAATTTTATAAAATAACCGGCCGAACCGAACCACTGAAACACATGCTTGCTTGTATGCCCCTCTCTTTTATTTTCTGTTTAGCTATATATGGATGATAGAATCATTTGAGAATAAAGTGGGAATAAAGGAGACAAATAATTCCACTCCCTTTTATGTTTTAGTAAAATTTCTGCGTTTTATTGCAGTTCAATTATTTCCATTCTAAACAGCACAGTAAGTCTCTATCACTTCAGTCGAGACCCTTTCAACCAGAGACAAGGTAGAAGGAGCCGGCGTTCTCTTGATTCTATTTTAGAAAGATCTCTTCTTGACAAAGAGAATGTTGAGTTTGTTTTGTAAATAATAAAAAAAATAATTGAGGGTATTTACAGTTTTGAACCTAAAGCAGTGGCGGGGTCTTGGCGGGGTCACATAAACTCAAAAGTAGACAATCGAACACTACTATCGAAAATTATAATGTGCATATAGATCTAATATTATTTTCTCGAAATATATATTAGAAGGGCAGTTCGGTGTACTAAACTCCCGCTATGCACGGGGTCCGAGGAAAAGTCGAACCACAAGGATCTATTGTATGCTCACTTACCTTACATTTTTGCCAGAGGCTTAAGTTTTAAATTGTTAAAACACACTTAGCGAAATTCTAAATGGGAGGATATCAGCATTTGTTCCCTTAAAATTAAGCTATGGAAGAACAAGGGGTCCGACACCCTCGGGCTGGGCGAAACCCAGCCCTTTAACCACTAACCAAGAATCAGGGCCGTTCCTTTAATGGGCAGGTTCGGACCTGGGTTAGACCAACCTGTTTTCTATCCGAAATCTAGTGGTCTGACTAATTTAAATGCATGTAGGATATATATTAAAATACATCAAGACAACAAAACATGCTTAGTTAAGCAGTAGTCACTTGAATTTAGGTAACAGCAAAACAAGGGACACTTCTTTTGTATATATATTTGATAATACAACAATTTGTCTGGCTCTTTAATGGAAGCAAATTTATTGCAATGTTCAACAAATGAAACCTCAAGGACAATGCAATTTACCAGAATTCTATTATCTTATGAGATATTAACAGTAGTATATGTTGAGAATCAGGTAAGAGCCAGATCGAGGCGGATCTAAAGCAGATTCAATTGAACCTACAACTTTCAGCTTGATTCCCTAATTTTCATATAAAAGACATTACATTGATTCTGAACCCATTGACTCCAACTCCTGTACTTGCTTCTGGTGCAAGCATTTGAGATTTATCGTTTCTATGGGATTGGAGAGCTAAGACCCTCTTGAGAAGACAATGACCTGAGAGTATGTTGCCTACTTGAATAAGATAAAGATGGTTTCCTCTTGAATGAGGGCCGCTTTTTGAGTTGATGCATAGTTCTCTTGGCATACATTGATCGGAAAAATGGCGTTGCTCGCTCCTTTAACTTGAGAATAATAAAGAATAGAAGCCGATACATCAGAATGAGGGCGTATAACGCAAGTAAATCCCACCACTTGGAATGATCCAATGACAATTTGAACATATTTGTGATGACATCTTCCCCTTTTAGTTTCTCTCCACCTGGAATTAGTGGATCAAATACAAGTCCAATCATGTCATTCTTATATGCTCCCTGCAATTGCATCATATATCATCTTCAATGTATTTGTCAAAAATATTCTTTAATACGCGTAGAATATGCTACTAGTCTCCAACATGGACATAGCAATATAATTGATCAAAACCTCTATGGTACAACAACAACAACAACAAACTCAGCATACTCCCACAAGTGAGGTCTGGGAAGGGTAGATATACGCAAACCTTACCCCTACAGTGAATGTAGCTATTTCCAATGGACCCTCGGCACGAGGAAAAATGAGAAAAGAGAAGTAGCAAATGCATCTTTATTTGTTACCTGTAAACCCCATGCCCCGTAACCAAGAAATGAAATCGGATAGCGCCAAATTGGCTTTGGAAGATCTGGCAGCAAACGGAAAAATCCAGCAGTCATCATCATGAGTCCCTGTATACAGAAATATGGTGATGAGTGTAATTACTCGACAGCTATAGCCTATAGTGTGATAAAATAAGATGAGAAGTAGTAGTATTAAGCAGTTTGGACGTACAAGCACGCCGGCTCCTGTTATGATTCCCATTAAGAAGTTTGGAACAAGCGAAGCTACAATCATCATGCAGCTCTCAACAACAGCGATACAACCAAAAAGATTTAGGACAAAAAACACATAACGAAAGAATCTAGCCCGAAACACCATGTAGTAGGTGATGGTTCCGGTGAGGAGTGAAACCGCAACTAAGAATGGAAATGAAGAGAGGAAGTTTGCTATTATGAAAGCTCCAACACCATAGTGCCCGTTAAGCCTTTCTTTGGTAAAAACCTGTAAAATGAGATATAATGTCAGTCCTAAATTGTTTCAAAATTCGCAACACAAAAGAAACAACTAATTGCCCCTGCAGGCGCGAAATAGCTGTCCTATCTTGTACTTAGTAATCAAATCAAATGATCTTTTGCTAGCTGAAATTTTAATTTTTGTTTTCGAAAGACAAATTTAATTGAAGTTCAGTTTGTCGTAATTGAGAATCATTAATTAAACTTGTATAAGCAATTTAGGACTATCTACTTTCAATAGGATTCCAGTGTTATAAGTGGCAGTCTTGCATTCTAATATTGTAGATCTCTATCATTGTATGTTGTTTCTTTCGCTTCGTTTTCTTTTTATCTTGTTCTCGTTACGGCTTGTTGCTACTGCTCTATTTTCATTTTTTTTCGTGCCGAGAGTCTACTGGAAACAACTTCTTTACACTCACTGTAGGGGTAAGGTCTGCGTATTCACTACCCTCCCCAGACCCTACCCGTGAAATTATATTGGGTTTGTTGTTGTTATTGTTGCTACTTTCAATAGAATGTTAAGTAGTTAAGATAGTAGTAAATGGTTGTTTACCTTCAATTCTTCTATGAAGGAAGGAAAGCCTCCAATGGACATGAAAGTCATGTAGCCGGTGACGAATCCACCACAAGCTCCCCGAGCCAAGATTGCTGTGTAACTGGTGCCGACATCATAGAAGAGGGTACCAACAGCAATAGATACAATGATGTAAATTACTATGCGAGACCAATAATATCCTTTGTCTCTTGACATGTTTACAAATGATCTTCGCGTCAATGTTGAAAGTTGCTTTCCCCAGCCAGCTTGACTTCCTTTTACTGTTTCAATCTCAACTCCTTGCTGCGAACAAAGGATGCATTAGAGCGGCTTTAAAAATAGAACAGTTTTAAAGCATGGACCTAATAATTCTAAAGTTATTGTATTTCTTGGAACTCTTCTCTTGGATATGCAACAAAATTAGTAAAATGTTCATAGTTTAGCAGCTTTTAATGTCACTTTGCAAGTTTAGTAGCCTATATTGGAATGGTAATCATTTAGAAGCAAGTATTTACATATTTTTTGTGATCTATACATGCTTGTTGACAGAATCCTACAGCACATTATTCAACAAATAAAATTGGATTATAAGAAAATCAAATCAAAATACAGCACTCTTTCTCACTTTGCAGGTAGTGTAGCCAAACTTGCAGTTAGAGGAAGATATCAAACTACGGAAGAAAAACACATATGAAGGGTGGGATGAGGAGGAACTAACAGTGGCCAAGAGTTCTCGCATACGTGACCTGGCCCTTGTAGCATATGCTGAGTGCTTATATTTGCTCGCAAGCAGTTCTTTAATTTCCGCTGTTGCCATATTCATTAAATAGTCACTCTTATGTGTTTCCTGCATCAGAAACATAGATTATCTTTCTTGAGTATAAGCTGTTGAGAAAAGTATACACAATCTATATCATCCAAAACATGGATACTACTGTCGAAGTTCTGAAATTACAATACCGGAAGTCTTAACTTAAAATTTTCCATTTATATGACAATGAACTAGTTTGAGAATGTGGAAAACATAAGGCGAAGGCTTTATGTGCCGGTGCTTCAGGTCCTCAGATCATCAGAAAAACTACTGTCACAAAATCTAAATCCTTATACCTAACGGAAATAGTCATTTTCTAATTTGAAGTAAAACTTGACATAAAAATAACATCCATCAGCCACAGCAAAAGGACTAATAACTAGTAATAAGAGTGATTATAAAAGGAGACAGCATAGCTATAGTAGTAGTCATACCCGGAGTCTTTGTGAGCCTTTCAGTGTGGCTGTCACGACATCAAAGTCCGAATTAACACAGCGTAAGAAATGATCGGATGGATTTCTCCTACTTGGACATGGAAACCCCGATTCAGCAAAGAACTGAAATATCAGTATGTATAGATTAAATTCAATCTCATTAGATAGAAAGCAAAAGACTTTGTAAATCATGTTGTAGTTATACAAATTTGATCACTCCATACCTGTACTGCAGATTTTGCTTCACCAAAATATACAGCCTCTCCACCAGACAACAGAAAGAGGTCATCAAACAATGCAAAAACTTCACTACTCGGCTGATGAATAGACGAGATAACCGTTCTTCCATCACGGGAAATATTCTTAAGAGCTTGAACAACAAAGAATGCTGAGGCACTGTCAAGACCAGTGGTAGGCTCATCAAGAAAAAGTATACGAGGTCGCACAAGGATTTCAAGTGCAATGCTTAGTCTCTTTTTCTCCCCGCCACTTATTCCTCTTAACTGCCAATTTCCTACCAGCCGATCAGCACAATCCCCTAGCCCCATTTCCATTATTGTTCCCTCCACAATGTCGTTTACCTCTTCTTTTGTCATGCTAGTTGGAAGTCGCAGATGTGCTGAATACGTAATTGTTTCTCTAGGCGATAGAGTTCCCAACAGTGTATCCTCTTGAGTAACATAAGCCTGTAAAATTCCAGCAGCTCATCAAAAATATAAAGAAGTATATAACTTCTGCATTCAAATATGTACACATTATTTTCACTTGGACGATGGTGTTCTTATCACATTCAAATCTGTTATCTACAAAATGTTTCTGATAACGAAAATGTTGCTTTAGAAAGGGACAATTCGAATATTTGTGTAATATCCTTATGTTTGTTGAGCTTTTTGGAGATTTCTGTAACATCGACATGTTTATTAAGACTCCCTCGTGACAAACTGATAGAAAGCATAATGTTTTTTTCTAGAAAATGAAGAAAATGCCATAGTATAACAAATTTTCGCGAATCTTGAGAAAACGACATGCTAGCTTTGACATCTTTTTTGGCAGGTAGAAAATTTCCATCTATTTTGGAGCAAAAGGAAGTAAGTACATATATAGGAAATAGCACAAACTTCTACATGTCCTGCTTAAGTGAAAAAGGACACTTTTGGCGAAGTTCCAACGCGCAAATGCTAGTGCCTAAAGTGTGGTGTGCACAAATTAAAGGCTCAATCAGAGTAACTTACAACAACACCATAGTCCAATCTCCTCTTCTTCCCATTGAGAAGGATATTTCCAGTCATTACCACATTTGACGATAGTCTACCTGCAGTCCAAACCAAGCATATGATTTAGCAAAGTGCAGATGTTATAATCACAAGAAGTGAATTGTCATTCTCAATTTTTCCCCTCTTTTTACATTCAGCAATAAACTAAGTATATGCATTAGCGATGATATCAAATAAAGGTTTGGATGACAATTTTTACAGCACATGACTACCTGACTAGCATGCAAAACATATTCTACGAGAAACATCTTTAATTTATACCTATCTTGAATCACATTGGTATGACAACGAAAAGTATAAGTATAAGAAGGAATTAGAGAAGACGGAGATGAAGGGCAACAAGGTATATGAAGAGAATTCTCAAGACTAAGTATAGAGATCAAGACATGACCAAAAGAAAATATACCTATTATTCAGAACCAAGGAGGTTAACTTGGCTGCAGTAGCCTTTTGACACAGAACCAGCAATGCGCAGACACCTCAAAATATAAAAATAGGGCAGCTCGGTGCATGAACCATCCCGCGTTCAAATAGGATCTGAGGAAGGGCCGCAAAATATTCATAGTCTGTTATTTTGAGATTATTTCAAGCCGTTAATGGAACGACAAGAACTTTTGCAAACATTAGGTCCCTTGACCATGAACACCAAGATTTCTAAGTTTATGTTCATACACTGGTTTTACCTTTCTATTATCAAAACCATCTAAACTCACAACACTACTAATTCTATCCTCTGTATTTCAGCAAAGATCGTAGATTACTCGTTGAGATTATCAAATTCAAACCAACTTCAGGTTTTATTTGATATAAACAACTTCAGGCTTTATTTGATATAACATAATCAATACTTCATTTTCACTAGCTCACCAAGCCAATTGAATACTTGCAATGAAAACCTTGCAATCCAAAATTCTATTTTGTTAAATGTAACTCAAAAGAAAAAGGGTAATTCAAGCCGTTTATTGGGGTTTTAACCAAATAACGAATGATGAATGGAATGAATTCCACATCTGAGATCCCTGGTTTCCTTATAAGGCTTGGGCAATCTTCCTCCCTTCGAGCTAGCTTTATGGATGTGAGTTAGGGCCCAAGGCTTATTTTGACACGGTATCAGAGTCAGGCCCGTGATCTATGTGGGCCCTCAAAAGAGGGGGCGGAATGCCCCAGGACCAATTGAAGGGGCGTGGAAATACCCCAGTTCATGATTGTGCATGTTCCAGACCGAGCATTGGAACCCCTAATAAAGAATGTCCGGATCTAGGCGTGAGGGGATGATGAATGGAATGCATCCCACATCAGTGCAGGATGAGATCCCTGGTTTCCTTATAAGGCTTGGGCAATCCTTCTCCGTTAGAGCTAGTTTTTGGGGGTGAGTTCGGCCCAAGGCTTATTTTGACAATGAACAAACTAAAAGTTTTCCAGCAATGGAAATGTCCATTTTTATCTAGCATGACTAAACCTAACACAAACAACATCATTAAATGTGAAAAATACAGGTTTCCACTATTCTTTTTTTTCCAGATAATCTGAATATAAGACCCACTGTAAATAGAATTTTGTCAATTTTAAGTATAAAACAGAGTTATAAGTATGTGCCTAGCTAGAAACAAAGCTTAATGAACTGTCCCTCTCTACCTAACTACCCTTGCCGACATTTAATTAAAGCTATCGTTTACTTTAAGTGAATACATTATTTACATACAGATCTGCCATAATAACCCAATAATAGACAGGTTTATTCAATTTTTTTCACATTCTTGAATAACGACCTACATGTCACGGGGTCGAGTCATGGAAGCAGCCACTAATGCTTGTATTAGGGTAGGCTATCTACATCACATTTCTTAAGGTGCGGATCTTCCCCGGACCTTACATGACCGCGGGATGCCTTATCCACCAGGCTGTCCTGACTTTTCTTGAACAAAACATGGACAGGCAAGTGAGCAAGAAAATAGAAAACAAAATAGGAAAATATTTTTTAAAAAATACAAACAAACACAAGCAAACAAAAAATCCCAATCATATTCAAGAGAAGTGGAGGCACTCAAATCTATGGCCTAAAAACCAGATTTCTTCCTACCTCCCTAAGTCTTGGCAAGCAAAGTTACCTAATGCATATACTAATGAAAGACAACAAGTATCAAGTAATATAGTCGATGTACTGGACCGGACATCACCAAAAGGTAGCCCGTCACACTAAGCTCCCGCTATGCGCGAGTCTGGAAAAAGGCTAGACCACAAGGGTCTATCGTACGCAGCCTTACCTTGCATTTCTGCCATGACCTCCTGGTCACATGGCAGCAACTTTACCAGTTACGCCAAGGCTCCCCTCCTGGACCGGACACCATCATTATTATTAAAAGTTTAAGAAGTTGGAGTAAAAACCTGCTAAAGTATCAAGAAGTGTAGATTTTCCAGAACCAGAAGGACCCATAATAGCCATAATTCTACCAGGTTCAGCATAACCACTTAAACCATGTAGTAACTTCTTTGTTGGTCCATGTCCAAAATTTGGTAACATTACTGTTAAATCTTCCCATACTAAATATGCAACTCCTTGTTTATGCATTACCCCTTTTTCAATATCTCCACCACCATTTGTCACTTCTATCTCCATCCCATCCATTTCCAAAAAACAAGAAAAGGAAAAAAAAAAAAAGTACCCTTTGGACTATATATATATAGACAAGATTGCTTTGCTATGAAATGATGACTCTAATCAGTACATATATTTTTTTTTCAGTTAAACTTCCCAAAAAGTGCAACTCTCTAATATGTTTGCATCTCTGTGTATATATGGTTTTGAATATATTTTTGGAGTTAGATAATGGACATTATTGCAAAGGTTTATGTCAAAGAGATAGGTGGGAAGTGAAGGGAATTAAATGTAATGGGGTCCAATTTACTACTACTACTACTACAATGCATGCAGGTTACAGTTGCAATAAAGAGATGGTTGCCGCCTAGGCTATGACTTTATTATTAATATATATTACTCTTTCCGGTCCATAATAAGTAATATTTTGATATTTTTATTTTGGTTTAAAATAATTATTTTTTTTACATAATTAAGAATGAATTAACTTTAGTTTGTCAAATTTGCACTTATTTACGTATCTCAATGTGCCAAGTTAACAATATACAAATTGTAACTAAGAATAATATGGTCAAGATACTTTTTTTAAGAGTTAGTATTTTATTAAGGAGTGCGACAAAGGCAAAAAAGTTACTTATTGTGGATAGTATTATTTAGGCAAAAAAAATAAAAGTAGTACTATTATTTAGTTTTTCTTTTGAGTTTATGATTTTTGAGATTGTTTTCTTACTTGTCCATTCTTGGACCATTATTTTCCGTGATGTGTGCTTGCAACTACAATTTTAAATGAAATATAAATGCTGCCAATGACTGATGAAAAAGATGGCACGTGTCATTTCGGTGGATCTAGGAATACCTTTTTCATGTTATAATACGATATATTTTGTTGATATTTCTTTAATGCTTAATATGTGTACCCTTATTAACCTTCATTATTATAAGTAGAATCAGAAAAGAAAAAAGAAAAGGAAGAGAAAATGATGCTTCCTCTTATTTATATTACTTACTTTTTAAATTTTTCGCATAGTTTTTTTAAAAGAAATTTAACAATCTTAATCATAAAAGTATTTATCTAACGAATTTGTATTTCTCCTTGCATGTTTCACTTAATTAAATTGCGGTAATTAGGACAACAAATCACAGGTTTTAAAAATAATAATAGATGACTTTTTATTTTTATAATACGTCAAATGTTTCAATACAAATTTAATTTGACAAAACAATTATATTTTGGATGGAAGAAAATGATAAAAATGTATTTTCTAAATTGAACTATGTGAAATGAATTTAATTTGGGTCCAACACGTATTTCTGACTTGAGCAAAGTCAGACCGAAAACTCAACTTAAAAAGGCTGTCACAAACTTATTCAGATAAATTCTTCTTGATATAAATTTTTGAGAGACATATAGATAGCAAGTCAATTTTTTTAATGAGTAAAACAACTTCCTTATAAACTTAATAAATAGAAAAATATACTTCCTCTATATTGGGAAATCTGGATATCTCTACCAGTGAGATGATAATGAAACAAATTGAAGAGAAATGAATTTCTTACTTCATGGTTTTATAATTGAACTATTATTGAATTTCTATTGTTTTGTAATAGCTTATTCTCTATTTTTTTTTAATGCTCAATCTTTCATTTTTCCTTTTTTCAGTCTAAATCTAGTCTCCCTTTGCTTTACATCTTTTTTCTGGATTTCATTAGTGTTCCTATTTTTCCTATGATTGTTGTGATGATACTAATATTGTCTCCTTTTGTCCTTTTGTCTTCTTGAGCCGAGGGTCTTTCGTAAACAGTCTCTCTACTCTTTCGGGGTAGGGGTAGGGTCTGCGTACACACTACCCTCCCAGACCTCATTAGTGGAATTTACTGGGTTGTTGTTGTTGTAGTCTAAATCTAATGATAGTCACGAGTGCTTAGAGTCATGAAGTTAAGTAAATCTACATACTATTTGAAGAGTTTAGCTTCTTAAATGATTCTTAATATATATATATATATATATATATATATATATATATATATATATATATATATATATATATATTTGTAAAAAGCATAAAGCAAGCCTTTCAAGTAGGATTGAAATACTCTTTTATTTTAATTTCACTCTATAAGTAGATATCGGCGGGACCTGCCTAATATAATTATAGTTAAGATTAAGGAATTTTTAATTTTATAATATCTATTGAAGTACCAAAGACAAACGGGGATTATGTAAATAGAAAATGTCTATTTGCCCACCCTCAAAATGCTTTTTAATTTGATAAAAAATTTGGTGAGGTGATGTCCTAATTCTAGTGATGTTATAGAAGTTAAAGATATCAAAGCTGTAAAAGAATTATCAATTGACTCTATTGTTTCTAGCCATTAATTCATTAAGTACCTCTAAAAAATTAATTGTTGCCTAATTAACTTTTTTTTTAACTTATAGTTTATGTATGACTAATAAGTATTGCCCCTATCTGCTAGGCAAAAGCATATATCCTCGTTGTTTTGTTAGGACCTTTCAACATTCAAAGTTAATTTAAGGAGCAATATTTCTTGCACAAATATGTGTATATTGCAACTTGCTATTTTGAAGCTTCAATTGGACTTTGACATTTTTATATAAGAGGAAGAAGAGCAATAGGCACATAGAGCTGAGAAGCCTTTCTGTTAGAAAGCAAGGTATATGTACTTCAGAAATCTCATTCCAATTATTTAAAGGTAAATAATTGGATGATCCGACACACAATCAGCGATATTAGCTCTGGAACTGGTGTAGAAGGGTGAGAATCCAATGTCTCGACTCGTATATTTTGCCATGTCTAAGTATAAATTCCAAGTGTTGAAATGACAAGCTTAGGTCAATCAAATACAATTGCTGCATAAATAGTTTAATTAGCTGAGTGACTCAAGTGAGCCTCAAATCCAGAAGAATGATTGTCCTTGCTCTACAACTATAAATAAAAATCTTCTACATGGTCAAAGAACACATAGAAAGCTAAATAGAAGCTAGAGAAAACTCTAAAGAACAAAGCATTCTAAGTCTTCCTTCGCGGCCTAGTTCAAATCAAGATTCAAAGCGAGGATGCCACAAGTTCTGGACACGATCAAGTAATTGGAACTCAAGCTAGGTGACTTTACAAAATCCAGCATTCTTTAATCCTCCATTCACATAGAACATCGATAGGAATGCCTTCAACTCAGGATCTTCAACTTGAGGACAGAGATTTAGGTGCTACTATCAAGAACTTCATGTGCTGCTCCAACTTTGCAATTAGACACAGAATTTACTGATGCCAGGCGGACAATTTCAATCTGAGAGAAGACAGTGAATGTAGTTAGATGTATCTTATTTCGTAAAACGGATATAACAGAATGGTGATACAGCAATGCGTATTAGCATCCAAGTTGTTTACAATATAAACTTCCCCCAGCTTAATGCGAGAAAATGGCAAAAAAAAGGGCTCTTATGTTCGGAAGTAGGTTTAAAATAATCCCTTAAATATATACTCTTGAGCAGTTTTAGTCCTTGTAAAAATAACTGGTTAATCTCCGTCAAATATTTAACAAACTTTGAAGGTTAGATTTAACGGGAACTGTGAAAGAAAGATCTAACCAGAACCACCATGAAAGTCCCGTCAAAATCAGAAACTGCAACATCAAAAACACCATACATCAATCACGTACCTAAAAAAGACAGATGACACATGCATTCTCTAAACTGCAGAATTAGACGATTTCTTCTTTCGCCGTCTGTTTTTAGGCTTAACAGCATCTTGTAAAGTCTTCTCTCTGCTTGTTGCCATTTCTTTTCCAGCTGACTCAGTCAATGATGATACTGGACTAACATCTGAAAGTGGTTCATCTGATTTTCTTTCGTCTGTAATATCATCACCTAAATTGTCTAGCTTCATAGGCACTGCTGCTGAACCTATAAAGTATAATCATCAATATATCAAGCCAGCTTATTCCCAATCTTTCATATTTGTTTCAAGAGAGAATGATCAAACTTTGACACAATTTTCATGTTCTCACAAGCTCCTTACTTTCTTGGTGGTACCCATTTTCATGTTCAAAGATCAGGAACATAGAATGACAAATCTAAAATTTGGCTCAACCATGCAGGGACAAAGAATTGAAAAGATGTATCCTTCAAAATAATAACATTCATGCAATAATTAGGTGCTAAAAAGAGAAATAGTCAACACCAGACGCATAACCTCCTATGTTTATTTGAAACATATCACAAGATTGATTAGAAGATCAATTTCAAGGCAATACACGCCACTGTGCTGTCAAATGCCTTGATTTTCAAATTCCAGGCATCAAAATTGTAAATGGCCACCACCCTCCCTGCCAGAATCCCTCAACGAACCTTGACTGACCTCTCTACTCTACTAGTCCAGGTATCACTGACACTTCTTAATCTCTGTCAAACATCTATTTAAGAATTTAGTCTAGATTTAAGAGGGTTCTCAATTGTGATGTAGTTTCCTTCTACCTCTTATGGATTCACCAGCTTCACATCTCCTAACGGTCATCCTTTAATAGAAACAACTCGTGTGAAGGACAAAACACCTTCTCTTACCCTAAATTCCAAAGTTTTAACATTTTGTGAGCAATTTCCCATCCAATGTCATGTACAATCTCCTGAGATGATCTTCTTCGATCCCCTGTACCATCTTTATTCTTATGAAGTGGTTGTTGAATTTTTCAAACATGTAACTGAAGATCCGTTCCTCTCCACCTTTTGCATATTTAGCCAGCAGCTTCTGAGGCCAGCTTCAAAATAAAACACCACCACCCAGTGATGTTACTGAAATGAATGTTGCTAGCTAAGTTCTTCTCTTCTCTATCAAATCAAACCATCCTATAGAATTCCTGCTATTTTCTCTCAAGTTAACGGATTTTCCACTTGCTGCATAAACAGTTCTCCGTTGATCAGCGATAAATTTGAGCTATTATGGTTTGAATTACATTTCATGTTACTGTATCACAAGACTTTAGTTATTCTGTAAACCAACGCCGAAGCTCTGTATTTAATGGAAAGACGGGGCTTATCCAGTAGAGTTCTTAGCTAAAACAATGTGAAATATTGGAGGAACTAACTTTGGGTAGGTCAATATTGATTAAAAGGATAAGGAAATCAAGAAAAGTTGGGGTCATCAGGAAAGAGGAGCTGATTGGGGAAGATGTGATGATCGACAAGGGAAGGTTTTTTAAAATTCAAGATAGAACAAAGAGCTTCTCTTTAGCTCTTGAGTAACACAATGTTGAAATTTTTTTATTTTTTATTTTTCATTGTTTGATTATAATGTCAATTTTTTATTATTATTATTTTTTTATATATTTTGACTGATAATGTTGAATTTTTTATGTTAAGCCATGTTAAATTATTTGAAAATTCTTATGGTTTATAATGTATGCTTTTTCTTATAAGCTTAATATAAACAATTTTTGTTACTTGGGGTCATTTCTTTAGCAAGTACTAACTGACACATGAAATTGATGGAATGTGATTTGTATAGCTGACAACATACATAAAATTTCATATCTTCCTATCTAACATTGTTTGCATGCCACAGAGAGTTTTTTGGATAACCGAGAAATCCCTAAGACAGTGGCGCACAGTTCAAAACTCGGTGGATAATGAGCCTGCCGCTCTACCCTTCTCTACTTAAATACCAAGCTTTTGCTTGCGTGAGGGTTCGAACCTGTGACGTGCGCCTAACAAACACATCATGTGTTGCTCTCTTACCGCTAGAACAAAGATAGTTTTCCTTATCCGCAAATCAAGAGACGTATCAGACTGACATTCTATTTGTAAGCACTTAGATTAAATTAAAAATTGTTTGATAGTCCTCGTATAATTTCTAAATTTCCTTTGACAAGTGAAGCTGGACAATCCCACAGAAATAAAGTCTCTCCCTGTTACGAGATTAGCAAAGTCTTTGAATCTTTAACAAATGTATAATAAACCATGCATACAAAGAATACATGAATTATCCAAAAACTATACACAGTTCAGATTATCAATATCCATAAAAGCTCATTTAGTAATTCACATTCAGTCCTGTTTGCAGTATGTTGAGCCAGAGAACAATCATAGCACACAAGGAACTCCAAGCTTACACTTAAAACTAAATCATAAAACTCACCACGAGAAGCAAGAGTAGCTTTCAATTCATCTGTGTTAACACCCTCTGAATATGGATCCCTAAGCAAGAGAAAGGAAATTTTTGCAGTGAGTTAGCAAAATCAACTATTAACATGTCCAAACAAGTTTATAAGTGCATTTTAAGATGGAGATATGCATTAGTTCTTTCAAAGCAAGAATATACGAACTGCTTCTCTGAATGATAGCTTTGGGTTTCCATGCTAGATTACACTTGTGCATGTAAAGAAGCAAACCTCTTAGCCCAAAGACAGCAGCCCGGGGCATTTTGGCAACTTATATATGCATTAATTGCACCGCATATGAATATTTTTCTGGTAAACAAACTCAGAATAAGACAGGACCAAGATTTACCAACTGGAGGGCCCGCCTGTGAAACGCTGGTTCTTATCACTCCTCTTCTTGACTCTACCTTGCTCAACATCCATGTCATCGCTCTGACTAACACTGCACTCTTCTGATTTTAATTTTTTCCCCTCCAAGATTTGCTTAGCCTTATCAGTAAGGAGATGGAAATAAGAAAACAGAACACTGAAGTCTTAAGACTGAAATTCAGTTGACTGAAAAATCTTAGTCAAAATTCTAACTGCTGAAAATTAAGTTTGCTTCAGCTAAAGACTGAACATTGTAATGAAACACATACTTTCTAACAATTTACTGGCAAATACACGATTTGATAGAATTGTGATTTCTTTTCCTAGCAATATACACCATTTTTCAGATTTTGGTGAGAATGGAACTTGATTTCAAAAGATAAACCATTTTAACTAATCGTCACTACCCTTATTGAATAAGTCTAAGGGTAATGACTCTAATCAGTCAATACAATGGGTTCTACACACATTTGGCTAATGAAAATGCCTCCATGTACCTTTTGATCTGGTTCATTGACATCAACTGCATTAATATTTGTATGTCGCTTGACCATTTTGAGAGCTCTCTCTGTGTTGTAAGATTCAACCTACAAAAAGAATACATTACAACCTATTAGGCATCAATCTACCAACCACTTGTACAGGTTGGTCAACACAAACTTATCCCAACTCATAAATGCATCCAACATGTGACAAACTAAATCATACTTTCGCCATTCATGATAACACTAACTTGAATATTTTTTATTTTTTGACTCCATTTCAGAAAAAATAAAAGAATAAACAAAAAGAGAAACAAGATTGAATTGCCTTCTTCTTCACAGAGCTTTCATCCAAATACAAAACCAAATTTATGTAATTCCAAATAAACCAAAATATAGTAAATTATAACAAAGATATTTTCACCAATTTAAGTGTAAGTTCTTGATAGTCTCAGAGAAAATGAAGTGGCACATGGTAGTGGCAAGGGCAAAGCAGAAAGATAGACCAATAGTAGCTCTAATTGGGAAAAGAAAGGGGCTACGGATTTAAAAAACCAGTCATCATTCAGCAGAAAAGGCATGAAGATTACAGAACCAGACTCCAGTAGCACTTGAAAATTAGTCTGCACTACCATATACTTACAGCGGTTTTAATTTTGCTAGTTATTAGTCTGCACTACCATATACTTACAGGCGGTTTTAATTTTGCTAGTTATTAGTCTGCACTACCATATACTTACAGCGGTTTTAATTTTGCTAGTTATATCTCCGGCCTTCACTGAGGCTATGCGTAGACACTGCATGACAACACTTTGCATGGTACCCTGTCCTCCAGGCTTTTGAAATGCACAGACTTCGCCATTTGTGTTAAGGGTGACGGACATTCTTCCTCCCATAACAGCTTCTTCATGATGTGTTGGATCTATAACCTACCAATACTAGTTGATTAGAAGAAATTTGCATTTGATTTTTTAATACCATGCAACTAAACAGCATAAAACGATTAAAAGAGGAAATTTTAACAGTTGCATACCAAATTCTCGTCTCCAATAAATGCAAAAGTTACTGCTATAGGTAAATGGTGTATAATCAAAGGAAGTGGCTCCCTCACCTGCCAAAATTCAAGAAGCACTCAAATAACTCAACATGTAACATTTTCTAACAAACATTTCAAACACATCAAGTAATAGCAACAAAATAGAACATTTCCCATTACAAGCAGATACGGAATAATGCATAAGTCAGTGATACTCTGGAGGAGCAACATAAAGCGGCCGGGGGGGGGGGGTAGGTGATGGCTAAAGCAAAAACTAGAAAAACAATTAAAATAAAAAAAAAGCAGCAAAAAAATGCAGAAACTATTTCAGAACTAAGAGCTTCCAAATTTCGACAAGCTAATAAAGAAAACCATAGCACACACCATAATATATATATATATATATATATATATATATATATATATTTGGGGGATGATTATATTTACAACATAACAGAATGATATTCGTAAACAATGACAAAGGCAAGCGCTCAGATAGGAAATCTCAATAAAGGAAGAACATATAGGGAAATCTACGACTCTAAGGTAGTTGTTTGAAAAAACATTTTCTTTTGAAGAATTGGTTTAACTGATGATTATGTCCAAGGAAATATTACTTAATGCAACCCCCAAAAAAATTGAGGGAAATAAGCAAGAAAGGGGACCTCGGGCGGATGCAGTATCACTTCCTGCCTGTCATCTCCTCCTAGTGTACATTCAGGCCTCCGAAATGTCAAAAGAGCAGCTAAAGCAGCAACATTGGCAGCATCAACAAGATTACTGCACTTGTAGAAATCACATAATTAGTTTCATAAATTCAGATGGAGACGTAGATGGGCACTTAACTGGGCCCAATTATGAACCACTGCAACTCACCCTCCATTGTCCAAAATATGGAGATCAATACGAATTGACCAAACCCACTTCCCAGCCACAACACAGAGTGATTCAGTGTCCACAGCTCTGCTTTCCCTGCATTTAGGCATCAGCATAAAAGAAGACTTAACCAAAGACAACAATGTCTTTTCTTCAAATTATGTACTTATCTCAGCAAAACAAAGCAAGTGAGCTTTATTGTTCGCTTTCTACAGACAAATAACAATACATGATACCTTCAAAAAGATCTAATGCAAAAGCTCAAAAAGCAAACAAGTACTACTACAATGGAAAAGAAGCAGCAGTGCTCAAAAGTTATAAGCACTTCTCAACCGCAAGACAAAGAAATACTATATTTCTCCATGGGATAGTAAAACCTTTTCTTGTAAAATATACATCTTATAGTTTTTTTAAAAAGACCATATATATCTCATAATATATTTCTCGATGCGTAACATTCTCTTGTCGAAGGGAGACATATGCTTCTTGGAGAGAATAGAAAAGGAAATGTTACCTTAACCCTCTGTCAATTATGCGACCCAGCTCCACAGCATACTCTGAAGGACGGCCTGCCTCAAATGAAGGATCAGCCATCGGGGAAAACTCAGTAAATACTGAAAGGGTTCCTTCGTTTGGTCGATCTCGATAAGGTTGCACTAGTTGCGACGTAACAAAGCCCATAACATGAGTTTGCCCCAGTTGAACTTCCGACGAGCCATCTTCTCTGCAAATCAATAACCCTTAGCACTTATAACACAAGTTCTTATATGAATCGCACAAGCATACATAGCTAAATTATCTCCTTATACCATAATATGCCAAACATGTGCGATATAAAAGTTATACTGGAAGCGCGACACTGAGAGGTACAACAAATAACAATTAAGGATACGGAAAGAACTTTAATCCATGGGATTACTCAAATCATTTGAAATGAACGTAACTTATGATAAGAAGAGGTTGAAAGTTTCAAAAGCAGTCCATAACATAAAACCTACAACTGTGATAGATATATCCGTTTGGAGTCTTCTTCTCTAACATTAAAGTTCTATCTTTCCAAATGTGTTACAAAGCGACAACCAAACAAACAGAAGACTACACTCGCTGATAGTTTCTGTTTCAATACCTCCACATACTATGTCCAGTATCCATCTCAAATTCCACGTGTCCGGGCTAGCTTGCGCGTACCTCAACTAACTCTACGGAATACCGGCTACCTCCCACCGGCAGAGGTACCTCAAAAAAGCAATTCCCTAGTCGAATTAAGGACGGTTACTATAGCTTAATGGCTAGAGTAAAAATTGGCGTACTACAACTTAATATAGAGGATTCATAACCCGACTTCAACTGATATTGGATTAAAGCAATTTTTTTAACAGCAGTATCCGGGGCAGCTAGTGGCACCTAACTAATTCTATGTGATACCTGCTACCTCCCACTAGGTACCTCAACAGATCAATTTATATGTGTATATTTAGCTTAATGGCTAGAGTAAAAATTGATGAACTACAGCAAATCCTCTTAATATAGAGGCTTCAAATAGCCGACTTCAACTAATTTTGGATTAAAGCAACAAAAAAAATGTGGTGTTCGGGCCAGCTTGCCCCCACCTAACTAATTCTTAAAAAAAAAAAACCTTTGGATTAAAGCAAAAAAAATAAAATATTAACTGTGGTGTAGGGCCAGCTGGCACGCACCTGACTAATTCTACAAAAGAATACCTCCCACCAGCAAAGGTACATATTTACAGCAGCTTAATGGCTAGAGTAAAATTTGATGAACTACAGCAAATTCTCTTAATGTAGAGGATTCATATAGCGGACCTCAACTGATTTTGGATTAAAGCATAGTTTTTTTTTAATTCTAAAAATCAAGGTAAAAAACGATATTGAATTCCAGATTCTTACCTACCGAACTTGATTGTAAGCCTCCGATAATCAAAGGGACGGCGACCGTCTATTCTCAGTTCAGATTCTAACGCAGATTCTATGAACTTCTTCTCATTCACTGTCATTCGCCATGTATTTGCTAATCTTTGCTCCATTCTCTTTTTAACTTAATTGTATTTTCAGAAACCCAAATCAGAAAAGAGCAGAGGATTATAGTGCTTTTTCCCCCCAAGTGTAGAGTTGGAGCAGGGTTTAGGGTTTTACGCCGATGTATGGCCGTTGAGTCGAGTCGGGTTTGAAATAAGCGGTTATGGGTAACGGGTCGGATTAACCTTATAATGATTTAACGTGTTATTTTAACACTTTGACCAAAAATATAGCAAATTTATAATAATGTGAGATCTGAATAGAAAGGAAGGAAAATCTACGGAAAAAGGAAAAAATATGGACGAGAAAAAAACTAATGTAATAGAACTATGAAAAGAATTATATGGAAAAAGCAAAAGTAAATATAATTAACTAGGCGATTATGATGTGTAAAAGTCATGTTTGTAGCGAGCATAGCCTTTAAAATACTCTTTTTTTTTGTTTCTTATCTTGTGTTTGGTGTTTACATTGGAGCCTCGACTAATTCGGATTTGTGTCGTATAAGGCCAATTAAAGATGGAAGCGCTCTCTAACATGATATTTTTTACACCCAAAGCTTAAATTCGATACATTTTTGTGTATGTTTCCTCCTAATGATTTGGTTGTTCTGCCTTAACCAGAACTCTTGTTGTCGATCTTGATATCCCTTTTGAAAGTGCAACATACAATTGTTCAGGCAAGAAAATATATTGCGGTAAATATAGTCCAATATTTAGGATGTTTGTCCTTGTGCTTTATTTATTATATTTGCAAAACATAAACATTCTAAAAATTATTTTCACACAAATTTAAAAGGATATTCCTTAGTTTGGAAAGACGAAAGTTGAATTCAGGGATAAGAATATACTTAAGCACATTGACCAGTATTATAATTTTTGCATGTATGACGTTATTGTCAAAAGTTCTATATATCATATGTGTGCTATTACATAAGCTATTAGGCTTATCTAAGTTTTTCAATAGCATGATAGGCATATTTTTCTTCAAAATTAACCTATATACAATAGAAGATCGATTTTAACTTTGTCTATTATATATACGGTGACACTAACATACGTAAGAAATAATAAACTTGACAACAAACATGTATGGTAGAAGGCCATTTGGTATTAAAGTATTTAAGTATTCTTCTTGGTAGTAATTATTGGTATCATTTTATGCTGAATCAAAATCTGAAAAATATTTTATTTTTATGATGTTTGGCATATTTCGATATGTGTTGATGTTACTTTACCCATGTTTTAACCACTTCTTGATGTTATTTAATCTTTAAAACTCCCAACATGGTGTAATTATTGGTTTGATGACTAATTAAGTTATGTGTGATGATTTAAGGTGTTCGGAGTGCAAAATATGAAGAAAAGGTGGTTTAGCCAGAGGAAGAAGGGTTGGATGCGTCGCATCCAACCTAGGAAAACATCATCCTGCGTGCAACCTTAGCAGTGAAGTTGGGCCATAGCGTTCGCCATCGCGTGCGAAACTGGGAAGTAGAAGAGAAGGCTGGATGCGTCGCGTCTACCCTCACATGCAAAGTTAAGAAATGGAGGACGAGGTGGATGCGTCGCATCCGCCTTAGCATCAACCCCTGAAGCCGATTTGGACTAGAGTTAGGAGAACTCTAGATTACAACTTTTGGACGCAATATATAAGCTTTAAAACGCCTCTTGTAGAGGAGAGACGGGGAAAGAGAAGAAAAAAGGCTATAACCAAGTTCAAAGACCACGGAATTCGTCTGGAGTTTTATCCTTTCTTTCTTTTATTGATTTTTATGCAATCTTATGAAATTTGGGATGATTGCCTGAATATGAGTGGCTAAGAACCCTATTATTCTAGGGTCATGGGTATACATGAATGTTGATGTTTGAAGTTTAATTTGACGACGTTGGGTTTATCATATTGGGTTGTTTATTTAATTCTGTTTCTAATTATTTTGCTGAGTAATTAACAGTGAAATACTATCTACGAATCTAGAGTTGAACTCGAAAGTGGGAACCCTAGATTGCATATAGAAGTAAATAGAGTAAGTTTTCAAAACCCGGGCATCGGGGAAAGGATTCGCGATTAGGATAGACATATACCTAATTGCCTTACTCGGTTAAAATACAGGAATTGTAAATGAGTTCTTGTTAAACTTAATTCCATAGACATATAGGTATTAAGTTAACTTGAGCATGCGAGTAAGAACTCGACAGATTCTTACGAGTGAAATTAACCCTGTGAATCAACAATTCAGATAAATCAATTAGCTATTTTAAAATACGAATGCAACATGAATGTTAGATGACCCGTGACCCTGGAATATTATATCCTATTGATTGTTGAACAAAACTATTTAAGTGTTGTGTTGAATTCTTAGCGATTCATTATTTGATCGTCCGTAGGTAGTAAGTTAGAAAATTATATATTTTGTTAGAAATATCTTGAATCAATAAGCTATTCGAGTTTGAATTAGTCAAAGTTAATCATAAGTCTTCGTGGGAACGATACTTTATTCACTACTTTATTACTTGACGACCACGTATACTTGCGTGAGTGTGTTTGGCCGTAACAAGTTTTTGGCGCCGTTGCCGGGGACTTAGAAATTAGCTACGTGACTAAGTTAAGCTTTTATTAGATATTTGTTTTCAAGTTTTAATTTTCAGTTTGCCTGGTTTGTGTCAACGCAGGGTCTTCTCTCGAATGCAGAGGAGTAGAAGTGCAAACAACCTCATTCCTCTTGATCCAGAAATCGAACGAACACTACATAGAGTGAGAAGGGAACACGAAGCTAGAACGAGAATAGAAAGAGAGTTGGACATCGCAGTCCAACCACAGCCAATAGATATGGCAGGCAATGAAGAGCGTCCGGTAATTGAAGCCGCAAGGCCCAATCTTGCGAATATGACTCAGGCTATTGTGAAGCCTGATATCACTGGGCATTTTGAACTCAAACAGTACATGGTACAGCTGATTCAGTCCACAGGACAATATGTGGGTCTATCTCATGAGGACCCGCAGAGGCATATTCAGAACTTCTTGGAAATCACGGACACTTACAATTATCCGAACGTCTCCAAGGACTATGTCAGGCTGACACTATTCCCTTTTTCACTGTTGGGGGAAGCTAAAGAATGGTTGCAAAAGGAGCCCGCGAACTCTATCCACACTTGGGATGATCTAGCAAGGAAATTCCTGATCAAGTTTTTCCCAACTAAGAAGACAAAGTCGCTGAGGAGCCAAATTCTTGGGTTCCAACAACGGGATGGCGAGACACTTCGTCAAGCTTGGGAAAGATACAAGAAGCTACTCAGAGACTGCCCGCATCATTGTCAAACTGATGAGGTATTGGGTCACACTTTTGTTGATGGGTTAGATGAAGCATCAAAGATGAATCTTGACTCAGCTTGTGGGGGTAGTTGCATGGCAAGACCGTATAGTGAAATACAACTCTTGCTAAATAATTTCACTGCTAATGACCATAATTGGCAAGGAGAGGGGGATTCACGAAGGGGAATTAAACAGAAGGCCGCCGGTTTGATTGAGCTTGATGACTTTTCCGCCATGAGAGCCGATATAGCAAAATTGGCAAATCAGATGAATAGAATGACAACACAACAAATGCAACATGTACAGCAGATGTCTATTTGTTGCGAACTATGCGGAGACAGTCATATGATTGACATGTGCCCCACGAATCCTGAATCTATATACTATGTGGGGCAACAAAACAGAGGTCCTATGAATCAACATGCGCAATATGGGAACACTTACAACCCAAACTGGAGGAATCATCCTAACTTCTCATGGGGCGGAAGTCAACAGAATCAGTATAGGCCTCAAGGGAATTTTACTCAACCTCAGAAGCCACCCCAACAAATGGAAGAAAGTACGAATGACTTGCTGAAAAAGTTGTTGCTAGACAATCAACAGCTCAGGACCGATTTCAGAAATCTTGAGAGGCAAATGGGGCAGTTAGCAGCAAACCAAAATACTAGACCTACAGGCTCACTTCCCAGTGATACAGAGAAGAACCCTCAAGTTAATGCAGTTACACTTAGAAACGGGAGGGAACTAGAGGAAGTGCCAAGGAAGATAAAAGAAAAACCTATACCTGGGGGGGAGTTGACACCTAAGGCAACACAAGAGTCAAAGGAAGATGATGCAAGTTCAGAGCGAATGGAGGTTACAAGGCCACCACCACCTTTCCCCCAAAGATTGCAGAAAAGGAATGACGATCGCATGTTCAACAAATTTCTCTCCATGTTGAGTCAGGTTCAATTAAATATTCCATTAGTGGATGTACTTCGTGAAATTCCAAAGTACGCTAAGTACATAAAAGACATAGTGGCTCATAAGAGGAAATTGACTGAGTTCGAGACGGTTGCACTTACTGAGGAGTGCACATCAAGGGTCCAAAACAAGCTTCCCCAAAAGCTTAAGGATCCTGGCAGCTTCACCATTCCAGTACAAATCGGTAATATTGACGTGGGACGTGCTCTGTGTGATTTGGGTGCAAGCATAAATCTGATGCCTTTATCCTTGTTTAAGCAATTAGGTCTGGGAGCTCCGAGACCAACCACCGTGATGTTGCAATTAGCTGATAGGTCCATAGCCTACCCCGAAGGAGTGATTGAAGATGTGCTGCTGCAAATTGGAAAATTCATCTTCCCAGCTGACTTCATTATTCTAGACTTCGAGGCTGATGAACAAGTTCCAATCATATTGGGACGACCTCTCTTGGCTACTGGCGATGCAATAATTAAAGTGAGAGAAGGGAAAATGATTATGAGAGTGGACAACGAGGAAGCAGTCTTCAATGTCTACAAAGCAATCCAACTTCCCCGCCACTATGAGGAGCTCTCTATGATATCTGTGGTGGAGGTGGATGAGAAACTTCTTGACACGAGTGTATATCTAGACGACTGTTTAGAAAAAGCAATCATGATGTTTGATAGCTTGGAGATGGATGATGAGGTTGAGGAGATGATGCATATCCTAGATACATCATGTGGTTACATGCAAGGAATAATCCCGTTTGAGCCCCTGAATAGGCCAAGTGGCCCCCCACCAAAGCCGTCAATTGAAAAAGCTCCAAATTTGGAACTTAAACCCCTACCCCCTCACCTTCAATATGCTTATTTGGGAAGTTCTGACACTTTACCTGTTATTATTTCTGCTCACTTGTCTAAATTACAGGAAGAAAAGCTATTAAGGGTGCTACGTGAGCACAAGCGAGCAATTGGGTGGACAATGTCTGACATTAAAGGCATTAGTCCAGCTTTCTGCATGCACAAAATCCTCATGGAGGACGGACACAAGCCAAGTGTAGAACACCAACGCCGACTAAATCCAATCATGAAAGAAGTGGTAAGAAAAGAAGTGATTAAGTGGCTTGATGCAGGTATTGTATTTCCAATCTCTGATAGTAAATGGGTAAGCCCCGTTCAATGTGTGCCGAAGAAAGGGGGGATAACCGTAGTAGTTAATGAAAATAATGACTTAATTCCTACAAGAACTGTCACTGGATGGAGAATTTGCATAGATTACAGAAAACTGAACAATGCCACCCGGAAAGACCACTTTCCCCTTCCTTTTATTGACCAAATGCTTGATAGATTAGCTGGCCAGGAATACTACTGTTTCCTGGACGGTTATTCGGGGTATAATCAGATTGCTATAGCCCCAGAAGACCAAGAGAAAACTACATTTACATGTCCTTATGGCACGTATGCGTTCAAGAGAATGCCCTTCGGTCTTTGTAATGCACCTGCGACTTTTCAAAGGTGTATGATGGCTATTTTCACTGACATGGTTGAAAGATTTGTAGAAGTATTCATGGACGATTTTTCTGTGTTTGGATGTTCTTTTGATAGTTGTTTGATGAACCTTGATAAAGTGCTAGCTAGGTGTGAAGAGACGAACTTGGTGCTAAACTGGGAAAAGTGCCATTTCATGGTACGTGAAGGTATAGTTTTGGGGCACAAGGTTTCAAAAGATGGTCTACAGGTGGATAAAGCAAAGGTGGAGACGATTGAAAAATTGCCCCCGCCGACATCCATCAAAGGCATTCGCAGTTTCTTGGGTCATGCAGGTTTTTATCGTCGTTTCATTAAAGATTTTTCGAAAATTTCTTCCCCTTTGTGCAGGCTTCTAGAGAAAGATGTTACCTTCAAGTTTGATAATGCATGTCTGAAAGCATTTGAGGAGCTGAAGGGAAGATTGGTGACTGCACCAATTATCATTGGCCCCGATTGGGCACAACCATTTGAGTTGATGTGCGATGCAAGTGACATAGCAATTGGAGCGGTGTTGGGGCAAAGGAGGGATAAAATCTTTCACTCCATTTATTATGCAAGCAAAACTATGAATCCAGCTCAGATGAATTATACAGTGACTGAAAAGGAGTTGCTTGCAGTGGTGTGGGCGTTTGACAAGTTCAGATCCTATCTAGTGGGAACCAAAGTCATCGTCTACACAGATCATTCAGCTATCAGATACTTATTTGAAAAGAAAGACGCCAAGCCGAGGCTGATTCGTTGGGTCCTCCTCTTGCAAGAATTTGACTTAGAGATCCGAGATCGAAAAGGGACAGAAAATCAAGTGGCCGATCATTTGTCCAGATTAGAAAGTCGGGACCATGTAGCTGAAGGAGGGTCAATTAAAGAAACATTTCCGGATGAGCAAATATTAGCAGTCACCTCAGGTGAAGCCCCATGGTATGCAGATTATG
Source organism: Nicotiana tomentosiformis (assembly GCF_000390325.3). Taxonomy (NCBI): domain Eukaryota; kingdom Viridiplantae; phylum Streptophyta; class Magnoliopsida; order Solanales; family Solanaceae; genus Nicotiana; species Nicotiana tomentosiformis. The sequence continues at coordinate 118,690,126 of NC_090822.1, forward strand.
TGAATTTTATCGCAAGTGGGGTGACGCCACTAGAATGGACAGCTGACAATAGAAGAAGATTCCTACATGATGTAAGGTTCTACGTGTGGGATGAGCCATTCCTATATAGGCAGTGTGCAGATCAGTTGGTGAGAAGGTGTGTTCCTGAGGAAGAGATGAAGGCTATACTACATGACTGCCATGCGTCACCATATGGAGGTCATCACGGCGGGGATAGAACCGCCCAAAAAGTGCTACAATCAGGTTTTTATTGGCCAAAATTGTTTAAGGATGCACATGCCTTCGTTAAAAATTGTGATAGATGCCAAAGAACTGGAACTATCACGAGGAAGCACGAGATGCCCTTGCAAAATATTCTGGCGGTAGAACTTTTTGATGTTTGGGGGATTGATTTTATGGGACCATTCCCATATTCTAACGGGCACAGATACATCTTGGTGGCGGTCGACTATGTTTCTAAGTGGGTAGAGGCCATTGCTCTTCCTACTAACGACGCAAAGGTTGTGGTAGGCTTTGTAAAGAAGCACATCTTCACACGTTTTGGGACTCCAAGAGTGTTGATAAGCGACGGGGGAACTCACTTTTGTAACAAACTGCTGAATAATATTCTTGCAAAATACGGAGTCAAGCACAAAGTTTCCACTGCCTATCATCCCCAAACGAGTGGTCAAGTAGAAGTTTCCAACAGAGAGGTCAAGCAGATTTTGGAAAAGACAGTAAGTATGAATAGAAAGGACTGGGCCGGGAAGCTGGATGACGCATTATGGGCATATCGCACTGCGTACAAGACCCCAATAGGCACTTCTCCGTACAGGTTGGTTTATGGGAAGGCCTGCCATCTGCCCGTCGAGCTTGAACACAAAGCATATTGGGCGATTAAAAAGCTAAATATGGAGATGGACTTGGCCGGTGAGAAGAGATTGCTACAACTCAACGAGCTTGATGAGTTTCGATTGCATGCGTATGAAAATGCCAAATTGTATAAAGAGAAGACCAAAAGATGGCATGATAAGCATATCCAACATCGTGAGTTTGAACCAGGTCAAGAAATTCTACTGTTTAATTCAAGGCTAAAGCTTTTTCCAGGAAAGCTTAAATCTCGATGGTCGGGTCCGTTTGAAGTGGTTAGTGTGAAACCTCATGGTGCGATAGAATTGTGTGATAAGGGGTCCAATACGACATTCTTGGTAAATGGCCAAAGAGTAAAACACTATTGGGGTGGTGACATTGCACATCACAAGACCACAATGGATTTAGTGGAGGCATGAAGAACATGTTGCGTCGTGCCGCGACGTTAAATCAGGCGCTTCTTGGGAGGCCACCCAAGTTAGTTAGTTTATTTATTTATTTTTTTTTTGTAGGACGTAAAAAAAAAAAAAAAAAGTTCCCCAGATATGAGAAAACGAGGCGGATGCGTCGCATCCCCCTCAGAAAAAAAATTTTTAACGGGCCAATTGCTCAAGGCAGTGAAGTCTGCCTATCGCGTCCGTGTCGCGTCCGAAATTTTTTGAAGGAAGACAAGGGGATGCGTCGCGTCAAAGCTCGCACGCACAGGTAAGTACTATATATTTTAACACATCTTAAGATAACGAATTCGTTAAAAACTCTTCTTGCGATGCATCCACTCGTCTCTTTTTGCGACGCCTACGAACGCAGAACGGATTTCTTTAATCGAAATTGCAACGCATACAAACGCGACAGGTACGCATCATCCTCTTCGTTCTTCCGTTGGCTTCTCTCCTAATTCTTCTCTCTTCCCTCCCTCAATGGTAGCAACAAGTAGGTTTTGCAATTTCAAAATTTTTTAGGGCTGTCGTTCTTGGTCGTTGTAATGGTTGCGAGATGATAAACTATAATTCCCTTCATCTCGTCAAACTTTGGGAGGGTAGTTGCATTGCTCAACTGATAGAATGAACTAGGCACACTTGTTGCATACCACATGTTCGACGAATTGTCCCTGAGGAAAATTTAGGCGTCGGTGAAGTCTGAGTAACCGAGCAACATTGGTGTATGCTTGAGAATAAGTGTGGGGTCGAGTGAGGGGCTATGTGAAATTGAATTTTTGAAGAGAGTTATCACATACTTGCTGAAAGTCATGAGCTACAATTCCATGAAGTAGTGAATGGCATGACTTTACGAATAATTGGAAGGGCAAGCTGTTGCAATTGCTTTCAAGCTGAACTTCGCTGTTTCATCTGCTAATTGTTGAATTCTTTGCATTGCAGGTACTTAGATTCGTAAAATGACAGCAGTGAGTAAACCATCCAAGCAACAAGACAAAGATGGTGACAAGCAACCGCCCAAAAAGCCTACCGGAAGGGCAGCGGGCGGTCCAAATCCACAGAAAAAAAGGAAGCGGACGGAGAAGGAAATGGAACTGCTGCCTAGGCAGTTAAGTGATGATTCAGAGCAAGAGGAGGAGGAAACATTAGTCAGGAGGACAGTGAAGAAGGGTATTACACCAAGCAAAGGAATAGAGATAAGAGAGCCTGTGACATACCAAAGAAAAGCTTCGAAAATGAGTGATCCGACTGATAAAGGGAAGGAGAAGATTACTACAGAATCTGAATCCGATTCCGATTCGGACAATGACCACCTACATGTCAACATGAGTGATGAAGATGAGGGTGAACCCATAGACCGAGTTGATTGGGAGAAATACTTTGTTAATGAGAAGGCATTCCGAGCCTATAAGAAGATACTGGTTTCAAAGAAGTATATTCCGGAAAAGCCGATAAACATCGGACCACTTAAGACAAAGTACTCAGAGTTTCTAAAGTCAATTCGAGAGGTGCAAAAATGGGGACCCATCTTGAAAGGTCACGGCAAAGCCAACCTCACCATTGTTAGAGAGCTCTACGCCAATTGGCGTCACGCCAGGGGAAACATTGTGCGAGTAAGAGGGGTAGATATTAATGTGTCAGCTGAAGCTCTGAATAACTTCTTAAGGGTGCCACACACACTTACAGATAGGTTTGACTCCATATGCAAAACACCAGATTATGCACACATTAAGTCTGTCCTATGCCCTACCAGGAAGGATGCAGAATGGAAGCATGGGAGTATGGAGTACCACTCTATAGCCAAGGAATTCATGAGTGCGTTAGCACGTGTGGCTCTAAATTTCATATGTAACCGCCTGATGCCATGCCAACATAAAACTGATGTCCCTCGTTACCGCGCACTCGTATTATATGCTTTATTAGAGGGGATACCACTCAACTTAGGAGCCATCATGCATGATCAAATGCAGCGAACCAGGATGAATTACAAGTGGAGGCTGTTCTTTGCTAATACCCTAACGGCTTTTTTGACAGAGATGGGAGTACTATGGGACAAGGAGAATGACGACATTGAGGCTAAAGCTCCAGGACCATATAATGTCACTCATGTTCTAGAGCCGCACAAGGGAAGGTCTTCTAAGCTCACCATTCAACAATTATTTGAGCAAATGCAAGCAGATATGCAAGAGAACAGGGCTGAGCTGATAGCGACTCGTGTCGAGTTGAGTGCCACCAGGGATGAGTTGAGACAGACTCGTGCGGATCTAAGCCGAGTTCAGACCGAGCAGGCCACGATGATGAAGGAGATATCATTACTCCTCAGAGCTCTGGTTCAATGTGCAGGTACAGACATCTCCCAGCTGATTGCATCATCCACTGCCGGACCATCCACTCCTGTTCCTCCCATAGTCACTGAGGCTCCACTCAACAGGCCTACTGAGGTCGCTGTAACACCTGCTACAGAATCAGCACCAGTTGTTGGGAATGCTATGGATGCAGACGCTCCTCCACAGACTGCGGATGAGCCCTCCACCTTGACTTGAGGGAGTTCTTCTCACCCTACTTTACCTTGTTTGTGTGCGTTGGGGACAACGCACAGTCCTAAGTGTGGGGTGGGGGTGATTCATGTTTTGATGTATGGATGAATGTACTAAAATATTCACTGGATTAATGGCATAAAATAGCAGTAAATTCATCTATATGGAGTAACTATCAGTTTATCATTATTAAAATATATATATATATATATATATATATATATATATATATATATATATATATATATATATATATAGTATCTTTGTAGATAGTAATAATCCCCTGTGGTTTTTCTTTGTGCCTCGGTTCTTTTCCATGGGATGTAGTTTGAACCGGGTAATTTTATTTTCTTTTTAGAGTAGAGTAGGAATGTAGGGAATAAAAGGAGGAAGAATGATGAACCTAGGTGACCTTGACTTGGTTGATAATGGCATATTTAGGCTTTTACATATGTAATATCTTCCCTTCTCACTCTGAAATTATTGATGATGCCTTGTTAAAATGGATAGCATGTTTTGTGGCGCCTATTTCTCATTTTCTTGACTTGTGTTCACTTTGCGCTTAATGCTTAATATCTCGTTGCTCCGTGAATACTTGCATTGTTTGAGAGTCGGAATGTGACCGTCCTTAATGAGTCATGTGCCATGTGTGGTAAGGTTTTTGTGTAGTCCATGTAGTGTACTTGTGTCTAGAACTTGCCCGGTATGTGAGTTGAAGCGAAATTTTAGGTGATGCTCGGTTTGAAAAATGATTTTAGGCTTTCTTTGATCTTTTTGAGCTTATTGCTTATCACAAATAAAATCTATCCCTAGTTAACCCTTTTGAGCATGTAGACCTTTTATTTGGTACCCACATTACAAGCCTATACCCTTTTTATTCTTAATTGACATTGTTTTGATCCTTTTACCTCTTAAAGCACTTTAATTGTTAGATGAGCGCTAAAAGAAGTAAGAAGGGACTAAGTGTGGGGTGACTTTTGAGTGGAACCAATGAAAGAAAGAAGGGTGCACTTATTTTGTAAAATAATACACCACTAGCGGAAAGTGAAAGAAAAAAAAAAGAGAAAAATCTGGAAAAAAAAGAAAGAAAAATATAGATGAATAAATTGTTGTCTTGTTCTTGCTAGTGGGTATGAATTAAAGTAGTGCTTAAAGAAAGAGGAAATATTGTTTGGAGTGATATTATTGGTGAAATTGAAAGGGTGTTGAAGAATTCGCGCTTAAGTTATTTGATGATGTGTTAAAGTGCTTAGGAGGGTGAGTCACTATTCCTTAAATATATCCTACCCGTCCCTTAGCCCACATTACAACCATGAAAAAGTCCTAATTGATTTTAGATCGAGCGAGCTTACATTAGTAGAGATTTACATTAAGGGCAAGCCTATGGTACCAATTACATGCATGTGACTTCTTTTGTGAGAGTGAGCAATTTTCTTTGTGAGCATGAGATTCGAATGTGTGGATTGATTTTACTCTCTCTGCTTTTGTTGTGAGGGCACATGGTTTCACGAGGGATAGGTAACGTTATTAGACTTCTCTATGATGTTGGTTGTTCAAGCCATGAGTGCATTGTGACATTGAGTCGGTTTTTGAGGTTAGGATTGTTGTGAGCATGTTGTCTTTGTTCGAATATGTTTAAAGAAGGGCATAAGAAAAGGGAAGTGTGTTGATGCATAGTCTAGAGCCTAATTGTAGCAAATAACCATGGTCATAGATGTAGTGTGCTTTGAATGATAAGAGCTTAATTTTATTTTGTTTACTATAGTGATGGTTTGTTCGAGGACGAACAAAGGTTTAAGTGTGGGGTAGTGATGTTTGGCATATTTCGATATGTGTTGATGTTACTTTACCCATGTTTTAACCACTTCTTGATGTTATTTAATCTTTAAAACTCCCAACATGGTGTAATTATTGGTTTGATGACTAATTAAGTTATGTGTGACGATTTAAGGTGTTCGGAGTGCAAAATATGAAGAAAAGGTGGTTTAGCCAGAGGAAGAAGGGTTGGATGCGTCGCATCCAACCTAGGAAAACATCATCCTGCGTGCAACCTTAGCAGTGAAGTTGGGCCATAGCGTTCGCCATCGCGTGCGAAACTGGGAAGTAGAAGAGAAGGCTGGATGCGTCGCGTCTACCCTCACATGCAAAGTTAAGAAATGGAGGACGAGGTGGATGCGTCGCATCTGCCTTAGCATCAACCCCTGAAGCCGATTTGGACTAGAGTTAGGAGAACTCTAGATTACAACTTTTGGACGCAATATATAAGCTTTAAAACGCCTCTTGTAGAGGAGAGACGGGGAAAGAGAAGAAAAAAGGCTATAACCAAGTTCAAAGACCACGGAATTCGTCTGGAGTTTTATCCTTTCTTTCTTTTATTGATTTTTATGCAATCTTATGAAATTTGGGATGATTGCCTGAATATGAGTGGCTAAGAACCCTATTATTCTAGGGTCATGGGTATACATGAATGTTGATGTTTGAAGTTTAATTTGACGACGTTGGGTTTATCATATTGGGTTGTTTATTTAATTCTGTTTCTAATTATTTTGCTGAGTAATTAACAGTGAAATACTATCTACGAATCTAGAGTTGAACTCGAAAGTGGGAACCCTAGATTGCATATAGAAGTAAATAGAGTAAGTTTTCAAAACCCGGGCATCGGGGAAAGGATTCGCGATTAGGATAGACATATACCTAATTGCCTTACTCGGTTAAAATACAGGAATTGTAAATGAGTTCTTGTTAAACTTAATTCCATAGACATATAGGTATTAAGTTAACTTGAGCATGCGAGTAAGAACTCGACAGATTCTTACGAGTGAAATTAACCCTGTGAATCAACAATTCAGATAAATCAATTAGCTATTTTAAAATACGAATGCAACATGAATGTTAGATGACCCGTGACCCTGGAATATTATATCCTATTGATTGTTGAACAAAACTATTTAAGTGTTGTGTTGAATTCTTAGCGATTCATTATTTGATCGTCCGTAGGTAGTAAGTTAGAAAATTATATATTTTGTTAGAAATATCTTGAATCAATAAGCTATTCGAGTTTGAATTAGTCAAAGTTAATCATAAGTCTTCGTGGGAACGATACTTTATTCACTACTTTATTACTTGACGACCACGTATACTTGCGTGAGTGTGTTTGGCCGTAACAAGCACATTGACCAGTATTATAATTTTTGCATGTATGACGTTATTGTCAAAAGTTCTATATATCATATTTGTGCTATTACATAAGCTATTAGGCTTATCTAAGTTTTTCAATAGCATGATAGGTATATTTTTCTTCAAAATTAACCTATATACAATAGAAGATCGATTTTAACTTTGTCTATTATATATACGGTGACACTAACATACATAAGAAATAATAAACTTGACAACAAATATGTATGGTAGAAGGCCATTTGGTATTAAAGTATTTAAGTATTCTTCTTGGTAGTAATTATTGGTATCATTTTATGCTGAATCAAAATCTGAAAAATATTTTATTTTTACTATAAAATTTTGCAATCAACCTTTTATTTAGTTGATCAATATATTCGTTCCTGCTAACTAAGATATCTTTTAAATTATGTCGTACAATTTGCACAAATTGCGTTTCAATCTAATGATAGAAATATTTCTCTTATTAAATGCACTACAATTACCATTGGGATTGATAACCAAGTGTTCAGGAAGAACCAAGTGTTCCCGACACGAAGCAAGAAGATACTGAATACTGGATCTGTTCTTACTTTATATTTTTTGTCAGTTGATTTTTTTTTATTTGAGGCGAGAAGTATAACTTTGGCAAGATAGCTTTTACAATCTCTGCTTTTGTCGATTTTGGAACTACTGGTAGTACTTGACAGAAATCACCTCCCAGACCATTAATTTTCCACCAAACAGTTTATTAATGTCCAATATATCTATAGAACTCCGGGCAATTATTTCAATCATTTGACACTTAGCCATAAGTGCTTCATCCCATATTATCAATTTTGCTTTCCTTATAAATTTAGCACAATTGCTCTACTTTGATATATTTGTGATGGTTGTTTAAATTGTTTGAAGAGGTATATCAAATCTAAAGTAGATGGCCTCACAATAAAATTATTGTTGGTACACCACTTGCTATTATTGCTAATAGTATCATGCCTCTTAATATGATATTTGCAAGTAATGCATGATATAGAAATATTATTTTGATTCCGCCGGAGGTATCTACAAAGAATAATCCCGTTATACCAGAGTTGACTCTTTATAACATAATCTTGAAAGCTTGTTCTTGATTAGGATTTAGCTTTGATTGTGATTCCTCAAACACTTGTATAGCATTTTGATTCTTAATAATATACTATACTTTTTACTTTGTGTTCTAACATTCTTTTATGGAATAAATTTATGTACCCTAAGATTTTTTAAAACTTGAATAAGAATTTTAATCATATGATGAATTTGAAAAATAACCGAATTAGATTCTCTTGCTAAATAATTAATTAAAAGATTTAATTATTTAGTTTTAACATAAAAAAATAATTTTTTTATTTGATTCAGATCTTAATATCAGTTCATCTCTTGTTTTGAACATTTAATCTTAATTATAATTTTATCCACCAAAAATTTTATTTTCAAGAGAAAGATTTATATGATATTTCATTCTTAGATCGTTATGTTTGTAGAATCATTAGTGGTATTGTAACGACCCGGCCGGTCGTTTTGAGTATTACAGCCCCGTTCTCTCCATTTTTTGCTTATCCTGTGTTCAATTATAATTATGTGACTTGTTGGAGAGGTTTCAGAATGAATTGGAATACTTAGTTCCAAGATTTAAAGCTTAAGTTGAAATAGTTGACCGGATGTGACTTATGCGTAAACGACACCGAAATAGAGTTTTGATGTGTGATGACCCAATATGTCATCTTTAATTTTAAACATTTATTTTCTATGTTCTGAGACCTCGAGTAGCACCTTTCAGCATTTCTCGACTTGCGTGCGCAGTCCATAAATTTTTTTCAAAAAGTTTTTATGTGAAAAATTGATGAAAATATAAAATAGTGCTTTAAAACTCACTTAAGTTGATTTCGGTCAATATTTTGATCAAACGGACCCGGATCAGTGTTCTGATGATTCCAATAGCTCCGTATAGTAATTATGGACTTAGGAGCGTGTCCGAAAAATTATTTGGAAGTCCATAGTTAAATTAGGCTTAAAATGGCTAAAATAGAAATTTAAGTTTGGAAGTTTGACCAGAGAGTTGACTTTTTGATATCGGGGTCGGAATCCGATTCTGGAAATTTGAATAAGTATATGTATGTCATTTATGACTTGTGTGCAAACTTTGAGGTCAATCAGTTTTAGCGTTCGCGAAGAAGGGATTGGGGTATGATTCATGGTTTTAGCGTTGTTTGATGTGATTTGAGGTTTCGACTAAGTTCGTATGATATTTTAGGACTTGTTTGTGTATTTGGTTGAGGTCTCGGGAGCCTCAGGTGAGTTTCGAATGGTTAACGGGTTGAATTTTGGACTTGAAACTTTGCTGGATTTTTTCTGATGCACTGTCTGGTTTCCTTTTTCGCGTTCGCGAGAGAGGTCTCGCGTTCGCCAAGGTGAACTGGAGGCAGGCGAGTTTTGTTCTTCGCGTTCGTGAAGAAGGGACCGTGTACGCAAAGTGTCGACATCAGTGTTCATCGCGAACGCGTGAAGGCGTTCACGTTCGCGTAGAAGGGCGAGGCCAGGCTGGGTAATGGGCACTAAAGCTTCGCGTTCGCGAAGGGGAGATCGTGTTCGCGAAGGCCAAGCTTGGTAAGGCATCGCGTTCGCGAGGTTGCCTTCGCGTTCACGAAGAGTAATTTTGGGCAGCACAATTTTGTGCTTCGTGAACGCGAGGGACCTGTCGCGTTCGCGAAGAAGAAATCCTTGGACAGCAGAACTTAAATTCTGGAAATCCGTCCCATTTTTCATTATCCGCGATTTAGAGCTCGGTTTGGGCGATTTTCAGAGAGGTTTTCACAAGTTCGAACTGGGTAAGTGTTCCTTATCCTATATAGATTAAATTTCATGATTCGATACTCATTTACATCATGAATCCACGAATCTATTGAAGAAAATCAGATTTTTATAAAATCTTCCAAAAATATAAAATGAAGATTTGAAAGGCAATCCGATGTCGGAATTCGATAATTTTTGTATGGTTAAACTCGTATCGGAACGGGTGTCCTGATTCTGTAATTTTTTCGTCAGGTTCCGAAAAGTGGGCCCCACGTTGACTTTTGTTGACCTTTCCGAAAATGACTTAAATTAATAGCCCGTTTGGACATAAGAAATTTTTTTCTTTTTTCCAAAAAAAATTTACTTTTTCGAAATCAGCGTTTGTTCATAAAATTTTCAATTTTTACTTGAAGATGCATTTTGAAAATTTTCGAAAAATTAAAAAAACTCCAAAAAGCTGTTTTTCAAAAATTTTCACTCAAATCACTAACAAAATTTCAAAAACAATCCAAAATTATATTCATGTCCAAACACAACTCTAAATTTCAAATACTATGTTCACTTGGAAAACAATTCCCCATATTTTGGAATTTTTCAATTCTTATGTCCAAACGCCCACTAAGGACCCGTTTGGCCATAGATTTTGCCAAAATAAATTTGGATTTTATTTGGCAAACACATGTTTGGCCATAGATTTTGCCTACATTTTGGCAAAATCCCAAATCCCTTTGGGCCAAAATATCACTATTATATTTTTTAAAAATTGCCCAAATCTTTTATATTTTATATAAGAGCCCACCATTTATTATTTTGTAATAATGTTGATTCGTCTTCTCGGTTACCTGATAGTGTATCATGTAATTCATTATAAAAATGATAATTTTGTAACAAATTTATTTATTTTCAAAACTATGGTTTGCGATAATATAATGAATGTTATTGATAATGGTACTATTGGGTATTTGTGATAGTTTTTAGAACTTGTGGGTATAAGTCATGTTTCATGTTTTTTCAAAATAAATTTGGAAAATATGTTTTGAAAACTGATGTCCAAACACATTTTTATTTTCAAACCAAACTTCACCCAAATCAGATTTTTCAAAACAAATTTAGGAATCTATGGCCAAACGCTAGCTAAGTCTCTTTTGAATTGTGAATAATTTTTAAAGCTCAAATTGAATTATTGATAAATAATTTGCTAGGTTTGATTGGTTTGGAGGATAATTCGGAAGGAAAAGTTGTGGTCGAGTGATCACTTGAAATTTGCAAAACAAGGTAAGTGTCGTGGTTAACCGTGTCTTGAGGGAATATAACCCTTGAATTATTTGTTAAGTGAATTTCATGTGTAATGACGTATAGGCGAGGTGACGAGTACCTATACATCGTCAAATTGATCGTTTGTATATTTATCTGAAAATCATAAATTATTTTAAATTATGAATTAATTATTATATTAATTATTTCTCTCATATTCCTTGGTCAATATTATGTATTGAATTCATGCTATAATTGCTACATGCTTATTTGAATTATGTGTCTTAATTGCTACTTGACATTTAGCATATTAAATATTAAATTGATTATTTTCTCCCTGATTTCCACAATTAATTGCTACTTATCATTACTTGTTTCCTAAATAAATCATAATTTTTGTATGCCTTGTTGCCTAATAATTTCTTATTAAATATGGTATTTATTAGAGTATTTTTACATTTAAGAATTGTTAAATTATATTGTTGGAGCGGGTTGCACACCGCAACAGATTTATGTTAAATTTATATTATTGGAGTGGGTTGCACGCCGCAACGGAATTAAATTGAAAGCTTATATTATTGGAGCGGGTTGCACGCCGCAGCGAAATTTAATTAAAAGATTATATTGTTGGATCGGGTTGCACACCACAACGGATTTAATTCTAAGTTTATATTGTTGGAGCGGGTTGCACGCCGCAACGAAAATTAATTGAAGATTTATGACTGCTGAATTGACTTCAGTTATTAATATGATTTAATGGTTTTACCTCTATTTTTGTTACTATTATTATTATTATTATTATTATTGCGTATAGGTTAATGTAAGCGACCTGCCTTAGCCTCGTCACTACTTCGTCGAGGTTAGGCTCGGCACTTACAGAGTACATGGGGTCGGTTGTACTCATACTATACTCTGCACCTCTTGTGCAGATACCGGAGTTGGTCCCAGCAGCGTACCGTAGATTTGCTCGGATTCAGCTATCAAAGGAGACTTGAGGTATAGTTGCACAACGTTCTCAGCTCTGAAGTCCCCTTTCACTTTATTTTAGTTGTGTGCTTACTTTCAGACAGCTTATTTTTATTCAGACCCTTATTTGTATTATTCTAAAAGGTCGTGCACTTGTGACTCCAGTTTTTGGATGGTATTTAGACATCATATTTATTTTGGTTTGTTTACTTAAATTCAGATATTATTCCAGTTGTTGGTATACTTTACTATTTAACTAAGATGAATTGTTAAAAATGGTTAAATTATTCTAACGTTGGCTTGTCTAGAAAGTGAAATGTTAGGCGCCATCACGGTCCCGAAGGTAGAAATTTCGGGTCGTGACAAGTTGGTATTAGAGCACTAGGTTACTTAGGTCTCACGAGTCACGAGCAAGCTTAGTAGAGTCTGAAAGATCGATACGGAGACGTTTGTACTTATCTTTTAGAGGCTATGAAGTTTAGGAACAATATAACTTCTTTCTTATTCTATCATGCGATTTTATTCTATCATCGATGATTGAACCATTCTACTCTTATTCTCTCGCAGATAGCAAGAATGCGTAATACATCTGCCGACGGACAGGGGCCAGAGCCCTCGGTGGCAACTATGACCAGGGGTAGAGGCCGAGGTTGAGGTCGTACCAGAGGCTGAGGTAGAGGCAGAGATAGGGCTCAGTCTAGAGTTCGAGAAGCAACACCTATTGTAGAACCTCAGGTGGATTTAGGAGCGGAGGTTCCAGCTTTGACTGTACCTATTGGACCAGTTCAGGTCCCGGAAGGATTCATAGCTACTGCAGTACTTCAGGTTGCTCTAGTCCGTTTTGTGAGGCTCATAGAGGGTGTGGCCCATAATGGTACATTTCTAGTGGCACCAGCCGTCTCATAGGCTGGGGGAGGAGCACAAACTCCCACTACTCCCGCTTCGGAGCAGATAGCTCCCCAGTATCAGGTTCCAGCAGTTCCGCCAGTTGGGATAGTTCAGCTAGTTGTTGCGGCACAGGCCGGTGATAGGCCCGCCATATCTTCTGAGGCTTTATTGAGGTTGGACAAGTTTACTAAGCTCTTTCTAGTTCACTTCAGTGGTACACCTACTGAGGACCCACAAGATTATCTTGACCACTGCCATGAGGTGCTGCGGAACATGGGAATAGTTGAAAGCAACGAGGTTGATTTTGCTGTGTTTTAGATGACTGGTTTAGCCAAGAGATGGTGGAGAGATTATGTAATTACTAGACCAACTGATTCACCTGCACTTGCTTGGGAGCAGTTCTCACAGCTATTTCTAGAGAAGTTTGTTCCTATTACACTGAGAGAGGAATACCGCAGGCAGTTTGAGCATCTCTAGCAGGGTAGTATGACTGTTACCCAGTATGAGACCCGATTTGTGGACTTAGCCCGTCATGCCATCGTCTTGCTTCCTACTGAAAATGAGAGGGTGAAGAGATTCATTGATGGACTCACTTATACTATCAAGCTTCAGATGGCCAAGAATACATGGAGTGGTATTTCATTCTAGACAGCTGTGAATATTGCTAGACGGATCGAGTTAGTTCGAGCTCAGGAGAGAGGGCCGGTGTCAGATAAGATGCCCCGTCATTCCGGTAATTTCAGAGGTGCCTCATCTGGAGGCAGGGGTACTTATGGTAGGGTTCATCCTCCCAAGCCATTTTATTCAGCTCTTCAGGCATCTCACATTGCTTCAGGGAGTTATGGTCCTATTATGCCTTACTCTGGGCAGCCGACATTTAGTGCACATCCAACTTCTATCAGTGTACCACCGCTCCAGAGTCACTACAACGGTTATCCGGCTCATTCGGGTCAGCTTTAGCTTCAACAGCCATAGCAACAGGATGGGTGTTATGAGTGTGGGAATATTGGTCACATCAAGAGGTATTGCCCTAGGTTGTCGAGCAACAGATCTAAGCAGGATTCTCGTGCCATCATACCGGCACTGGTTGCTCCACTGCCCGTCCGACCAGCTAGGGGCAGGGTTCAGATAGCTAGAGGTGGAGGTCAGGTTGTTAGAGGTGGAGGCCAACCAGTTAGAGGCCGTCCCAGAGATGTAGCTCTGAGTGGTGGGGCCCAGCCCCGATTTTATGCTTTTCCAGCTAGGCCTGAGGCCGAGTCATCCGATGTCGTGATCACAGGTATTGTTCCAGTTTGCCATAGAGATGCTTCAGTTTTATTTGATCCAGAATCTACTTATTCCTATGTGTCCTCCTACTTTGCTTCATATTTGGTTGTGCCTCGTGATTCTTTGAGTGCTTCTGTGCACGTGTCCACGCCGGTGGGGGATTCTATCGCTGTAGATCATGTCTATCGTTCATGTGTGGTTACTAATGGGAGTCTTGAAACTAGCGTAGATCTTCAACTTCTTGATATGGTAGATTTTGATGTCATCTTGGGTATGGATTGGCTGTCAATTTATCATGCTATATTGGATTGTAACGCCAAAATGGTGACCTTAGCCATGCCGGGGTTACCTTGAATAGAGTGAAAAGGGACTCCTGACCATTCTATCAGCAAGGTTATCTCTTATGTGAAAGCTCATAGAATGTTTCGAAAGGGGCATACGTACGACTTTGACTAAATGATTAACTAAGGCTAACTGAATTACATAATCGGAAGTAGACGTAATCGAAAGAAAGCTTGGGCCGAATGGAAGGGGCTTGTAACGATGGAAGGCTTACGGGATATGGGCATACTCATATAAAATATTTCCTAACTAAACCAATTGGGGTGATAGACCCGCGAAGCAAAAGCATTTTTCCTAGCATTGAACCTTACTTCAAAGACTGGAAAGCTTACAACACAGTTCAAATCCGACTCCGAATCGATGTTCAAAACTCGAAAATTCATTTTATGGAATTGTAGAAAATTCCTCTGATTTCTCTTGAAAAATCAATAATCTAATGCTGAAAACGAAGATTAATTCATGGAATATAATCACGAGGGAATCAAGAACACTTACCCCAAGTTGTGTGGTGAAATTTACCTCTGAAAATCGCCCAAACCGAGCTCCCCAACTCTGTTTTTGTCAAAAATGGCAAAACCTCCCATTTATACGAATTTTTAATGTTCGAGCACCACAAGTGGCGTGGGGCGCTGCCTGTGGTGCTTTTCCAGAACCTCTAAACATCCCAGCACCAGGGCTAGCGCCCCACGCTACCCTGGGCGCTGGTGACGGGATTTTGTTTTTTTTTCATCACGGAAATAAGCATAACTCTCTCATACGATGTCTGAATTCGAATATTCTTTTTGCTATGGCTCCGTAATTTCAATACGGATCTAATGATTTAATAAAAACTGAATTTAGAGCTCATTTGCTTAATGTGATACCACGTATTCTTGAAGAATCGACGTCGAAACATTCTAGAAATATCCAAATTAAATACCGTTAACCATCCGAACTCCACCCGAAGCCCTCGGGACCTCAACCAAATATACCAACAAGTCCTAAAACATTATACGAACTCAATCGATGCCTCAAATCACATCAAACAATACTAAAAAAATGAATCACACCCCAATTGAAACTTAAATGAAACTATCGAATTCCAACTTCTATATTCAATGCCGAAACCTACCAAATCAAGTCCGATTGACTTCAAATTTTGCACACAAGTCATAAATGACACAACAGACCTATTCAAATTTCCAGAATCGGATTCCAACCCCGATATCAAAAAGTCAACTTCCGGTGAAACTTTCAATCTTTCAATTTTCTATTTTTGCCATTTCAAGTCAAATTTAACTACGGACTTCAAAATAAATATCCGAATATATTCCTAAGTCCAAAATCATCATACGGAGCTATTGGAACCATCAAAACTCCATTCTGGAGTCGTTTTGCAAAAAAGTCAAACGTTGATCAACCATTTGCCTTTAAGCTTCTAAACAAGGATTGTTCTTTCAATTTAATCCCGAATCATCCAAAAACTAAAGCTGATAATTCACACAAATCATAATACATATTACGAAGCTGCTAGAGACCTTAAGCCACCGAACGGGACGCTAATTCTCAAAACAACGTTACAGGTTATAGGGAGGATCTTCAGTCTTGCTTGAGCTAATGTGCTTACATGGGTTGTGGTGGTACGGGTAGGTGCACGAGGTGTTAAAAAGTGATTTTGGACAACTCCAGATCAATTCTTGGCATGTTCGAGGACGAACGTATGTTTAAGTGGGGGAGAATATAACGACCCGACCGGTCATTTTGAGCTCTAGCACATCTTTCGGTGGTTTGAGACCTTGATTATTTTCACTTCAGGTATTATGACTTGTACGTGTGGTCGGAATTGAATTTCGGGAAGTTCGGAGTTAATTCGGATGGAAAATTCTAAATTCGGAAGCTTTAAGTTGGAAGAGTTTACTAAGGTTTGACTTTTGAGTAAATGACCTCGAAATTGGGATTTGAAGGTTCCAATAGGTTCGTATGATGATTTTGGACTTGGACGTATGTTCGGGTTGAGTATCGTGTTGCCCGGGAGCATTTCGGCATTTATTATGGAAAGTTGCCATTTTGAAGGTTTTAGAATTTCTTAAGTTTGGTTTGAGGTGGACTTTGGTGTTATCGATGTTCGTTTGGGGTTCCGAGTCTTGGAATAGGTTCGTATCGTGATTTATGACTTGTGCATAAAGTTTGGTGTCATTCTGGAATGTGTAAGTATGAATCGGACGCGTTCGTCGAATTTTGAAACTTTGAAAGTTTAAAGAAAGATTTCGATCGTCGATCGTAGTTTTGATGTTTATTGGTGTGATTTGAGGCCTCGAGCAGGTTTTGTGTCACATATTAGGACTTGTTGGTGTGATTGGATGGGGCCCCGGAGGCCTCGGGTGTGTTTCAGAGGGTCTACGGGTCATTTCGCCATGTTGAGCTGCTATTTTCTGAGATCTGGTGCGCCCTTCTTCACGTTCGCAAGTAAAGGGTCGCGTTCGCGAAGAGAAAAATGGGAGAAAGGGGTCTGTGAATCGCGTTCGCAGAAGCAGATTTGCGTTTGCGAAGAAGAAATTTCTGCTGCACAGGGCTGACTTTGGAAGCTTATATATTGCAATCTATAAGGAATGTGGAGATGATCCAAAAAATAAAAGTTATAGCCCTTGGTGTCTAGTTTGTCTAGTTTTCAGAAACTCAAACCATTTGTTATTTGGAGGTTTGTACAAAAGGTTATGATCATTATGCTTGAGGCTGTCTGGAGGAGTTGGGCATATTAGTTTTCCGCGATCGCGAAGGGCAATTTTGAGCTGAGAAAAGTTGTGCTTCGCGATCGCAAAGCATTTTCCACGATCTCGAAGGGTTAATACCTGGGCAGAAGCTATATTTCGGGGGTTTGACTCATTTACACCTCATTCCTTCCATGGGAGCTTACTTTGGGGCGATTTTGGAGTGCCATTTTCATCATCAAACTTTAGGTAAGTGATTTCTATACCTTGTGAGTTAAATACATGGTTTATATGTGGATTAAAATATGAATATTTATGGAATTTGTGAGATTTTAAAAGAAAAACCTAGAATTTGGTATTTTTGAATTTTTACCACGAAATTAGACATGGAATTGGGAATAAATCATATATTTGAGGTCGTAGTATTATGGGTAAAGTTTATCTTAAAATAATTTCGAAATCCGGGCACGTGGGTCCGAGGGTTGACTTTATTGACTTTTCGAGCAGAGTTGGGAATTGTTATAAATTGATTTATTATGAATATTAGAGTGTATTTTTATTGGTTTGCACATTGTTTGACTAGTTTTGGAGCGACGGGCATCAGTTTGAGGTGTAGAGTGGCGTTGGAGCCGGTTATGGAACTTCAGAGCGAGGTAAGTCTCCTGTCTAACCTTGTGAGGGGGAAGCTACCCCCTAGGTGATGTAATTGTTATGTGCTACTTGTTGCGGGGGCTACGTACGCACGAGGTGATGAGAGTCCGTACGTAGCTAAATTCATGTTATGTCTGGGTAGGCTTAGGTTCACGCCATACTATACTTGTACTATTGGAGTTATCTTTGCTTGTTTAATTCCTTTATTTGGCATCACGACTTGAGACTAGACTTGCGTAGAGTGATAGACTTGCTATTGTAGTGATTTGACGAGCTTCATGATTAGTCGTGAATAATAGTGCTCCTTTTACAGATTTCTCCCCCGCTATGCGTTTTTATCGAAAGATTTTCCTTAAAAATTCATAACTCACACGTTTATTCGTGAGTGGGGTCAAGGACCCGTTAAAGCATCTCATTCTAATGGGATCGGGCTGGTTGCCTCGGCAGGATTATGTACCATACTCTTATGGGAGAGGGTTGTTCGCCTCGGCAGTATCATAGATGCATCTATGGTTCGTGTCGTTCGACCCTCGGCAGTGCACACAATATGATGGGATCGGGCCGTTCGCCGTGGCATTTCTATAAAACACTCTTGTGGATCGGGTCGTTCGCCTCGGCAGCGTCGTACGTAATATCTGACAACAAACCAACACATCCGTGTAACTGCTTAGTGAGAGCTTGAGTTTACCATTCAGAGGAGGATTGTACCTCGTAATTATATTTGTTCATACCGTTTATCTGCTCTGCCCCATATTTGTTTACTTCTTACTGTACCTGTCTTATTGGACCACTAGTAAGTATCGATGTCGACCCCTCGTCATTACTTCTCTGGGGTTAGGCTAGATACTTAGTGGGTACGCGTTGATTTACGTACTCATGCTACACTTATTGTGCAGGTGTATATATATATATATATATATATATATATATATATATATATATATATATATATATATATATATATATATGTTTCTGGTGGTCCTCTGGGCGCAGAGACGCGACTATTGCGGGGACTTTATGGTGAGTTGCATTCCATGTTATGATCTGTAGCATACAGAGTCTCTATCGGAGTTATTTATATTCTTCTGTCTAACTTGTATTCCAGACAGATGTTGTATTATTATTGTACTCCTTAGTAGATGCTCATGCACTTGTGACACCGGGTTTTGGGATGTTCTAGATGTTGTGGTGATTTTACTTAGCATTTACACACTTTTATTATCTATTCTATTTAAAGTGTAAGTTTTCATGATTTTAATGCGTTGATTTCTTCATCTAAATAAATGCACGATTTCGAAAATAATAAAATGTGTAATCAAGTTGTTAGTTCACCGTTGGCTTGCCTAACGATGACGTTGGGCGCCATCACGACCTATAGTGAGTTTTGGGTTGTGACACTTTATTTATTATTTCTTAAGGGGTGTGCCAGGTCTATTGTGGACAACTAAAATTGAACGGAGGGAGTAATATTTGAAGTCAGAATTCGCCCAAAGGATCGCCATTAAAATAGTTACATGTAATTTTTAGCTACATTACCTTTATTTATTAAAAGATACAAACATGTTATTGATCCTTTTTTTGTGTGTATATTTTTGTTGCACTTTTATTGATATCACTAAGGCGGTGTCGCTCGCAGGGGTGAAGCTACATTGTCCTAAGGAGGGTCAATTGACTACTCTTCGTCAAAAACTTATACTGTATATATAAGTGAAATATTAGATTTTAGAGGTATATAACATGTTTGTTTTTAGCAAATATACTACTAGGTTATTCACCTAGTAGCTGTTATATATAACAAATCCCAAATTGGGTAAAACTTACAAAATGTTCAAGTGAACTACAAACAAACAATACGACAAGGAAATCCAATGGCTATTGCTATCAAATACAATATAGCAGTAGTATAATGAAAGATGGAAAAAAACAAAGCTAGTAATTTGAAACGTCCAATTGTTGCCGACGACCATGAATGCACACACAAGTTGCCAATAATTTATTGTAGCACCTACAAAGCTCTCATCAGGCGCCATTTGTTGCAATCCAAAGGAGTAGGTATGTTTAAATCCAATAGTTGTAAAGCAAAGCAGTTTGGACATTGTGAACTTGGGGCTGAAAAATTCCAGCATCGTTGTTGATACATTGGAAATGAATTCGAGATGAATGCAGAATAGAGACAGTACTGCCTGCTTGAGACATGAGGACAATATAGTATTTTCTCATCTCCAGATTGAGCATGCATGCACACTAATACTACTGGACAATGATATGACACTATACTGTAAATATTAAGAACAGATGTAAGCAGCACTTTTCCTTGTATTTCATGTGAATAGATATCCTCAATTTGATAACAATTCATACACCAAGAAGCTGATCATATGTGCAGCCATACAATTCTGTGAATAAATACAGCAGAACCAAATCACAACTAGTATATCTGTGTTGCTGAAGTGTTGTTGCAGTAATGTGTTGATCAACACCCATAATGAGCATTGTGGCACTGCATCAAATGCAGCTGCAACAATGATGTGTGGTGGATTGGTAGAGCAGCTTGATCATCCTTTGAAATGATGGTTTGTTGATGCAGTTGTAGAAAAAGAAGTGTTGCAGCTATAGCGTCAATGAACACTTTTGTATTTGTGCTGGTGAATTCCAATTGTTGTATTTATTAGCTCCAATTGAACCTGGTACAAGTATATGAAATTGGTGACAGATGTAGGAGGTTGAGAAAAGAACTATTTGCAGATGCCTCAATACCCCGAGCTTATCTCTGGATCCTGCAAAATGTAGCAAACAAGTTAGAAGGAAAGATTGTTCCCCCAGGTTCTTGTGTGTTCTGGGGATGTGAAGAAGGCTAGGTTGTGGATGAAGGGGGAATTCTGTTGGTGCTGCATCTTCTTTGAATTCTTTATTTTGGAATACTATAGGAGAGCAAGATGAAGCAGTTGGGCATTGGTTGAAGTAGGTGATGGTAAGTAATAAGAGAGCACAATGTTCTCCAAATGGCAGTGTAAATATAGCAGTTGCTGAAGCCATGTAGAGCAGTGTATTGATATCTTCCAAATTTGTGCACAGTTAATCCCTTCCAAATAACAGAGGCAGCTGAGATCTGCCCTTTTGAAGTATTGATGTTGTAATTTATTGACCAACACCCAGACTGAGCATGTTAATATGCTAATACCATTGGGAATTGACACAACAAGAGACAGCCAGTCAGTAACTTTAAAGCCAAAATTGTTGTGCATCAACAATACTGTTCCATATTGCTGTGACTTCCAGGTTCTCAAACAGCTCCTGCTCGAGTCCTGCTTGATCTTTCTGATGAAATGTCTTCTGTTGATGTATTGTGAGATGCTCAGTTGCAGCCTCAGTGTGAATGAGTAATTATGTGTTTTTGCTAAAAACACCATCACTTGTAGCAAAATGTCAATTGGATCCACTCCATGCAGATGAATTAAAGTTCTGAACCTATCTGTGCAACTTACAAAAAGTAACAAACAAGTTAGGAGTAAAGATTCTGCTACCAAGTTCTTGTGTGTACTGGTAGCAGTGAATAAGATTGGGTATTGACTGTCGAGGTAATGTTGTTGGTTGTGTCTTGTTGGTAATACCACTGGGAAGTAATTAGATTGCACACAACCATGTAGTATCTTCCAAACCACAGTATCAGTAGTGTTGCTGTTGTAGTATAACTTGGTTGTCATGTTGGTAGATTGCACACAACTATGTAGTATCTTCCAAACCACAGTATCAGTAGTGATGTTGTTGTAGTATAACTTGGTTGTCATGTTGGTGGAATTGAAGATGGTGTACTCACAGTAGCATTGAAGAACCATTTGCCAAGATACATTTGTATGATTTTGTGGACATGCAGAAGTAATAAGCCAATAAAGAACTGGTGAATTCCTTAGTGAACTGCTGGATAGTATATTTCCAGTTGCTGCTGTAGTAATAACAGTAAGGTTCCAGTTGCTACAATCCTTGAAACAAACCTGTGGTAAGCCCCCAATTTGTTTTGAGAAGCCCAAATACTGTCATACTCTTCCAGTAGTAAGGTACATTATGCACTTAGGAAACTGCAGTTTTGAATTGGACACTCCAATATTCATGCCAGTAGAATGTGACATGCGTACACAATGCAGCTTGATTTTCCTGTCAACAGTTGTGCTGCTGATGTAGCACACTGCAAGTAGTATCCCAAATGTAACCTTATTTGTTTTTGCCGATGCTCTTATAAAGCACTGATGTTTCCTATACCAGTAAATCATTGACCCTGTTGATACAACCATCATCATCAAGTAGTTGAGCAGTAGCAGTCCAATTGAAAAATTGGCAAAACTCTGTCGAAAGCCAGTCATCCAGCAACAAGACTTCCATGCACACTGCTTGTGTGTGTGTATGTGTAGCAAGTCAGTGCTCTGATAGCTGAAGGTGAATCTGTGGGTAGTCATGGTAGGCATCATTATTAAAAAGTCAGACATGGACAGTATTTCTGTTTCTTGTGACCCTAATCCTTAGATTATGTATTTGACTCTTGTCTTGATTTATCAGTGTCTTTCCAGTCTTAGGCAATTCATTGAATGATTGGAATTCTAATGTACCTGCAAAAGAGAACACAATGTTAGCTAGAAAATCAGTCACGGTGTTTCCCTCCCTAAGGATGTCACGATCCAAAATCCCACTACAGGCGTCGTGATGACACCTAGTCTCTAAGACTAGATAAGCCGATTTCAATTATATTTTGAAGCTATTTTTGTTTTTATAAACGAAACCAACAGCGGAAATAATTATAACACCTTCCCAAGACTGGTAGTACTAAGTCACGAACTCTAACTGAATACTTGGAATGATCACGAGAACCGAATGTACAATACTGTTTGATTAAAAATTAACAGTACAATGAAATGAAAAGACGCCAAGGGACTGCGACGACCAAGCAGCTCTACCTTGAATCCTTACGATCCCGCTTTAACTCTGCTCAAGTCCGATATCTCCAATACCTGGCTCTGCACAAAAATGTGCAGAAGTGTAGTATGAGTACACCACGGTCGGTACCCAGTAAGTATCGAGACTAACCTCAGAGGAGTAGTGACGAGGTACAGTCGAGACACTCACTACTTAAATAACCTGTGCAATATAGCATGCAAAAATAATATAAAACAAGTAGCAGTAATAGCAACATCAATCATCTGATGATTTAAACAGCAAGGTAACAGGAACACCATAAATATTGCTCAAACGGGTAATAAACACAGGTACAACCAATTAATCAGGTCCTTCAGAATATACATCTTTTATCTAAGTTATTCAATAAAAATCTTTGAAATATAATCCTTTTCAATAAATATATTTTCGAATATAATTCCTTCAAGTAAATATCTTTCAAATATAATTCTTTCAAGTAAATATCTTTCGAATATAATTCTTTCAAGTAAATATCTTTCAAATATAATTCTTTCAAGTAAATACCTTTCGAATATAATTCTTTCAAGTAAATATCTTTCAAATATAATTCTTTCAAGTAAATACCTTTCGAATATAATTCTTTCAAGTAAATGTCTTTATAACATAATTATTTCAAATAAATATCTTTCTAATATAATTCTTTCAAATATACTTCTCTCAAGTAAATATCTTTATAATATAATTTTTTCAAATAAATATCTTTCTAATATAATTCTTTTGAATAAATATCTTTCAAATATACTTCTCTCAAGTAAATATCTTTATAATATAATTCTTTCAAATAAATATCTTTCTAATATAATTCTTTCGAATAAATATCTTTCAAATATACTTCTTTCAAGTAAATATCTTTATAATATAATTCTTTCGAATAAATATCTTTCTAATATAATTCTTTCTAATAAAAGTCACCATGTGACGTCTCATTTAACTTTTCTGGCATGAGGAATACATTCAACATATCACATCAAATAGCATGGCAATACCTTCGTGCACTTAGCTTATTCTCACCCAATATATATATGTGATTCAAATCAATTGGCACGGCAACACCCTTCGTGCATTTATATCTTCCTCATAGTGCATACATATAATAGTACCAACTAGGTGGAAGAAATGCCAATAACAATAAAAGAAATAAAGTGGAGGCACACATGAAGCAACAACGACTACAAGTCACATAGAAAACATAGGTGCACAATAACATCTCAAGATAAAGGCATGAATGTATACACAACAAAACGATATCACAATATAATGTATGTCTCTCGTCCTCGCCTGCACGGAAACACCCTTCGTTCCATGAATATATGATAACATAAAAATAATTGCACGACATCACCCTTCGTGCTTTTACTCTCATCCTCACCTGATGATATAAATGAAATAGCACGGCATCACCCTTTGTACTTTACACTCTCAATGGCACGGCATCACCCTTCGTGCTTTACACTCTCAAATGGCACGGCATCACCCTTCGTGCTTTACACTCTCAAATAGCACGGCATCACCCTTCGTGCTTTACACTCTTCCTTACTAAGCACATGTATATCATTAACAAGCAAGGTAGGAAGCATAAATAACATCAAGGAGAGTGTTTAAATCACAACACAATACAACAATTCATATCGTAATTTTTCACTCACCACAACCAAATTTCAAATCTGTAGCAGAATCAATAAATTTCTCAACAAATAGCCCAAGGCTACACACCACGTATAATAAACCTCAAAACAATCAACAGAGGTGAAAAATACTCAGTATAGGGCAACACCTTCATTAATCTAAATTCTTGATAATTATATTAACTCCTCAATTTAAATTTATTAATAAATATTTGCAGATAAGGGTTCCATCATGGATTTAATTCCAAGAAAATATCAAATCAAAAAACACACGGAATTCACGTAAAATCCAAGTTATAATAACACCAAATTTATTATATAAAATACAAACTTGACAAATAAGGAACGGGGCGTGATAATTCAAGGATTTACTAATGCCAATAATTATCCAATTTAATACATAAAAATGTCTAAACTTTAAACCAATAAAATTTTCACATATAAGCCCGAGTACGTACTTGTCACCTCGCGTACACGGCTTCCAATCACACAATTTCCACATAAGACTCAATGCCTAAGGGGTAATTCCCCCACTCGAGGTTAAGCAAGACACTTACCTCAAACTGCGCTCAATCAGTCAAGTAGTATGCCCTTTCCTCGATTTTTCCGACTCGGATCGGCTCGAATCTAGGCATAATTAATTCTATTCAATCAATACAAATTGTAGGAATAAATTACATATGAAAATACAAATTTTCTACAAAAATCCGAAATTTAACCCAAAAATGGTCCGTGGGACCCACGTCTCAGAATCCGATGAAACTCACAAAATCCGACAACTCATTCAATTACGAGTTCATCCATACCAATTTTATCAAATTCCGATATCGGATTGACCTTCAAATCTTCATTTTATATTTTTGGAAGATTTTACAAAAATCTGATTTTTCTTCCATAAATTCACGGATTCATGATGTAAATGAGTATGGAATCATGAAATATAATCAATATAGGATAAGGAACACTTACCCCAATGTTTACCCATGAAAATCGCCCAAATATCGCCCAAACCAAGCTCCCCAACTCTATTTTTGTCAAAAATGGTTGAAAAGCCCCGTTTATAGGGCCTCAACTGTTTCGGGCGCCACAGGTAGCGTGTGGCGCTATTTACAGTACCTTTAAACATTCCAGCGCCAGGGCTAGTGCCCCACGTAACCCTAGGCGTTGACGGCGATGGAAAATTGTTCCTGACACGGAAATGTGCATAACTTTCTCATACGATATCCGAATTCGACGATTCTTTTTGCTATGGCTCCAAAATTTCAATACGGATCTAATGCTTCAATCAAAACTGAATTTGGAGCTCATTTTCTTAATGTGATACCACGTATTCTTGAAGAATCGATGTCGAAATATCCTAGGTTTGATGCTGAAACATAGCAAATCAAGTCCGATTGACCTCAAATTTTGCACATAAGTCATAGTACATCATATGAAGCTATTCAAGACTTCAAATAGTATAAAGGAGAGTAATAACTCAAATCGACAAGTCAGGTCGTTACATTCTCCCCCACTTAAACATACGTTCGTACTCGAATGTGCCAAGAGTTATTTTCCAAGTCATCAAATCACTATTCCCTCTTACCGCGCACATACCCGGGGGTGATCCCACGTCACCCTATTCGACATAAGCCCGACAACACCATCTCAATTGAGATTATTCCTTTTTTCCATATTTGTAAACTTTAAGACTAAATTTCTTACACTACAAACATTTTCAAAAGGCCTGATTTTTCACATCAACACACGATATTAGTCTCAACTGGCTATAGCAACTTGTGCCTACGCACACATCAAGTTTCTTGATAGTGTTGAGGTACTTCAATTTTTTTTTTCGGGGTGTTACATTCTCCCCCACTTAAGATCATTCGCCTTCAAACACATAACATAACTTATCCCTTCTTTTGCAAATCTCACTCCCCCAAATTTTACTAACTCCCAAATTTTTCAGAAATTTCGACAGAGTCTCCCCTGTAATTGGGCCTCTCCACCTGCCATAGTAACACCAAAACAACTCCTAACAACACCTCCACAACCTAATAAAACACCACAAGGTATATATCCATAACACTAATCTCAGCATTACAAGCATTGCATTAACATAATGATATCAGGACATGAAGCACATCATATGTATGCTCATCACCACATCTCTAGTCTTCAAAGCTGTTCATAATTAATTCCAGCATCATCAATTAATCTCATATTAACCAATACCTCATTTCGAATTTTTACAACACTGACAACAGAATGTGAGGCATGAAGACCTCATAACTATTTACCCGACTTAATGAGTCACATTTAACGCCACCTGGCCACTCACCTCGTAGGCTAAAGCTTAATAATTACAACACAATTATGGCACAGAAACACATAAAAGAATTATCACATAAGCCTATCAGGCATAACTCCCTATTAGTACCATAGTACAAATTTAGCTTCACAAAGGGAGAATTTAAACTCATAAATATTTTACCACAAGGACCTCGTCCTTATATAACTTCCACCGCAACTTGTAGCCCAGTTTAAATATTTCACAATATATAAAAATGCGAGGATCTCATCCTCAACTCCGAATCACAAGTATTTTGCACATTGTACCAACTGAAATTTTCAATTTCTTTTCTTTTTTCTTTTCAATAAATTTTGTAAATAATTTTTCACAACACATAATGAACCCCCATACCGGTAGGGAATATAATTCATAAAATTAAAATCAAATATCCCTAAATCACATCAAAACCCACTGTAGTGAGTAATAAAATTTACTTTTGGACTTATAGTCCTCAATGGTGCCAAAAAATAAAATGATAGACACAGACTAACATCATCAAACCTTCCAACAGGTATAAACATATAAGTGGTTCACAATATTACGATGCTCACCCATAAGCGGAGCATAATAGGAGGACTCACCTCAATATTCAGAACCAAATTAAATTAAGGAAAATTATCCATTTATAACAAATCAGGATCATACCTGTAATGACACCATCTGGTGTATCAGTCTCAGCCAAATCATAGCGATTATATCAACGGGTCGGGCCTCCACCTCTTAGGCGCCCTCTACCCGTCTTTCCTTCACCCCTAACTAGCTCTGCACGTCGGGTAGTAGCTGCACTGGGGGCCATAGTCTGAGTGTTCTGATAAAATCTACCCCTCTAGATTCTGGGACAATCTCTCATAATGTGCCTAGTGTCACCATACTCATAACAGCCCCTCTGAGGTCGCGACTGCTCGTACTGAGTCTGTACCGGATAACTGGAATAACCACTGTAATAATCTCGTGTCGGTGGTGCACTATAAGAACTTACTGGAGCACCCCGAGTAATCTGATGTGCGGACTGAGCTGGCCGACTGTTCGAGCCTCCACTATAATGGGTCCTAGCTGAAGAGTAAAATTCACTAAACTCTCCAGATCTTCGAGACCTTTTGGCCTCTTTAGACTCCCTTTCCTCTCCTAAAACACCCCCAGTCTTCCTTGCAATCTCCACTACTTGTTGAAATAGAGTATCAGTTTGCAACTCTCGAGCCATGCATATTTTAATATCATAATCGAGCCCCTCAATAAATATGCGGACCCGTTCTCTAACTGTAGGAACCAAGATAGATGCATGACGGGCTAACTCACTGAACCTGATAGCATATTCTGACACTATCATAGTGCCCTGACGCAACCTTTCAAACTCAGTGCGCCACGCATCTCGGAGAGCCTGGGGAATAAATTCTTTCAAGAATATTTTTGAAAATTGAGCCCAAGTTGGTGGTGTTGCATCGGCTGGTCTACCTTCTTCATAGATTTGCCACCACTGATACGATGCGCCTGACAGTTGAAATGTAGTAAAGGCAACTCCGTTCATTTTCTCAATACCCATGGGCATAACTTTCTCATACGATGTCCGAATTCGACGATTCTTTTTGCTATGACTCCAAAATTTCAATACGGATCTAATGCTTCAATCAAAACTGAATCTGAAGCTCATTTTCTTAATATGATACCACGTATTCTTGAAGAATCGATGTCGAAATATCCTAGGTTCGATGCTGAAACATAGCAAATCAAGTCCGATTGATTTCAAATTTTGCACACAAGTCATAGTATATCATATGAAGCTATTCAAGACTTCAAATATTAGAATGGAGAGAAATAACTCAAATCGACAAGTCGGGTCGTTACAAAGGACATGTTGGAAAAGCACATTGAATTGCCCCTTCATTTGATTAATCTTCTTCACTTCTTTGCTGATGCACCAGGGCACCTCCCATTCTCCTTCAATGGTTTTCTTCATAACCATTGAGTCAGTCTCAATGATCAGAGGATGGAGATCCATTTGAATACAATAAGAAAGTCCTTCCATTATTACTTCTTTCAAGTTTGAACAACATTAGAGAAATCATCCATATTTAATTGGTTAAACTATTATCACAAGCAAAGAAGAAATTGGAAGGTTTGAAAGCTACGATATTTCAACAAAAAAAGATAATAATTCAAAGTTGGATAAATTTGTATGTGATATTTAATATTTTGTTCAATATTTAGGACGTCGACTTCAGCTAAAATTTATTATTTGACCACAATTGTGTAATTGGAAATTTAAAGCTAAATACACTAGACTTTCCCCTAGGCTAACGTGGGTCGTGACAATAAATCATCTTGAAAAGGATAATACTTGATAGATCTTTTACTGAAATTAGAATCCTAAAACCATTACGTATCATTCTACTAAGCCAATGTCCTCTCAATTTCCAAGATTCCCGGGTTGGTTAATGCCTATATCTCTTCGTAGTTGAATCCTCTTTTTACTTTCATCTAATAAGTAAAAGAGCTTGCACATACAAATTTACTCTACAAAACCTTTGAACTTTATGAGATGAATGTACCTAATAAAGTTGATGTACTTTAGTAATGGTTCTGAACTTTAGTTTTCATACGAATTTAGAGTCTGATCCTCGTGTTATTTGCTTAGAAGAAGATGATAAAATTTGAAGTTGATTTTTGTCATCGTAGGCCTGAACAAGGTAAATCGAGAAATTAGATCTATATCATTGGGATTCAAGGGCCAAAAAATTAGTAATAAAAAAACCAAGCAAAAAATCTAAGAAATAAGAAGAACATGAGATAAGGGCTAACAGAAAGTTTGAACACCTATTGATATTCATGAAGCAAATAATTTGAACGGGGTGAAAAGGTTATTTTTCTTAATTTTCAGAGAAACTTATACTCTCAAGTAAAGTTGTAAGCGTTGGGGAAGGTGAAAAAATAAAAATTATACTCAAGATAACTAAAAGATTCAAAGAAGTCAGAACATGTAATAGATTGCAAGAGAATTCCGAGAATGCATTTTTAGCATATCTTTGTCTAGTCTATCATCTTCGTGCTCCAGCAACATTGATATATATTGGGATATATTTGCACCATATATATATATATATATATATATATATATATATATCATAAGCAAATATCTGGATCTAGCTAGTCATAGATAATACAACGTGTTAATGCCATACAATAATGATAAGATAAACATATAACATCATCATTATTTATCTAGTTAACAGCAAAAAAAGATATAAAGAAGGAATTTCTAATAATTCATATCACCCCAAGAGACCTAAGAACTCATTAATTCCTAAAAAATTGATGTGATTAATCTAATGTCGTATAATAATAAAATTGTTACTGTTACTAATCGTACATTTCGAAAACTTTGCCCGAGAATAAGTTTTGTGTGATATTCCCTAAAAATCTATGATGAAATAATGGCTTCTTTTATAGAAAAATTTGGTTTATCCTTATTATACATGAACTCATGCAATAAATATAAATCATATACAAACAAAAATCCGAAGTGTATTAAATGTCTCCAGGTTTGCATGTCGGCAAGCCAGCTATTGTCACGATCCAAAATCTCACCACAGGCATCGTGATGGTACTTAGTCTCTAAGACTAAGTAAGCCGGTTTCAATTACATTTCAAGCCATTTTTTTTTATAAGTAATCAAAACTAACAGCGGAAATAATCAAACAACCTCCCAAGACTGGTAGTACTGAGTCACGAACTCTAAGTGAATACATGCAATGATCTCAAGGATCGAATATACAATACTGTTCGAATAAGCGTTGACAGTGCAATAAAATGGAAAGACTCCAAGGGACTGCGACGACCAAGCAGCTCTACCTTGAATCCTTGCTATCACACTTTAGCTCTATCCGAGTCCGATATCTCTAACACCTGGCTCTGCACAAAAATATACAGAAGTGTAGTATGAGTACACCACAGTCGGTACCCAGTACGTATCAAGACTAACCTCAGTGGAGTAGAGACGAGGTACAGTCAAGACACTCACTAGTCTAATAACCTGTGCAATATGATATACAAAATAATAGAAAACAAATAACAATAAGGGCAACACAAATCAACCAGTAATATCGCTCAACAATTAATAAATATAAGTACACCCAATTAAATCAAGTCCTTCAAATAAATATCTTTCACATATAATTCCTCCAAATAACTCTCTTTCAAATATAATTTTCTCAAATAAATATCTTTCAAATATAATTCTTTCCATAAATCTCTTTCAAACATAATTTCCTCAATTAGGTATCTTTCAAATATAATTCTTTCAATAAATACTTTTTGAATAAAAATCCTTCCAACTAAATATTTTGAATATAATTCTTTCAATAAAAAGTCACCATGTGACACCTTATTTCATAATTATAAAAATACGGGTTTCAGCCCTTTTCATATTTTTCGTAAACACGGGTCTCAACTAACTTTTATATTTTATGGCACTTCATGCCCATAATTAAATTATCATATTTTTTCGGCACCTCGTACCCATTTTTCATATCACATCTGCACAGACAGTTCACATGCCAATAATAATCATTATTCTCGTGCCCACATTTCTTTATCACAACCGCCTGACTATAGCCACAGGCTCCCAATTTCAACATAAGTAAGACTATTATCAATTTACCAACAACAAGACAAATTGTACAAGGTATAAAAATAAACATAAGGAAAATCACAACATCACATAAAAATCACCAATGCAACCACTCCACATAATCACATATCATCCCTGACAATAGCCACCCTTATCTCTCTTATAGCCACCCTTATCACTCCTATAATAGCCTCCCCTATCCCTCCGCCCTGACAGTATCAATAGCCACCCTTAACGCTCCTATTGTAACGACACAACCGGTCGTTTTGACTGTTAGAACCCCGTTCTCCTAAATAAAACTTCTCGTATGTGTTTTTAATGATTTATGACTTGCGGGAATGGTTGGTTCGGGATTTGAAAGTGTTCGGATTGAAATCGGAATACTTAGTTCCTTAAGTTAGCCTTAAATGGACAAGTTTGACTTCGGTCAACATTTTCAGAAAATGACCCCGGAATTGAGATTTAACGGTTCCAATAGGTTCGTATGATGATTTTGGACTTGGGCGTATGTCTGAATCGGGTTTTGCATAACCCGGGAGCGTTTTGACGCTTATTAGTAAAAATTAACTATTTGAAGGTTTAAAATTCTTTAAATTTGATTTGGAGTTGGATTTTGAGTAATTGAAGACCGTTTAGAATTTCGAGTTTGGGAATAGTTCTGTATAGTGATTTAAGACTTGCACGCAAACTTTCGTGTCATTACGAGTAGTTTAAGTATATTTCGGCGCATTGGAAGTAAATTGAAGAACTTGAAATTCTTAAGTTTGAATCAATTTGGTTTAGGGTATGATTCTTAGATTTGATGTTGTTTTACGCGTTCCGAGAGTTCGAGCGAGTCCGTTATATGATTTCAAACCTGTTGGTATGTTCGGGCGGGGCCCCGAGGGTCCCGAGTGTTAACCGGACGAGGCTCGAACAAATATTGGGAAATTGAGCATGGACTAAAGCTCCCAGCTACTGTCATAATCGCACCTGCGCTTGGACAACCGCAGGTGCGAGCCACCAATCGCATGAGCGAAATAGAGGAGCTTGCCCAGCCATTACAGATGCAGAGTAATTTGGCGCACTTGCGAACGTGCAGGTGCGAAGGTCTTGTGCTCAGAAGCGGAGGGATGCGCAGGTGCGAAGGAATGGGCGCACATGCGCTTGCGCAGAAGCGAGCTCTTCTTCCGCAGGTGCGGAACGAAGGAAAAGAGGGAAAATGCGCACCTGCGAGGAATTTCCGCAGGTGCGAAAGCCGCATGTGTGGTACTCCTTCCGCAGGTGCAAAAAACCTGTCTGGGCAGAACCTTAAAACGGACGAAAATTCAGTCCATTTCTTTCTATTTTTTATCCATTGTTGGGCGATTTAAGAGCTTTTGAGAAGGGGGTTTCAACTAGCAAATGAAAGGTAAGTTAATTCCACACCCCTTGAGTTAAATACAAAGATTATAGATAGATTATAACTAGTAAATCTTAGAAATCAAAGATTTAGATGAAAAACCTAGATTTTTATAAAAATAAAATTTTAACCACGAAAATAGTTGTGGAACTGGGTAGAAATTATATATTTAGGTTCTTGAAATTATGGGTAACGTTTTCATCCGAAAATTTCTAGAATCAAAGCACGTGGGCCCGGAGTGAATTTTAAGAATTTTACCATTTTGGATAAGGTAATTTATTTAATAGATAAATTTTAAATCATTTAGCATATATTAATTATTTTGTATAATATTTTGATAGTTTTGGATTTTCGGCGTCGAATCGAGAATTCAACGCGATGTGGTAATCGGAAAGTTGACTTTGAGACGAGGTAAGTCTCTTGTCTAATCTTGTGAGGGGGAAATTACCCCATAATATTAAATTGAATAATATTTGCTAATTGCGGGGGCTACGTACGCACGAGGTGACGAGAGTCCGTGCGTAGCTACTATTAATGCTAAAGTCCGGGTAGTCTAGGACTCAAAGCATGAATTGCTTCTGTAAATTGTATTCTTTGTTTAATTAATATTAATTGATATCTATGAATATATTGTGAATTGTTAGATAAAGATATTAAAGGATGAAAATCTCATATGCTTGATTTTCTGTTTAAATTAATTAATTGTTAAAAGAAATTGTTCTTCCTCCCGAATTTATCTTATAATAAATATACTCTCCTTCCGGAGGTACATAAGAAAATGTCCTCCTTTCTCGTGGAGCGGGCCGAATACCTCGACATGATAGATGCATCTATGGATCGTGCCGCACGTCCCTTGGCAGTGTACACGACACTCTGGATCGGGCCGTACATCCTCGGCAGAAATCGTGCTTAATAATAATAATTACACGATACCTTAATAGTTTATTTCAGCTTGTGAAACTAATTGATAAATTGAAAATCTTTGAAATTTATTGAATTATTATTCCTCCTTGTTAAGAATTGTTGTTATTCCTATAAATGAGACTAATTGATAAATTTGGAAATTTATTTAAATTGAAGGAATTTAATTAATATATTGAGAATTGCTGCATCTGAAGGAATTTAATTACTTCTACTGGTCAATAAAATTACTGTTAACTATGTGAATCACGTTGATATAAATATTTCTATTT